>NW_028093845.1:10055303-10578039 GCF_014824575.4 Sturnira hondurensis | reverse complement strand
TATGCACCCCAATGTTCATAGCAGCACAATTTACAATAGCCAAGAATTGGAAGCAACCTAGGTGCCCGTCAGTAAATGAATGGATCAAAAAACTATGGTACATATACACAATGGAATTTTATGCTGCAGAAAGAAAGAAGGAGCTCCTACCTTTTGCAACAACATGGATGGAACTGGAAAGCAGTATGCTGAGTGAAATAAGCCATGTGTTGAAGGACAAATACCATATGATCTCACCTCGAACAGGAAGCTAAGCAACAAAACAAACAAGCAAGCAAAATATAACCAAAGACACTGAAATAGAGAACAGGCTGACAGTGACCAGAGGGGAGAGGGTAGGGAATTTCAGGGGAAATAAGGGAGGGATTTAGAGGAAGCTATATAAAGGATACATGGACAACAACTGAGAAGGGTGGAAATGGGAGGGAGGGGGGAGGATGGGGGTGGTATGGGATGGGAGTAATAGACAGAAAACTGTACTTGAAAAATAATTAAATAAAAAAATTGGAAAAAAAAGAATAAAAGGCTGTAAAACTCCAATTAAAAAATAATATTATAATCAAAAGAAAAAGAAAAAAGAAGAAAAAGAAAGAACTCAGCAATTTGAATTGTCCACATGGATCATAAAAATGGATTTGTCTAAGGGAGAATGACCCAAGGCATTTACCATAAAATACACAGAAAATCGCTAACATTGTTCTGCTAATGTACATTAATTTCTACTATATTGATGTACTCAGTTACCCTCATGTTTTCACTTCTCTGGTGTGTTCCAGGCAAACAAAAATCTCTCAATAAATGTTAGTAAATGAATAAACACAAGATCGAATGAATGATCTGTTTATTTATCATTAGGGTCAGGGCTCTTGCTGAATCCCCTGTTTGCACTCAAAGGGGATTCCTCTGAAAGGAGGAGAGACCGTGCCTGTCTGCCACCTGACTGTGAAGCCCCTGGTCTAAGCTAATTCTGCAGCAACAAGTGCCATGTGGACGGGGAAGACAGACATACAGATGCTGCCTGCATGCATCAAGGGACCGAATTGCCACCACATCCCATTGTTAAATTTATTGCTGACAGTGTAATTAATTGGCTGACTCCTTGTTTTTAAATTGGTCCCCCTCCATGGACAGCTGTGCTGGGGGTTGGACTAATTGTGCCTTTGACAGCAGTGAGCTCCACAGGTGCAGTGCTGCAGCGGAGGCTTCAGGAGGGCAGCCCTTTGGACTGCACAGAAACCCAGGCTCACTCTCTCCCCAGGCTGCTGGCAGGCTCCCCATCGCCCACGAAGCGCACAGCAGTTTTTGAGTGTTTTTCTGTTTCAGGTATGTACAATGAGAAAAAAAATCATTTCTTAGTTTTCTATGCTAGTGAGAATGTCTTAAATGTAGACTGAAATATCACCTTTAATAATCACTGGAGAAAAAGATTGCAATAATTCCATCAGATGTTATTCACATTACCAAATGAAAAGAGCAGCTAGAGGTACTGTGGGGGCATCAAAAAGCAGATTTAATTCATCTCTGAGTTCAGTAATCGAGTCTGTGTTTTCATTTCTATACCATGGAGAATGATCTTTATTTTATAATCTAAACACACACACACACACCTCTAGGACTCATATGATGGGGATTAGTAAAATAATGCTTGCAAAATATTTTACATCAAAGAATTCTAAAGCTATTTTGACAGGGAGAATGACCAGCGCATCAAGCATGGGCTTATCAAATAGTAACGCCCAACTGAATCCATGGCACAGGCAAGGATCTTTCTCCTGGACTCATGGCCCCTCTTTCTCTACCTGTAACCTGGGAATCAGCGCCCATCACTGACCCCACTTCCACCTGACTGTAGTCTCAGGAAGGTCACGTGACAGCTCCCTTCCGTAGGGTTTAATCCAGAAAAGAAGAGGGCTGAACACAGTGAATCTCAAAACTTCTGCGACTCTATCTGAATATTGAGACAAATAATAATTTTAATGTAATTATTCAATTTTTAATAATGAATAAAATATGTGAATATACAATGTAAGGGGTATGCATTAACCAAAAATGCAAGTAACTGTTGACTTTTTCGTTATCTATCACAAATATCAGTGTCGATGAGTTGACTGTTTTCTTATGAAAAAGTTCCTACATTTCCTTTTTTGATTTGCTCATTTTCCATTCTGTATTCCAAGGCGGACCAATAGATTGCAATGAAATCAGGTTAAACATTGATCTTTCGCCCTGACATTGCATTAACTTTTCTAATAAACATCTTCACTGTGTCAGCCAGGACTGTGTTTACATATTGAGCCCAGCAGCCAATTGTCTGGCTTCTCTTAGGTGCTTTTGAATTCCGGAAGGAATCTTATCTGCAAGGCTAGAATCATGCATCTGCCATGCCATTCAATTTTGTATTTCAGATTAACTGCTCCTTTCCCTTCACATTCTTAAGGCCTTCTCAGAAATTTCCTTCCCAATTCACTTGGTAAGTGCCTGCTTCAGCTGTCATTCTTTAATGAATTCATGTCTCTTCTCCTATTTTGCCCATGCCGCCCTTATTATCTGGAGTGAGGATTCTGAGCTTTGACCTCTCTCCTCGTCCCGCTGCCTGAGGAGAATTGAAGGCAGACCCTCAGACCTCAAATAGTTTAGATTTTGAAGATCCAGCTTTGGCTGGGATGAAGCCAGGATTGGAGTGGAAATAAGCATTGATTTTTTTTTTAATTTACAGCCTTCTAAAAATTAACTATTTCTGTTCAGATGCAAGGGCTGAGTAAAAGTATGAACCAGTAGATGAGCCTAAACATGCCCAATAAAATCCTGTTCTTTATGTTATGAAGAGTACACGTTTAGAGATTCGCTGTCATATCTGCAAAGAGAGCCCATGCTGCTTGCTTCTTTAGAGCCTCCGGCAGAACTAACCACCAGGGGAAGAAAGGCTGCAGGAGGTGGAACAAAGCCTTCATTTCTGAATGAGTTCCTCTCCTGGAAGGCCAGGTCGGAAAGTGTGGGGCTGGGTCTCCAAAGGACATCTAATAGCTCCTTCCTAGAGACCTGGTTTAAAATTAAAAGGTGGTAATTATTGCTCAGGTGAGAAAAGGTACTCCACAGTTCCTTTATTTCAGTAAGAATAGGGAAGAAGATCTGATGAAATCTTGGGTGCCTGAGGAAATATCTTATCCACATCCATAGAATCAGATCAATCAATCAAAAATCAGTGTAGCTATAAAGAAAGATTCATTAGACTAACTCCCACCACTTGCTAAGAGGTTATCTACACCAGCCACTGTACTACATGTACGTACTTACTGCCCATCTCATGCAGAATCCTTGTAACAGCTCTATCATGTACATCTTGTTACTTATTTTATGGGCAGGAAAGAAGAGGTTATCATAGACTAAATAACTTCTTCACAGTCCCACGTCTACATACTTTAGAAGAACTACAACCCAAATTTGCCGACTCTACAATCTGTCTGGCGTTCTGTGCTCCTCCAACAGCCACACCAGCAGAGAGCAGCAGAGAACAGGGATGCAGACACTCAGGAGCCTTAGCACAGCATCCGGCAGGGCAGAGGCTCCTCCTTCCAGGAGAGAGCACTGCCCCTGCTGTCACAGTACCTTGCATAGACTGTATCAGTACTTTCAACTCAATATATTGGGGTCTGACATTTGGGCGAAGGGAGACAGAGAAGGGAAGGGAAGCGAAGGAGAGAGGAGGGGAGGGGTGAGGAACATAAAGAATAGATGTCTAAATATTGGCTCTCCCATTTTGAGCAAGTTACTGAATATCTCTTGTTCTACTTTTTTTCCCTAACAGATAGGGGTAAAACTATTCACTGTGTGAGCTTTTAAAAGGATAATAAAAACAAAAGGTTTTAGAATGAGGCTTTGCACTTACGGACACTCCTTTGTGTTTACATTTTAATCTTGTCCAACGCCACACAGCATTTTAGAGCAGAGGCCGCGGAGCTCCACACTCATGGCTCCACACGAGCCACTAGCCCATAGCTGCTGCTCCATGAGTTGATTGGAAGATACTCAGAATTACAATGATCGTAAGAGCTGTTGAATATATATTGACTGATTTTTTTAAATATCCATTTTTCATATATACTATGGTCAGCCTCTTCAGCTCTCTAGAAGAGGGCTTTTCCGTCTTCCTTCTTTTTAAAATTTACTTCTTTTTTACTTTAATTGTATTGTTTGCACTATTACAGATGTCTTATTCCCTTCCACTTTAACCACCTCCCCCTATACTCGCCCCACCTCCCCTGGCCATCACCACACTGTGTCTATGGGTTATGCATGTATGTTCTTTGATTAATCCCTTCACCTTCTCTCATCCAGTCCCCCACTATCCCACCCCCTCTGACAGCTGTCAGTCTGTTCCATATATTGCTGCCTCTATTTCTATTTTGTTTGTTTGTTTTGTTCATTAGATTCCTTGTACAAGTGAAATTATATGGTATTTGTCTTTCACTGACTAGCTTATTTCACTTAGCATAATAATCTCCAGGTCCATCCATGCTGTCACAAAAGGTAAGAAAGCATACCTTCTTTTTTACAATTATGTAGTATTCCATTGTGTAAATGTACTGCAACTTTTTTACCCACTCATCTACTGATGGGCACTTGGGCTGTTTCCAGATCTTGGCTATTGCATTTAATTCTGCTACTGAACATAGGTGTGTATATATTCTTTCAAACTGATGTTTGGGGATTCCTAGGATATATTCTTAGAAGTAGGATTGCTGAGTCAAAAGGCAGTTCCATTTTTTCTTTTTTTGAAGAAAATCCACACTGTTTTCCACAGTGGCTGCACCAGTCCACTAGGGTTCCCTTTTCTCCACACCTTTGCTTCAGGCCGAGAGAATTAGGACACATCATACAATTATACAGGTATCTCTAACAAAGGGCATGCTTCTGCTAATTGGTTGATTTTGTATTTCACAAGCAATTTCTCATGTTTATCAGTCTACAGTGAATAAGTTATTCATTTACTTACTCACTGAACAAACATAAGTAATATCTATATTATCTCAGTGACATAAATGTAAGTAAGTGAAGTCTGCCATGGAAATTTTTATAATTTAGTGATATGAGAGAGACATATGCACAAGTCAATTAATATTTAATGTGGCAACTTCTACAACTTACACAAAAAAGGATTCTGAGAACAAGGAGAACATGTAACACCTTAAAGCTTTGTTTCACTTTCTGTTACTGAAAGTTATTTCTTCCCCCAGAATTACATTCCTTTTCCATTCTTCACTCAATATTTGTCAGTGAACTTTTGACAATTTTATTTCTTTTAAAATGAGTTGTAGTTTAGAGGTTTTTACTTTTCTTTTTTTCTACTATATTTTTATTTATTTATTATTTTTAATAACATAAAACATTAAAGGAAACTTAGACTCATGAAGTAGCAAGTGCTTTTTCTTTCCACATTAAGAAAAAAACTGCACTATGAAGATCTGTCTTCCAAAAATTATGTCTCCTTTACTTTCAAATATGTAAAAAAAAAATCTGTGTCCCCTAAGAAGATACTATGTTTAGCATAAATATGTTAGCCAGGTATTTATCTTAAATTTCCCCTGCCCTCCTCAGCCTAATATGCTTACTTCTGTACTAAACTTTGTTTATCATTCAACTGTTTCCATCACATGTGTGCCAGAGTTATCTAATGTTGCAGAGCAACTTTTCCCACAACGTAGTGACTTACCATTCCGTCTCCTTTATGTGAGTGGATTGGACTCAGCTGGATGGTTTATCTGCTCCACATGGTATCAATCAGGGCAGTAGTCACCTGGGGGCTTGTTTGGGCTACAAAACCCAAGGTGCTCCATTGCATGACTGGCAGCTTTTTCTCAGAGTCGGTAGAGAACTACAGTTGTTCCTCCACTTATGAGAGTGTTATATCCTGATAAATCCACAGAAAGTTGAAAGTTCCATCATTTGAAATTAATTTACTATGCCCAACCTATAGAACACCATGGTTTAGCCTTGCCTGCCTTACATGTGTTAAGAGCAATTACATTAGCCTATGTTTGGGCAATTATCTAGAGTTTTCATCCCCAAAGTAATTGCCTTTTTCTTCTCACCAAAAGCAGGTGATGCAGATGGGCCTTTTGTAGATAAAATGCAATGTGAAAATACAATATCTAAAAATGCTGGAAACACAGTACACTGTAGTGTACTGATTGTTTACCCTCATGATCCCATGGCTGACTGGGAGCTGAGGCGGCCATTGCCCAGTGTGATGAGAGAGAATCATATTGCATATCACTAGCCTGGGAAAGATCAAAATTCCAAATTTGAAGTAAGGTTTCCACTGAACATATGTCACCATTGCAAACTTTAAAAAATAGTAATGAAAATGAAGGAGAGAATCCTAGAAGCAGCAAGAGATAAGGGACAGTTATCTACAAAGGAGTCCCCATCAGACTGTCTGCGGATTTCTCAAAAGAGACCTTACAGACAAGAAGGATCTGGAAGGAAGTATTCCAAGTCATGAAATCCAAAGACCTACATCCAAGACTGCTCTATCCAGCAAAGCTTTCATTTAGAATGGAAGGGCAGATAAAATGCTTCTCAGATAAGATCAAATTCAAGGAGTTCATCATCACCAAGCCCTTATTATATAAAATGTTAAAGGGACTTATCTAAGAAAAAGAAGGTAAAAAATATGAACAGTGAAAGGACAGCAAACTCACAGTTACTAACAACCACACCTAAAACAAAAGCAAACCAAAAGGACAGCTAGATCAGGAATGGAACCATAGAAATGAAGAACGCATGGAAGGTTAGCAACAGGGGAGTGGGAGAAGGAGAAGAGGGGAGAAGATACGGAAAATAAATAGCATAGACGGCAGGTGAAAAATAGATGGGGGGAGGGCAAGAATAGTAGGGGAAATATAGAATCTAAAGAACTTGAGACACATGGTCATAAACTAAAGGGGGGAAGGGTGGGGGAAGGGGTGCAGGGTGGTGGGGAATGAAGGGGGGAATAGAACAACTGTAATGGCATAATCAATAAAATATATTAAAAAAATAGTAAGTCAAAGGACTGTCAGAATGGCTAACAGTCTACATGGGCAAGCAGGCCTTCTAAGACCTCTCCACATGGCTGTCCTGAGAGGGAGAATCAGAGTGAACACTTCAAGAGCAAGGGAGCAGGAGCCGATAGTAACTTACTGCCTCCTTCCTGGTGCACTCTGTGGGTCACCGGCCAGCCCGGATTCCAGAGGAGGGGAACTGAGTGCTCTTCCTGATGTGATATGTGGCCCATGGAGAGGAAGAATCGGTGGGTCATCTTTCGAGATTGACTGTTAAATATTTAAACTAGTTATCTTCCAGTGTTTTCTTCACAAATGATTGTTTTCTTCATTTTTACTTCTGTACATGTTTCATCTGAATGTGAATGTTTAAAATCAGTGATCTCTCTCTCCGTGCTAACTAACCTAAACACGAAAGTTGGTTGTGTTTGGTTTTATCTTTGATGAATATATTATATGCTACTGAAGACCTGATGTTATCTGTTAAACATTCAAATAAATAATATTTTATGATTCTGGTCACTAATTCCTTCTTTATCTTCTGCTTCATAATTAAAGAGAAGTCCTCCAACCTGAAATATGCCAAAGGCTGAAATGGGACAGATGGGAGGTAAAATTGTCTTGAAATTATTACTTTGCTTTTTTAGTTCATGTATCTTGAACTCTCAAAAATAGAAGCACAGTGCTTCATTACATTTCTCTTATAGTCTCAGTTTTTAAAATAATATCCAAACTTCAACAAGTTTATCAAAGTAAAATAACTATATGCAATAATAATGCACACGGGATGGGGAGAAGTAGTAGGGTTTGGACGCCCCCTCTTTTTTACTTGTTTGCAAGGGAACATTGAATAAGAGCCAGAGTAAAACAAAATAAAACAAAACAAAAAATCTGTGGCAGCAATACTTATAACAGACAAAATAGATTTTAAGACAATGGCTATAACAAGAGACAATGAAGGACTCAGCAGTTCTTCTGGATATTTATCTGAAGTAACCTGAAACACTCAACTGAAAAGACATACATCCATATGTTTATTGCTGCACTATTTACAATAGCTAAGATATGGAAGCAACCAACAATAGATGAACAGATAAAGAAGTGGTACCTACATACAATGGAAGGTGATTCAGCCATAAAAATCAATAAAATCTTCACATCTGCTACAAAATGGGTGGACCTAGAGGGTATTATGCCAAATGAAAGAAGTCAGAGGAAGACAAATGCCAGATGATTTCATTTATATACGGAATCTAAAAAACAAAATAAACAACAAGTAGAACAGGAACAAACTCATAGATACAGATAATATTTTGGCAGTTCCCAGATGGGAGGGTGGTGTGGGGGGATGGGTGAAAAAGGTAAAAGCATTTAGAAGTACAAATTGGTAGTTACCCAGAGATGTAAAGTACAGCAGAGAGAAGATAGCCAATAATATTATAATAACTATATATGGTATCAGAGGAGTACTCGATTTATTGGGGCGATCACTTTGCAGGTTATATAAATGTCTAATCACGGGGTTGTACACCTGAAACTAATATAATATGGGAAGCCAACTGTAATTTAAAAACTTAGAAGAGTCAGGGTAACTTAAGCACGAACTTGGTCAGAGTGAATGCATAAATAAGATCCATAAAAATGTTACCATAATAATTAGTGAAAATTATTAAGGAGGAAAGAATCTACTTTTGTATCTAATAGGGAAAGAGACATCATTCCCACAGAGAAACAGTTTAAATAAGCTCTCTGAAGACTGAGAACCCCTGGGAGCGTAGAATATGCATTATCCAAATCGGAACTAAAGAGTCCAGCTTTGAGAATGACCCCATGTAGCTTTCCCGTCTGGAGATACATAAAAACAAATGTTATAACAATGAATTCACATTATTCACAGGGAAATTTAACAAATGATAATTCTACATTACTGATGAATCTCTTTAGAAAACTTGTTGGGTTTCATGTTATTTTTTTTCATTTTCTAATCAAACAGTAAGGTTATGGGGTAATTAATTATAGGCATACATAAGAAGCAGTATTTCTATTGCGTAAGTTCTGTCACCCTTTTTCACTGAGTAAATTATACGTGGATATCATTTAAATGGGAAATGTTCTGTCTTAGTATATTGGAGAAACTATATACAAACTATTTGTTAAAACTATTAACAAAGTAGTAGTTTCGATTAGAATTTTGTTATAGTGTATAATGAGAAGATGTATGTATTTTTTGTTTTTAGACATGCAACCTATACAATATTAAAATAGTATGGAAGGTGACTGTGCACAGCTCAGAACTGATGTTTTATTTGCTTCAAGGAGGATCCAGAGATCCTTCTCAAAGAGTGAACCCGGAAGATAAGAAGTCAGTGCAATGAAAGAACTGAGCTCGATATGATGAGACTGGTCACCCAGCATTTGCTGGTACTGGACTAATTTAGCAGAAGTGTGATGGTGTTTTGGGACCCAGTAGCATAGTAATTAGGGCACTGGATCTGAAGTAAGACTGCCAAATCACTTCCTAACTCTCCATGACTCTTTGAATGTCTGTAAGATGGAGAAAAAAACAGGGCTCACCTCCTATTGAATATGATGCAGGCATATAAACAAAAATATCCTGGATGTTTGGGGTATTTAAGTAAGAATTACAGAAACATAAATATTTCTGGGAAACATATCAATGTAAAAATGAGATAATATTGAAAGAAGCCAGAAGGGAGAAAACCTCTCTTACAAAGGAACAAAGAATTTAAGAATTATTGCCCTGGTTGGGTGGCTTAGTTGGTTGGAGCATCATCCTATACACCAAAAGGTTGTGCGTTCAATTCCTGGTCAGAACACATACGTAGCTTGCAGGTTCCATCGATACCCGGTCGCAGTCAGGGCATGTACAGGAGGCAACCGATCAATGTTTCCCTCCCACATTGATGTTTCTCTCTCTCTTTCTATGTCTCCCTTCCTCTCTCTCTAAAATCAATAAACATATTCTCGGGTGAGGATTTTTAAAAAAGAATTACTATAAGCTTCTTTAGAAGCCATACAAGCAAGAAAAGAATGGAGTAAGATTTTAAAATTTAAAGTGTTGAAAGAAAAAGATAGCCAACCTTAAATTCTATGACCAGTAAAATTATTGTCCAAAAGTGAACAAGAAATAACTACTTTCTCAGACAAACAAAAATTGAGGAAATTCATCTCCAGCAAAAGAATAGAGCTTACCTCACATTGCACGGGAAGCTGAGGGAACTGACATGTACTGGAGGATTGGTTACAAGATGTTGCTCAGGAGAAGAAAAATGACATGGGCAAGAATATCAACTCTACATGAAGAGAAAACAACTCTCAGAGGAGGATAAATACAGATAAAAATATTTTTAAAATTTCTATTCTTCTTAACTGATGTATAAAAATATCATTAAAGTGAAAATACTACCAATGCTGTTGAAGTGAATAAATGAATAAAATAACAGCAGTGTCATGAGAAGCTGGAGGGAGCAATGAGAAATACTCTTGTATAAGTTACCTGTACTACAACAGTGTTATTCGGACGTAAAATTAGATTGTTTGAAAACCAGTTGCAGTTGGTTGTAAACTTTATGGCAACCATATAATATTCTAAAAGAAGTATAGTAGATATGCTATTAGAGGAGAGAAATGAAATCATATAAAATGCTCAAGAAAAAATTTTTAAAAGAAGAGGGAAAGAAGAAAAAGAATGAATGCAACAAATAGAAAATAGTTACAATCATGCCAAATACATCTCTAACTATATCAATATTATTTATATGTAAATGGTCTAAGAACACCCATTAAAAGATGAACATTTTCAGAACAGATTTATTTTTAAAAAAGAATTTATTTATATGTTGTTATAAGAAGCACACTTTAAACATAAGTACTCATGTAAGTTTAAAGTAAAGGAATGAAAAATGATATACCCTGCTAATACTAATCAAAGAAATCTGAAGTATCTGTATTAATTTCAGACAAAGCAAATCTCAGGAACAGTAAAAATTATCATGGATAAAGAGTAGTATAATAATACTAAATTAGTCAGTCTCCAATAAGACATAACAATCCTTAATGTGTATGTACCTAACAACAGAGCACCAAAATGCATGAGTGAGCCCTGGCTGGTGTAGCTCAGCAGACTGAGCACCGGCCTGCGAACCAGAGGATCACAGATCGATTCCCAGTCAGGGCACATGCCTGGGTTGCAGGCCAGTTCCCTGCAGGCCAACTCCCAGCAGTGGATGCACAAAAGGCAACCATACATTGATGTTTGTCTCCCTCTCTCCTTCCCCTCTAAAAATAAATAAATAAAATCTTTAAAAAAATGCATGAGTGAAAATAAATAGAATGAAAAGGAGAAATAAACAAGCCCACTGTTATAAATGGAATATCAACACCTCATTTTAGTAATGGATAGATCCTTCAGGCAGGAAATCAATAAGGACACTGTTGACCAGAACAGCACTCTCAATCAACTTGATCTAATTGACATTTATAGACTACACCACCCAAAAAGAGCAAAATACATTTTTTTTTGTCAAGCCCATATTAACATCATTAAGCTAGACCACATTCCAGGCCATGGAATAGACCCTACTAAATTTAAAAAAGTAAAAGTCATACAAAATATGTTTTTAAATGACGATAAAATGAAACCATAAATCAATAACAAGAAAACACTCAAAATAGATGGGCATTAAATAAATATGCTGCTAAGTAACACATGTGTCAGAAGTTACTAGAGAATTTTAAAGTATTTTGAACTAAATAAAACTGAAAAAATGTTCAAAATTTGTGGGATGCAGTAAAAGCAAATTTAGGTGAAATTTGTAGCACTAAATGCGTACATCTGAAAAGAAGAATGATCTGAAGTCAATAATATAAGCTTCCACCTTAGGAAACTAAAGAAAAAAGAAAAACGTAGCCTCAGATAAGCAAAAGAAAATAAATAATAAAAATAAAATAGAAACTGTTAAACTATAAAAAGAAAAATCAGATGAACCTTAAATCTTATTTTTTGTAAAGATTAATAAAATGCATAAACCTGTACCCAGGTTGTCCAAGAGAAAAAGGGAGTTGCAAATTATCACTATTAATCTTAGAGACAGTGAAAGAATAACAAAGGAATACTGAGAATATTTCTATGCCCACAAAATTAATAACAGTGAAATGAACAAATTTCTTTTTTAAAATTATTAATTTATTTATCTTTAGGGGGGAAAGAAAGGAGAGAGGGAGAGAAATATCAATGTATGGTTGTCTCTTCTGCATCCCCGTCTGGGAACTGGCCTGCAACCCAAGCATGTGCCCTGACTGGGAATCGAACTGCGGTCGTCTGCTTTGTAGGCCTGCACTCAATCCACTGAGCTACACCAGCCAGGAAAATGAACAAATTTATTGAAAGACACAAACTACCAAAACCCATACAAGGAGAATAATGGGATTATTTCTGTCTATTAAATAAATAAAATGAATAGTTAATAACCTTTCATAAAAGATATCACCAGTTCTAGATTGTTTTACTGATGAATTTTAATAAACATTCAAGGAAGAAATGAAACCAATTTGTCATCATCTAAAAAAATGGAAGGTGAGCAAACATTTCCTAAATTGTTCTAGGGAGCCAACATTACCTTAATGATAAAACCAGATAAAGATATTACAAGGAAAGAAAACTACAGTTTAGTATCTCTCATAAACGTAGATGCAACTATCTGCAATAAAATGTTAGAAAGTAGAATCCAACAATGAATAAAAAGAATTATATACCATGACCAATGGGTTTTATTTTAGGCACATAAAGTTGGTTCCATGCAAAAATCAAGAAGCATAATCCACTATACCAACAAGTTTAAGAAGACAAATGACATGATTATATCAATTATCTCAGAAAATCATTTCACAAAATCTTACACTCAGTCATGATAAAAACCCTCAGCTGAAAATAGAGAAATTCAGCTCAGAAATTCTTAGAGAAATTCTTCAGTTCTATAAAAAATATTTACTGAAACTCAAGCATCACACTTATTAGTGAGAAACTGGATGCCTCCTTCTGAGATTAGGAATGATTAGGAAAGACTTTCTTTCTTAAAGTAATAATGGGACTCCTAGCTAGAGCCATATTTAAGAAAATGAAATAAATGTATTCAGATTGAAAAGAAAGAAATAAAATAAATGGCATTATTGTCTCTTTAGAAAAATTTTAAAAATCAACAAAAATATCTGGAATTATGAGTACAGAAAGGTCACAGAATACACATCACTACATCACTATAGAAAAGTCAGTTGCTTTACTATGTACCTACAATGAACATTGGAAATTATATGTATGAAAGACAGTACTAATCAATCGTATCAGGAATAAAAAGATGGATTTCTTTTGCATATTTCTTATAGAAGAGGATACTTTAAATAACTTCATGTAAATACCTTTTTAATTAAAATTTAAAAGAATCTATCAAAATAAGACAAAAGAAGAATTAGAAAATCTACTCCTGCATTTGTTCAACAAATTAAAATTGAAACTAAAATCTTCCAACGATATCAAAGATATGTAAAAAGCAGACAACTTTAAAGTGATTCTTCCTAAGCATTTTAATAAAAATAACAACTATCGATCTATACAAAGTAGTCCAAAGAAATAATTTAAAAGAAAATATAAGTAGCCATTTCCCAATCACTTTTTAAGGCCAATAAAATCTTGATACTATTATAAGAATGGGAATTTGCAAGCCAATATCTTTTACAAACATAATGCAAACCTGAAAAAATATGACCAAACCCAATTCAAATATATATAAAAATAATATTATATTACAACAAAGTTGAATTTTTTTCCAAAAGAAAGCTTGTTTTAATATTATGAAATTAAAGTCATTCAGTACATCAACTACATAAAGAGGAAAAATATGATTCTTCCAATCAATGCATAAAAGCATGTTAAATAACTGGGCACCATGATTAAAATATCTTAGCAAACTATAATTAAGGAAAAAATATGTGATACAGACAGGGTATTTGTTAAATAATATCTACAGCAAACATCTTATTGATGCTATATATTAAAAGCTTACCCCTTGAAACTAGGAATGAAATAAGATGCACTCTATCACCACTTTTATTCATTCTCATATTAAAGGACCTTACTAGTACAATAAAGATAAAAACAAAACAAAAGAAAAAAGAAAGAAAAGAAGAAGGAACAAAAGAAACTTTCGAGAGTGAGAATGAAGAAATAAGACGCATTCACAATTTATATAATACAGGTCCAAAAGTATATATAGCTAAATTATTAAAATCAATGAGATTTTAGCAATGTCTTTCTTTGCACAAAAGACAAAATACAAAAGAAGACAAAATACAAAAAATACAAAATATAAAAAAATATGTATCACCAATTATAAAATAAAACTAAAATCTGATATGTAATATAGCATCAAAAATAAAATATCTAGAAAACATGACAAAATACGTGAAAGTTCTCAGCAAACACACCAATAAAATATTGTGAGAAGCACTAAAACAACCTACAAAACTTAGAGGTTCTGCCAAATTTTTGTATTGGAGGATTTGGTATTTATAGATTTCAATTTTCTGAAAATTATTTATCTGTTAAATGAAACTCTTGTACAAATTCCAGCAGGTACTATATTTCTGTAAACGTGGACAATCGTGTTAACATTAGTGGGAATGTGAAAAGCCACAAAAAGCCAAAACAATTTTGAAGAAGAACAAAATTCGATTTGCAGTGATGTGTTAATGAAAGAAGTGAGGCAGCGAAACTAAAGTAGCAAGTTAAATGGTAGGAACAAAAGAGAAAATGCAGAAATAGATTCTCACCTATACCAACATTTGGTTTAGGGTGAACATGACACAGTTTTGGAGAAAGGATGGTCTTTTCAATAAGTAACTCTGGGTTAACTCCATATTCTGATGAGAAAAGTGGTTCTTGATGTGTAATTCACACACAAAAATCACTTCCAGGTGTATTGCAGATCTAAATTTATATGAGAGAAAAGATAGCTTCTAGAAGATAAACATAAGATAATGATCCCATAATTTATTAGCATCTGAACTTCTTCAATGGAATGCAAAATCACTAACCATTAGGAAAATGATGGATAAATATGGATTGTACAAGTGATTCAAATATGACAAAAATAAAATAAAACATGACAACCAAAATTGTTTATCAAAGACACTACTCATTCAAAGGCAAGCAAATAGTGGAGAAAAATATTTGCAATATGTATAACTGATAAGAATTGTATTTAGAATATTTTTAAAAACCTTAAAAATTAATACGGAAAATATAGTCAATGCAATGAAACATAAGCAAGACTTGTAGAGTGATCTCACTGAATGAGAAACTGAAATGGCTCTTAAATACATGAGACGGTGTTCTACCTCATTAGTCATCAGGAAAATGCAATTTGAAAGCACAGTGTGTTGATAATGCTCTGTTTGGTGGTGTGGGCCAGTGACAAATACAAATGTGTGCTAATTTTGTGAAAATTCATCAGAGTGTGCATTTATAATTTGTGCACTTTTATGAATATAATATTTCAATAGAAACATTTATTTATACAAGGGACGAGTGTGGTAATTAGGGGAATTTGGCTGGTACAAGTAAAAGAAAAAGATGATTGCCATTTAACCTCTGTTTCACACACTATTTATTGCCTTTTCTCATCTTTTCTCTTTAACAAACAATTTATAGTGGAGTATTTCAGTAAAAGTGTCAGAGGTGGCACTAGGGTAGGTGATAGAAAAGGGGGATTGGGGTTTACATCTTTTCTTCACCCATTGCCTCCTATTTCAACACTATGTTCTTTCTGCATAATGAATAGAGGATTGCAAGCGGGAACTTAAAGTGGGAAGAGCAAATTTTTCTCTTATTCTACCCAACCCTGATCAATTATTCTTGATGATAAATGAATATTGGAAAGGATAAGAGGCAGAATTTTGGTGTGCGGAGTTGCATTTAGCTATGTGATTCACCATCGTGAGGGGAAGAATTGAAAATTACCTGGTAGCAACAATGGGTAAGAAAGTGATAACCTTGTGAACACATCTGGGTTGCATAAAATGGAATGCCTATTTCCTAAGGTTGCTGTGGTGATTAAATAAGAATTATTCATGTAAAATGTTTAACGGCGCCTGCTGCAGAATAGGCACTCAGTATGTGCGAACTGAGATGATGACGTGGAGTGTTAGAGTGTTTCAGAAATCCGTATTCATAGTTTTCCATGTTAAGAGTCTTTTAAGTTAAGTTGACTCTAAGGCCAATGATATCTTACTGATTAAAGGGAATTCTCAGTGCCATCTAATAAAGGTCTTTTCTGTAGTCTTATGTGTTCATTAGATTTATGAAATATGACCTGTTCCAGGTAATCAGCAATAAGATATGTTCACTGACAGTAATTAACATTTCATCCATTAACGCATCAGAGGCTTTATCAATAGTCTGATCCCCTGTATTTTGGCATCCTTGCATATGTTGTAGTATTTGTTCTACTAATTTCAATTCTTTAGGCAACAAAAAATTGAATTGAGTAACTATTAGCTACCAGGAACTATATTCAGCACTAAAAATTGAGTTAAAAGATGTAGTTGTTATTCTCTGGTAAGACAGATAAACTAAGACATGAATGCAATATTGAAAAATATTACCTTATGATAGACAATAGCCTGGGAATTTATGGAAGTACCAGGAAAAATATCCAAATCGGACTAGCTGACTTGGACAGAGAAACGCTAAGGAAGAATGCCTAGAGAAGTGATGGTCAGGCTGAGTTTTAACAGATGAGCAGGAATTTGCCAAGTTAGAACAAGGGGAGAGGTATTCTAGGGAGTTTGTGTGGAGGCAAAGTGGTATGAGAAAATGCGGTGCATTCAGTGACATGCAAGTATTTTCACAAGGTCACCTCCTTACACCTTGAATGACTGATGCCTAGACTTCTTCAAATTCAGTGTTTCACTCCCAAAGTGTTATCTTCTATTTGCAGAGTTGAAAGTGCATATGCTCTTACTGACCCATTATCAATAAAAAGGAGAACTGATAGCACATACATGATTCATCAGACAGTCTAAATGCCATTGTGAACAGGAAGTGGCATGTTTTAAGCCTGATTTTTGCATTTTGCCTAGTAACCACAATCCTAATCAGCAGAGATATCCCGGAGGCTCAGTAAGAAATATTTATATTGCACTTTAGGAAGTGCAGCAATTAGCTCCCAGTTTCAGTCAGCCAAAGTGATATCATATAAAATNCAGTGACATGCAAGTATTTCCACAAGGTCACCTCCTTACACCTTGAATGACTGATGCCTAGACTTCTTCAAATTCAGTGTTTCACTCCCAAAGTGTTATCTTCTATTTGCAGAGTTGAAAGTCCATATGCTCTTACTGACCCATTATCAATAAAAAAGAGAACTGATAGCACATACATGATTCATCAGACAGTCTAAATGCCATTGTGAACAGGAAGTGGAATGTTTTAAGCCTGATTTTTGCATTTTGCCTAGTAACCACAATCCTAATCAGCAGAGATATCCTGGAGGCTCAGTAAGAAATATTTATATTGCACTTTAGGAAGTGCAGCAATTAGCTCCCAGTTTCAGTCAGCCAAAGTGATATCATATAAAATTTTTAATTCTGTCCTCCAGAAAAATGATATATGGTTGGGAGAGAGGATGAAGGAGCAGACCAAAGGACAAGATATTTCTGTCATTATCTTGTCCTGTGATTCTGCATTTGATGTGTTTTCATTAAGAATAAAAAGGCAATTTCATCCTGGGAAAGTACGAATGATTTTAGGTACAAAAACCACAGACTACAGCCTGTTTCATTATATGCATTAAAGGATTCTGTGAAATCCACCAAGAAAATAATAAATCTTATTTTATTTAAATACCATGCAGCTGGAGTGATTTGTTAGTTGTTTTTAAACCTGAGCATCTGAATCTTAACTACAATTTTTAGTGTGAGTTAACCCAATTTAAATAACTCTTTTTATAAATACTTATAGAATTTTCTCAGGATTTATAAAACAATCTCCATAATTACATGAGAGTTAATAATTTCACAGTATAAAATACAAACTACAAAATCTATGCATAATTTATTTGGAGTGATAGATTTCAAAAACTCTGACTAGATTTTCAAAAACTACAAATAGTACATTGAGTGACTGTGGTGTTAACTTCCAGACAATCCACGTTAAGACATTGGTATCTCAAAGCAGGCTAGTCTGAGCATCTCCACTTCGAGTTTATACATGTGCCACTCCAGTCTGTGCTGGTGGTGCCGAATTCTACTCTCTCTGCAGAAAGTACTCAAACTTCACATTCCTAGTATTTCTGTAGTTCTATGCCTGATTCACATAATGCTGAAATTTAAGGTGTGCTTCATTTCAATATGCTCTGCATAATGCCAACCATACCTGCTCATTTCCTGGGGACGAAAGCTCTGGTGCATTTTTCTGGGCTATGGTGTTGTATCTGTGTCATAGGAGCACCTGAATTTTTAACAGAGAGACCATACCAGAATATCAATAAGGCACCTAAAAGTAGCTTCTCACTTAAAAAAATTTTGGACTATACAATGCTTTCTCAAAATTATCAAAGATAGTCTTTTAACTACAATTTCTTCTCACTCCAGACCCAACCATGTAAGAGTTCAAGGTTTTAATGTTTACTTTTGTGTGCACATTATATGCAGAATTCACTACACATTTCTGAGCTTTGAATTTAATAATTGGAGATAAATTAGTTAATATCATATCTCATAAGAAAACTATATGAATAATTTGCAATTAGCAAGTAGCTCAAATGAGAAGAAACAAACTGGGTAAGTTATAAATCAAAGATATTACTTTTTTAAATTTTTAAAGATTTTATTTATTTTTATAGACAGAGGAGAAGAGAGGGAAGAGAAACATCAACATGTGGTTGTCTCACATGCACCCGCTATTGAGGACCTGGCCCACAACCCAGGCACATGCCCTGACTGGGAATTGAACCAGCGACCTTTTGATTCTCAGGCCAATGCTCAATCCACTGAGCTACACCAACCAGGGCAAAGATGTTATTTTATATAGTTTACTTCAGCAACTTTGACACAGATGAGTGGGCTTGAGATGCGTTTCAAGAATTTTGATATGTTTGTATCTCATTAACAACATGTGTGACCCATATTAGGCTTGCCCAGTTTACATCTTCACTGTCAAAATGTTTTGGGTCTGATTGCATGCCTGCCGAGGTCGTATAGAAACTATAGAATTTTTATAAATTTGTAGACAGGGGAAAATCTGTTTGCTTTATTTTGTTTTAATATGAAAAATAAGTCTTTTAAAACTTCAAATTCTTTTGACCTAGAAATGATAATTTTGCATTATTTACTTTTATTCCTCTCATCAGTAGATCCAAATATATTTCTGTTTAGCCTCTTTATTTTTCTTATTCACTTCCACCTTCTTGATACTTTCTGTATTTGTTTTACTTAGGTTTTTAAGAGTTATCTTAAATGTGCCTCTAGGAATTTCTAAAGTCTTCTAAGGCCTTGTAACTGGTGACTGTATAGTTAAAAGGAAATTGTTAAAAGGAAATACAATCAACATTTGTATTTCTAAACAGATAACTTAAAGTTTTGTACAATTATAGCAATTATCTACATAACCAAATCATAAGATTAATCACTTTAAGGCCTTCTAAAAAAAGCATATACATGTATTAATAATTTACTTATATGTTTTCTATGATTTTATTTTTCTGGAAGAATATACATTTCACACTTCTTGAAATCTTGTACACGTGGATATAAACTAGATTAAATGAGCGAGTGGATATAAATCTAGATGACTGTTCTTTTTTTTCCAATTTTTTTATTTAATTCTTTTTCAAGTACAGTTTTCTGTCTATTACTCCCATCCCATCCCACCTCCCATCCTCCCCCCCTCCCTCCCATTTCCACCCTTCTCAGCTGTTGTCCATGTATCCTTTATATATGTTCCTCTGAATCCCTCCCTTATTTCCCCTGAAATTCCCTCCCCTCTCCCCTCTGGTGACTGACTGTCAGCCTGTTCTCTATTTCAGTGTCTTTGGTTATATTTTGCTTGCTTGTTTGTTTTGTTGTTTAGCTTCCTGTTAAAGGTGAGATCATATGGTATTTGTCCTTCAACACATGGCTTATTTCACTCAGCATACTGCTTTCCAGTTCCATCCATGCTGTTGCAAAGGGTAGGAGCTCCTTCTTTCTTTCTGCAGCATAAAATTCCATTGTGTATATGTAACATAGTTTTTTGATCCATTCATTTACTGATGGGCATCTAGGTTGCTTCCAACTCTTGGCTATTGTAAATTGTGCTGCTATGAACATTGGGGTGCATAGGTTCTTTGGGATTGGTGTTTTAGGGTTCTTAGGATACAATCCCAGCAGTGGAATTGCTGGGTCAAAAGGCAAGTCCAATTTTAGTTTTCTGAGAAAATTCCATACTGTTTTCCATAATGGTTGTACCAGTCTGCAATCCCACCAACAGTGGACCAGAGTCCCCTTTTCCCCACACCCTCTCCAACATTTGTTGTTTATTGCTTTGTTTATGATAGCCATTCTCACCGGTGTAAAGTGGTATCTCATTGTAGTTTTAATTTGCATCTCTCTGATAGCTAGTGATATTGAGCATCTTTTCATGTGTCTCTGGATCCTCTGTATGTCCTCCTTGCAGAAGTGTCTGTTCAAGTCCTTTCCCCATTTTTTAATTGGGTTAGTTGTCTTCTTAGAGTGAAGTCGTGTGAGTTCTTTGTATATTTTGGAGATTAAACCTTTGTCTGAGGTATCATTGGCAAATATGTTTTCCCATACAGTTGGTTGTCTTTTTATTTTAATGCTGTTTTCTTTAGCTGCGCAGAAGCTTTTTATTTTGATGAGATCCCATTTGTTTATTCTTTCCTTTATAGTCCTTGCTCTAGGGGACATATCAGTAAAAATGTTGCTGCGTGAAATATCTGAGATTTTCCTGCCAATGTTCTCCTCTAGGACTTTAATGGTGTCATGGCTTATATTTAAGTCTTTTATCCACCTTGAATTTATTTTGGTGTATGATGTAAGTTGGTGCTCGAGTTTCATTTTTTTGCATGTAGCTGTCCAGTTCTCCCAACACCATTTGTTGAAGAGGCTATCTTTACCCCATTTTATGATACTGCCCCCTTTGTCGAATATTAATTGACTGTAGAGATTTGGGTTTATTTCTGGGCTCTCTATTCTGTTCCATTGGTCTATGTGCCTGTTTTTATGCCAGTACCAGGCTGTTTTGATTACAGTGGCCTTGTAATACAGTTTGATATCAGGTATTGTGATCCCTCCTACTTTGTTCTTCTTTCTTAACATTGCAGCTGCTATTCGGGGTCTTTTATGGTTCCAGATAAATTTTTGAAGTGTTTGTTCTATGTCTGTGAAATATGCCATTGGTACTTTAATAGGTATTGCATTGAATCTGTAAATTGCTTTGGGTAGTATGGACATTTTGATGATGTTAATTCTTCCAATCCATGAACACGGTATACGTCTCCATTTGTTTGTGTCTTCCTTGATTTCTGTCTTCAGTGTTGTGTAATTTTCTGCATACAGGTCTTTAACCTCCTTGGTTAGATTTATTCCCAGATATTTTATTTTTCTTTTTGCTATATCGAATGGGATTTTTTTCTTGATTTCTGCTTCTGCTGATTCATTGTTAGTATACAGAAATGCCTTTGATTTCTGGATATTGACTTTGTATCCCGCTGTTTTGCCAAATTCATTTATTAGTTCCAGCAGTTTTTTGGTAGAGTCTATAGGATTTTCCATGTACACTATCATGTCATCTGCAAACAGTGACAGTTTTGTTTCCTCCTTTCCGATTTGGATGCCTTTTATTTCCTTTTCTTGTCTGATTGCTGTGGCTAGAACTTCCAATACTATATTAAATAGAAGTGGTGAAAGTGGACAACCTTGTCTTGTTCCTGATCTTAGTGGAAAAGCTTTCAGTTTTTGCCCATTCAGTATGATGTTGGCTGTAGGTCTTTCATATATGGCCTTTATTATATTGAGGAATGCTCCCTCTATTCCCACTTTGCTGAGTACCTTTATCATAAATGGGTGTTGTACCTTATCAAAAGCTTTTTCCGCGTCTATTGATATGACCATGTGGTTTTTGTCCTTGCTTTTGTTTATGTGGTGTATTACATTTACTGATTTGCGGATATTGAACCATCCTTGCATCCCTGGGATGAATCCCACTTGGTCATGGTGTATGATCTTTTTGATGTATTGTTGGATGCGATTTGCCAATATTTTGTTGAGGATTTTAGCATCTATGTTCATCAGTGATATTGGCCTGTAATTTTCTTTCTTTGTTGTGTCTCTCTCTGGTTTTGGAATTAGGATAATGCTCGCTTCATAAAAAGAGTTTGGGAGTTTCCCATCATTTTGGATTTTTTGGAATAGTCTGTGAAGAATAGGGGTTAGCTCTTCCTTAAACGCTTTGTAGAATTCTCCTGTGAAACCATCTGGTCCGGGGCTTTTGTGTGATGGGAGTTTTTTGATTACTGCTTCAATTTCATTTGCTGTTATTGGTCTGTTCAGGCTTTCTACTTCTTCTTCATTGAGTTTTGGAAGATTATATTTTTCTAGAAATTTGTCCATTTCACCTAGGTTTTCAAATTTCTTGGCATACAGTTCTTCATAGTAATTCCTTACAATCCCTTCTATTTCTGTGGTATCAGTTGTAATCTCTCCTCTTTCATTTCTGATTGTGTTTATTTGTGTCCTCTCTCTTCTTTTCTTAATGAGCCTACTTAAAGGCTTGTCTATTTTGTTTATCTTTTCAAAAAACCAACTCTTGGATTCATTGATCCTTATAATTGTGCTTTTGGTCTCTATGTCATTTAATTCTGCTCTGATCTTGGTTATTTCCTTCCTTGTACTTGCTCTGGGCTGTCTTTGTTGTTGTTCTTCGAGTTCTTGCAGGCGTCGGGTTAGGTTGTTTGTTTGAAATGTTTCTATTTTCTTTAGGTAAGCCTGTATTGCTATGAACTTCCCTCTCAGGACTGCCTTGGCCGTGTCCCATAAGTTTTGGGTTGTTGTGAGTTCATTTTCATTTGTTTCCAGAAACTTTTTGATTTCTTCCCTAATTTCAATCTTGACCCATTCGTTGTTTAATAGCATACCATTCAGTCTCCATGATTTTGGGTGTTTTGGGTTTTTTCCTTTGGGGTTGGTTTCTAATTTCAGTCCCTTGTGGTCAGAGAAAATGCTTGGTATGATTTCAATTTTCTTGAATTTGTTGAGGCTCATTTTGTGTCCTATCATGTGGTCTATCTTTGAAAATGTTCCATGTGCATTTGAAAAGAATGTGTATTTAGCTTCTTTGGGATGAAGCGCTCTATATATATCAGTCAAGTCCATTTCTTCTAGAGTTTCATTTAATGCTGCTATATCTTTGTTGATATTTTGTTTGGAAGATCTGTCCATTTTTGACAGTGGGGTGTTAAAATCCCCTACTATAATTGTGTTGCTGTCAATATCTTTCTTGAAGTCTTCTAGGATTTTTCTTATATATTTGGGTGCTCCTATGTTGGGTGCATATATATTTATGATGTTAATGTCTTCTTGGTGGATTCTTCCCTTGAGTATTATGAAGTGACCTTCTGGGTCTCTCTTTATGGCCCTGTTTTCGAAGTCTATTTTGTCTGATATTAGAATTGCTTTTTTTTCTTGTCCATTTGCTTGGAAAATTTATTTCCAGCCTTTCACTTTTATTCTGTGATGGTCTTTTGTCCTGAGGTGGGTCTCCTCTAGGCAGCATATGTGTGAGTCATGCTTTCTTATCCATTCAGCTATTCTATGTCTTTTGATTGGAGCATTTAATCCATTTACATTTAAGGTTATTATTTGATAGGTACTTATTCATTGCCATTTTTGTACCTGTGTTCCTCTCTGTCTCTCTCTTTTTCTTCCTTTCCTTAGAGCAGTCCTCTTAGTATTTCTTGTAGAGCTGGTTTGGTGGAGGCATATTCTTTTAGACTTCTTTTGACTTGTAAGCTCTTTATTTGGCCTTCTATCTCGATTGAGAGCCTTGCTGGGTAAAGTAGCCTTGGTTGGAGGCCTCTGCTTCTCAGTACTTGAAATATTTCTTGCCATTCTCTTCTTGCTTGGAGTGTTTCCATTGAGAAGTCAGTAGCTAACCTTATTGGGGCTCCCTTGTATGTTACTTCCTTTTTCTCCCTTGCTGTCTTTAAGATTCTCTCTTTGTCTTGGAATTTTGCCATTTTAATGATGATGTGTCTTCAAGTGGGCCTCTTTGGGTTCCTCTTGAATGAGACTCACTGTGATTCCTGGATTCTTGTAACTTTTTCTCTCATCAAATTAGGAAAATTTTCCATCATTACTCTTTCACATAGGTTTTCTATCCCTTGTTCTTCTTCTCCTTCTGGTATTCCTATTATTTGGATATTATTACATTTCATATTATCTTGCATTTCTCTTAGTCCCTCTTCATTCTTTTTGAGCCTCTTTTCCCTTTCTTGCTCTTTCTGGGAGATTCTTTCTACTGTGTCCTCCAACTCGCTGATCCGATCTTCTGCCTCATCGATCCTGCTTTTCATTCCTTCTACTGTGTTCTTCAGTTCCGAAATTGTATTCTTCATTTCCTCTTGGCCTTTGCTGATAGTTTCTATTTCCATTTTCATGTTGATATAGTTTGCGGAGAGCTCATTGTAGCTCCCCTCTAGTTTCTGGTAGCTCATTGTGAGCTCTTTGAATTTCCTGACAACTAGTGCTTTGAATTCAATATCTGATAGCTGACTTGCCTCTTTTTCACCTGACATTATTTCTGAGACTTCCACCTTTTCTTTCATTTGGGCATTACTTCTTTGTCTTCCCATTGCTTATGAGACTCTTCTTGTTAGCTTTAGCTTCTTAAATTGATCTGTTCTGACTCTCCAGGTTTATGGTGTGAACTTCTGTGGTAGAATACCTGTGAAAATCAGTGGTGCAGTCTCCTGCAGGTAATCTTGATGTTCTCTGCTTCCACCTACTCCTTTCTTTGTGTGTGTGTGATCAGCTCACAGTGCACCCTCCTTCCACAGGGCCAACAAACCACATTGTTCTATACGATCACCTTGCAATTAGCAACTCTCTAAAGTTCCTTGAAGCATCAGGTTGTCTTGAATGCTGACAGACGCACACCCACAAGTGCCTTGAGTAAAAGTCAGTTTGGGCGCACTCTCCAACTCCAGGCTCCAAGGTAAAAACCTTTCTGTTACCTGCTTCTTTCCACAGAGCATAACTGGGTGGCTGCTGTGGGGAAATGGCTTGTCAACCATAGTCTTAGATGGCTGTTCTTTTTGTCCAGAGTAGAAGGCAGCTTTCATGTCCCCTCTGGCCGCAGCAAGAGCCATCCCCTGAGTGCCTGCCTGTAGCTGTTCTCTTTTCTGGACATGAAATACTAAGGCGGGTGCGGGAATGGTGGGAACTTGTCGGCATTTTGCTTTCAAGTCACAGACTTTGTCATCGTACAGCTACAGAGGCAGTCAGCACAACTGAGCAGATCTTGGGGAACACTGGCGTGAAGCATTTAAAAAAATCACTTTCTAGTTTATATTAAATGTTATGAGAATACTTAGAAGAAACAGGAAGTAACTTTGCTCCCCTTTCTCAAGAAATATCTCATGAGAAAAGATAAAACATAAACTTGGACTATTCTAAAAATCTTTATACTCGGGCCAAACAAATAATAAATAAGTCACTTTTCTGAAAATATAATTCTCATGTTAGGGCATTTTAAGAATTTTGTGATAAGACATTATTCTGGTGTTATTTTATTTCATATATAATTTATTTTGTTTTTTATTTACATTTGACATTCAATATTATTTGTACAGCATAGTGGTTAGACAACTATATCACTTACGAAGTCCCCCTCTGACAAGTCTAGTGCCCACCTGGCACCACGTGTTACTACAACATGATCCACTATAACCCCTGTGCTATATTTTACACATGACTATTTTGTAGCTTTTAAATATTTTCACCTTTTCACCCATTCTCCAACCCCCCCTCCCCCATCTGGCAACCTTCAGTTTGTTCTCTGTATCTGCGTGTGTGTTTCTGTTTTGTTTGTTTATTTATGTTGTTTTTTAGATTCCATATATAAGTAAAATCGTATGGTATTTTCTTTCTCTGACTCATTTCACTTAACATAATATTCTCTGGGTCCATCTATGTTGTCGCAAATGGTAGGATTTCATTCTTTTTATAGCTGAGTAACTATATATAGCTGAGTAACTATATATATGAGTATATATACTCATGTATATATACATACACACACATACCACACATTCTTAATTCATTTTTCTATCAATGGACACTTAGATTGCTTCCCTATCTTGTCCGTTATAAATAATGTTGCAATGAATACAAGGGTGCATGTATCTTTTTGAATTAATGCTTTCAATTTCTTTGAATTAATTCCCAGAAGTTGAATTGTTGGGCCGTATCATACCTCTGGTTTTAATTTTTTGATGAACCATCACACTGTTTTGCTCGAGTCTGCACCCACCAACCATGCAGAAAGGTTCCCTTTTCTTCACATTCTCACCAACACTTGTTTTTTGGTCATAGCTTTTCTGACAGGTGTGAGGTGATATTTCACCATGGCTTTAATTTGCATTTCTCTGATTAATTTTAATTCTTAAGAATGCCTTATTAATAATATACTTTCTTCATTTTTTCTGTTATGTTAATTTTCTATGACTAGTCTTCTTTCTTACTCTAACTTCAATAAGTTCATAGAACAAACTTGCAAACGTTTTGGAGTAAAAGCCTGAAGCAAGGGCATCTTTATCCTGGAGCCAAGTCTGTCTGAAAATTATAGGATTACTGATGGCCAGACCAAATTCTCATTCCAATCCTAGCACTTGCTCTTTCTAGCCCTACACACAGGTATGTGGGCACCCTAGGCTGCTGGTTCAAACTCTGTCCACACCTATACCAAAAGCCACTCCTCATGCCAAGAGGTATGATGCATGCCAGATTAGGTCTTGAAAAAAGTGTTCCTGTGAGAACTAGAAGCAGACTTGGTCCAAAATGAAATTTCAAGGTCTTGTGTGGTGAAATGTGATTCAGAAAATGGTACTCAGGCTCTGGGTGACATATTCCTTTGGCCTCATGGACTTCCGACCTCATAGAAGAGCTGATGTCAGCAAGGAGGCAGGTGATGCCCTGATTTTAAGGATCAGAGCTGGGCCTCAGTGGTCCAGGTTGAAGGTGTTATTCTGGAAAAGCCAACTTAATATATGTGATATTTATAATCTATACTATAAATGGGATTATTCCCAGCTGTGAAGAGAACAACACCCTCCAGCCCATATTTAGTGGAGGCAGAAAGATACATAGGATTCAAAAGAACTCATAAGCCAAAGACAAAAATTTTAACAGAGGAATCAAAGAAGTTTCTTTCACATTCATGAAAGTACTTTCAGAATTCTAAGCTAGAATCCACTCATTCCATGAATGTTTTCCAGGTTCCTATTATGTTTCAAATGTTATACTAGGAGCTAGGGATATGCCAATGAATGAAAAGGACAAAATTCCTGTCCTTGTGTAGTTTACATTCTAATGGCCGAGACAAACATTTAAAAATATTTATAAATAGCTGGTCAAAATGGCAGCATAGGTAAACATGTTTCACTTCCTTAAACAACGACAGAAAAAATTACAAATAACCTCAAAACAACTATTACCCAGAACCATCAATAAATTGACAACCAAGGATTAAAAAAGTCACATTCATTGAGTTGAGTGCCTTCTCTACAATAGGCTGCCACTAAGACAGGAACTCAAAGCAACTCTACCTAATACACACAAAGAGAGGAGGGCTGCCAAATTAAGGAGACAAAAAAAAAATAACTCAATTGAAGGAATAGAATACCCCCCCAAAAAAGAAGTAAATGAAGTGGAAATAATCAACCTATAAGATGCAGAGTCCACAACACTGGTGTCAGGATGCTCACAGAACTCACTGAGTATAGCAACAAAATAAAAAAGACCTAGGAAGGAATGCAGGTTACACCAGGTGAAATAAAGATAAATCTACAGGGAACCCACAGTGTGGAGGATGAAGCTGGGATTCAAATCAATGATTTGGAACATAAGAAAGAAAGAATCATTCATCCAGAACAGAGAGAGGAAAAAATAATTTAAAAAATTAAGATAGTATAAAGAGCCTCTTAAGATGTCTCCAAACTGTTGAACATTTGAATCATAGGGGTGCCACAAGGAGAAGAGGGAGATCAAGAAATTGAAAACCTATTTGAAAAAATAATGAAAAAAGAATTCCCTAATTTGGTGAATGAAACAGACACACAAGTCCAGGAAGCACAGAGAGTTCCAAACAAGTTGGACCCAAAGAGAACCACACAAAGACACATCATAATTAAAATTCCAAAGTTTAAACTAGAGAGGGGAGCTTAAATAAGCAGCAAGAGAAAAAGCAAAGACTTACCTACAAAAGAGTTCTCTTAAGGCAATCAGCTGATATCTCAAAAGGAATTTGCAGGCTAGAAAGGACTGGTGAGAAGTATTCAAAGTGATGAAAAGCCAAGGACCTACAACCTAGATTACTCTGTCCATCAAAGCTATCATTTAGAAAGGAAGGGCAGATAAAGTGCTTCCCAGACAAGGTAAAGTAAAGGAGTTCATCATCACCAAGCCCTTATTATATGAAATGTTAAAGGGATTTAAGGAAAAAAAGATCAAAACTATGAACCTTAGAATGGCAACAAGCTCACAACTATCCACAATGGAATATTAAAAAAAAAAAAAGCTAAGCAAACAGCCAGAACAAGAACAGAATCGTAGATATAGAGATCATTTGGAAGGTCATCAGCTGGAAGGGAGAAAGGGGAGAACAGGGAAAAATGTGTAGGGACTAAGAAGTACAAACTGGTAGGTACAAAATAGACAGGAGGATGTTAAAAACAATATAGGAAGTGGAGAAGCTAAAAGAACTGATATACATGACCTATGGACATGAACTAAGTAAGAGGGGAGGATTGCTAGAGGAAATGGAGGCACCAGGCAGAGAGAAGCAATTGGGACAATTGTAATAGCATAATCAATAAAATATATTTAAGAAATAAAGAAGCAATAAAACTTTCCTAGACAGACAAAAATATTTAAGCAATAATCAGGTGCATAACTGAAGTAATTAGAAATATTGGTAACCTTAATTTATAAAATAATAAGTTAAAGATGAGCATTTCAGGCAGTGACAAGTAGGTAGAACAAGTAGGTAGGTAGAACAAGTAGAACTTCCACCAAAGTTCTGTGGTGGAAGATGGCTTTTCAGGTAACAGTAAAAGATGACCTTGAAGGTGAAAGTACTCATTACCTTCTAGACCATGGTGAGAATTTGGATTTTATGCTGAGATAAATAAGTCAAGGAGTTTAGGTAGAAAAATTTCAAGATGTGATTATGTTTTTTGAAAGGTCACTTTGACTGCCACGTGGAGAGAGGCAAGGGGGAGGTGGGGAGACTGACTGCTACAATGTGATCCCTGAGGAATGAGAGTCAGGAATGTTGACCCAAAGTAGAGCACAACAATGTATTCAAGAGTCCAACTGACTAAGACAACAGAGCATGCTTTTGTGTGTGGTGTAAAATTTACCATTTGCATCCTAGATTTTGAAAACCCCTGTGAGACTCACAGACGTAGAGGATGAGCTGATAGTTGCCAGAGGGAAGGGGGTTGGTAGACTGAAAGAAAGAGGTGAAGGGTTGAAAAAATAAAACTTGGTAGTTAGAAAATAGTCACAGGGATGTGAAGTGCAGCATAGGGAATGCAATTAATAATATTTCATCCCAGTCAGTGTGACTCTGTTCATTGGAAAGTTGTCCTGGGAACCCAAAGGGTCATGGGTTCAATTCCCAGTCATGGTATGTATCTGGGTTGAGGGTTTGGTACCTGGTTGGGGTGCAAGTGGGAGGCAACTAATCAGTGTTTCTGTCGTGTTGATGTTTCTCTTTTTCCTCTCACTCTGGAATCCATACATATATTTAATAGTAATAATAATGCTGCAGTAAGTACATAGGGTGCCAGTTGGGTACTGAAAATATCAGGGAGAACACTTTGTAACCTGTATGATTGTGTAACTACAATGCTGTACATCTGAAACTGATACAAATAAAAATGACCTAAAAATAAAAATATCTGTGGGGATTATGCACTGTTTGTGCAGCTTAGAAAAGGTGGATGTGGGAGAAAAGGCAAAGAACAAGTCAGCCTTTCTTTTCAGCCTCTGTTGATACAACCTGCCTCCTGTAGAAGTCCTACTCATTAGGTGGGTAGGACTTCCCATTAGATGGGTAGGACTAAGTGAGTTGAGTGAATTTAGACCAAGCATTGATGTAGAGTTACAAGGATCCCACTTTCAGCCACCTAAAGATGGCTGCTTTGGGACAGAGATTTTAGCCAAATGAACAGGCAAAGCTAGGATGAAGAGACTAACACCACACTAAGTCAAATATGCGATGTGTTTCAGATCTCCCAGCTTGTGCATTGTGATGAGAACACATCCACATGGCCCTACCTCTCCCAGGTGATCCTGTGGTGCTTAGCTCTTCTGCTCTCCAACCCCAATTCCCCCACCATCTCTTTTTCCCACCTCCCAGCTATTTTCTCTGAATCTGAGCTGTTGCCTGTCCTAGCTTGGTCCAGCCTGACTCATCACTTCAACTTCACTGGACTTTGGCTCTTTACAAAGTACTATTGCCTTTCCATAAATCTTTACCCAAGCAATCTCTTTACCTTTTCTTCAGTTTGAATAGAGACCTATTAAATTGGGTGTAGATTAAACCACAGTAGTGAACAAAGCACAGGGAACAAACTACAAGCTGCCTCATTTTAGCAGAGTCTCAGGACAGTTTTACCAACTTCAGAATCTTGTTAGCTTCAACTGAGCACGCCACTACACAGACAAAAGTGTAAAGCTACAGCAGCTATCTGTGAGTGATAAAATATACTATTTGAAGTCCCAGAGAAAAATAAGTACGAGGGTGTCCACTATAGACACCATAGACAGCATTTCCTGCTATTGGAGAATAGCACTAAGTGATCTGGCGTTTTCTTTCCCCTCGTAAGCTCTGAGAACATGGTCTTATTAATTCCAGAGGATCCGACTAAAAGGGTACAGTGCTCTGCAGCTTTGTTTTCTCACCCACTAACCACAGTGTCCTGACCACCAGGTAGCCTTCTGCATGTAGGATTACATGACACCACTATGACTTGCCCAAACATAGCTCACATAGTAGAATAATAAACCACTCAGCAGTTTCGGCCAAATGAAGCTCAGCTGTCTCCAGTTTAAGTGACATTCCTTCTTGTCACCAGGGAGTCGTGGTATAGTTGGGGAACAAAAAAATATGCTTATGTGAAATAATCACTGAACAATTTCAGGTAACATAAAAATGAGATCTCTTTGTCCATTGATTTAGGCTATGAGAATTATGCTTCAAGTTAACTCTTTTTTTTCTTTAAGATTTTATTTATTTATGTTAGAGAGAAGGGAAGGGAGGGAGAAATAAAGGGAGAGAGAAGCATCCATCAATCAGTTGCCTCTCTTGTATGCACCCCGACTGGGGACTGAACCTGCAACTCAGACCTGTGCTCTGGCCAGGAATTGAACCAGTGATCTTTTGTTTTGCATTGACGATGCCCAGCCAACTGAGCCACATGGGTCAGGATTTAAGTGAACTCTTATAGCTAGTTTCGCCACATGTTGCTAATTAAGATCAAACATTTTAGAGTGCTCCATTTCTTACGCCAAGTCCCCATTGTTTTCTCTTGTGGAAAGTCTAGAATGATGCTGCTAGGGGAGCCTTCCAGACAGCTGTAGACCAGAATCCCATCACGTGGGATTCTGCCCTTCAAAACAACCTTCATTCACCATGGAAAAGTAAACATGGGGACAGCTGGCTTGGGGAAGAAAACTTTGGAATTGGATATAATCATTGCCAATAAGTCTGTTTTGGCAACTCAATGCCTAATATAATCCCCTCACAAAACCAGATACTATAAATACAGCTATACTTATAGATATAGATGTGGATACATAGATGTAGATTAGATGTAGATGTAGTGCCCATGCTGTGCGAAGCTCTGAAGAGGTATAGATGTAAACACACAGACAGGGATTAGATATAGACAGCGTCTATGATGTGCAAAGCCCTGAAGCTTTGCCAGTGAATAGAAGAGACATACATCCTGCTCATTCTGTGAGGAGAAAGAGTCATTAAACAAACAATTAATTTTATAATTACTAGTATAATACATGTCTCAAAGAAGAAATATGGGTGCTTTAATTTGTGTGTGTGTATACATAATGATATTTTCATCTAGTCTTGAGACGTGAGTTAGCTGTCAGGATTCAGATTCAGCACTAATCAGTTCATTTTTCACCACCTATTGGGAAATGTTCTGGCTTCACTGCTAGGCAATGACTCCTCTTGCCTACACACTAGCAGCAGAGAAGCTCTCCCAGTCTTCTGGAGAACTTTCATACCCCATCTTCCGAAAAAAAAGTTTGAAATATATCTCAAGTTTATAGTACACTTGACTCAGGAGGACCAGCCCAGACCTCCCAATTACCCATCATGATGAGAACAATTATGTTTATGTGGCTCTGCACATCCCCTATAATTTAACCTAATCTTCATCTCTATATCACCCCAGAACCTTGCTTGTGCCTTATGGAACTCATTTATTATCAACAAATCCTTGTACCTTCAACTTCTGCTCAGCATCCTTACTACCTAGTGCTCTCACTGAAATTCGAACCTCTCCAAGGTCAGAGCTTCCCCTGAAGTCTTCTCAAGTGGCATCTCTTTTCTCTCCAATACTTCACATCTGACCTGGTCCTTTCCTTTATTACTGATTCCTGTATGCTCCCTGGAAAAATATGCACTTACTTATGGTAACACACATATACACGCAACAAAAACCGTACCTATCAGTTTACACCACAAGCTCACAGAGTCTGTATATAATTATTCTGTGCCAGGCATTGATCTGATTTAATCCTCACAACAGCACCATGAGCTGCAAGATCTATTCCCAAACAGTCCAGCCATTGTTAATATAATGAGGACAATTTGCATGACATCAGTGTAACGTGACAACTAAGGAGAGTGGACTGGAATGTACACGTGTGAACAATGACGACTTCACTGTGCTAGTCAGCACAGTGGGAGGTGGATGCCAGTGAGTGAGCGAGTACTGTGTGGTGTGGCTGTCACATTCAAAATGACTGAGCATGTACAGCAATAGACCTACATCAAATTTGGGTTAAGCTTAAACATTCCTCCGCAGAAACGATCTGGATGACTCAGAAAGCCACAGCTGTGGGCAACTGATGATTGGAAGCTTCATTGCAACAATGCTCCTGCTCGTGCATCATGCCTCCTGTAGAGTGTGTTGGTAAAATATCAAATCACCCAGGTGATCAGCCAGACCCTTACAGCCTGGAATTGGGGTTCTGCAACTTCTGGCTTTTCCTAAAACTGAAATCACCTTTGAAAAGGAAGAAATTTCAGACCATCAGTGAGATTCGGGAAAATACAATGGGGCAGGTGATGGCAATTGGGAGAACTGTGTGAGGTCCCAAGGTGCCTACTTTAAAGGGGACTATGGTGCCATTGTCCTATGTACAATATTTCTTGTACCTTGTATCTTCTTTAATAAATGTCTCTCTTTTTCATATTACACAGCTGGATACTTTCTGGACTGACCTCACATTCCTATCCTTACTTTACAGATGTATTAATGGTACCAGGGTATTAAGTTACTGCCTGCAATCAAACAGCTAGAAAATATTAGAGCCAGGATTCGAACTGGGCTCAAGTTTGTTCTTTTAATGTCTCTGTCATATTGCCTCCCACCATTTGGTGCCATTATCTTTAGTCTTTCCAGCCACTGCCTCTCACTCCGTGAAGATTTTTAGCTCTTAGATCACTGGTTCTTCCCACTACTCCAAATCCCACCATCAGCTTTGGTGGCTTCAACAGATATAGAGAAGATTCCTTCAAAACCAAGGCCACACAGTTTCTTGATGCCAGCCCCTCCACCATCTCCCTCTTTGAGTGCCCACTAGGTCTGTCTTACCAACAATTGCTCCTCTCCCAAATCTCCGTTTAGAACACCCCACATTGGGATCACCACAATGTGGTCACCACTTATCATCTTTCTGCTTCAAATATCTAGGACCTCCACTCCTAAAATTTTTCTACTGCTCTGCATTCTTACTTTCTCTTTACTTGCTTGGATTCCACGCATTATCATTACAATTTCTCCTTTGCACACACCGTCTATTTCTTTGCCCCTTTCTTCTGTAGTTTTTCTTGCCTGACACGAGTCTAATCCTGGTTGAATCTAGTTCTTCACCTATACTCACACTAAGTCTGTGCAGCTGAATTTAAAAATGCAGTCAGTTTTACTTTAAATTTATAAAGGCAAACATCTGCACTGCCTAGTAATTCTGTATTTTACTAATCAGTTTTCTCTTCCAGTTCAAAATAACTACTCCATTCACTTTCCTCCCTGTAGTATCACCTACTTAACCCTGCATAGGTGGTAATTTTGCCTCCTGTTCCCTGAGTAACAAGAGTCCAGAAAAAGTCCATCCTTCTTCTACGACCTGCAAACCTCCAACCTACCTGCATCTCTGCACATACACTGCCTTCGCCCTTTTGAAAGAGATGACAAACTAAGCTCACTTCTAACCACATTTTTTTCTGCTTCAGACTATAATGAACACTCAGTACAATTTAGAAACCCAACCATATATTCTGAAAATGTAAACAAAATAAAATCAAGTGAACTATGTCCAGTATTTTGCTTTTTTTTTAAATTTAGGCTTAGCTACTGATTTCCTCTTGGGGTCTATCTCAGTAGTTTTATTCTTCCCAAAGTAATCGTGCACCTATCAACAGGATTAATTGCAGAAATAAGTAATGGATGTAGCATCTTCACATTTTTATTGGATTCCCAGAATGAATTCTGCATTTCTCAGCACATGGAGCTTTTTAATTATTAATCATGTATATCATCCAAACCAGATCTATAACAAACATATAATATAGAGCAAACTACACCCTGGTGTCCAATGTGTGTGGGGACGAGACAAACCAGAGTGGGAAGCTCGAGCTCTTCGCATATGTCACCTGAGATACAAAAAATGAAAACATTTAAAAATAAATGGACCTTGAGCAAATGTTCATGCACTCACCTTGTGCATAATTTGGTATGAGAAAAGAATGTATTTGAATGTCCCATCCCATTCTTACAAAAAGAAAGAATGAGTCATGTTCTTCCAGAATAAGGGTTTGTGGATATGTAAGGTAATATTAACATCAGCTTTATAGTTTAGTATTCAAATATAACACTTGCTTTAAATACTCATCCTATCCTTGTGAAATGATTAGCGAGGTAGATGAAACACTTTGGCTACTTAGGTTTAAATCTTGGCATCGAATTTCCCCTTTGCCCTTTCCACCTCTCATCTCCTCAATAGACTGAAGCCCTAGCGAGGCAGGACACAGTGTCTCCAGGACATTTGTAAGAAGCTTATGTTGTACTTGGGGAGATGGGACGTAGACAGAAAAGCTCAGGTGATGACTTGATGTAATTTATACGAAGTGAAAAAATGACTATTTTCCAAACTGAGAGATCTGGCATGAATTAATTATGTGCAATCAGTTTATCAAACTTCTTTTCCTTTAAACACAAGTTTTAATCTTGTATTAATCTTTTAACCACCCACGTCTTGACATCATCTTTCACAAAGAGATTATTAGGGTGGCTTCCTAGCCGTCTTCTTTACTCTCCAATTCATGTTGTAGTTCATTGCAAACATATACTCCCATAAGCATGGTTTTTGGTACTCTTTACTCAGAAACATACTAGATCTCCCTACTTCAAATCTTGTGTAGTCTTACTTACTTTGCTTTACTTCTAAGATAGGACAGGAATTGTTCACATCCTTGCTTTTCATGACACCCCCACTTCTATCTAATTAGGTCAGTATCCTCATAGCCATACAAAAAGCTGTTGTTTCTAAGTCTTTACATCTCTCTCTCTTTCATCACCCGAGCAGCATCCTTCATCTTCCCTGCCCTTAAATTTCAGTCTCTGTATCCTTCAAGGCTCAACTAATAACCACTCTCTCCACGCCAGCCTCCCAGGCAGCATTACTCTGCCACCCCCTGCTCCACCAACGCCCATGGCATGTCCCACACAGACTAGCACATCTACACAAAAATTATTGAAAAGCTTATTCATCCATTTGTTCCTCCCAAGTATCACTGCCCGGGAGTCAGGCACTGCATTTTATACAGATTCCACTGCACGAGCACAGTAGTAAATATAGAGTAGGAATCTATTAGATGCATACCCAGTATATTTATGAGCCCTCAATTTGCTGATTTATATTTCCTTATTTAAATGTGTACATTTAAATAAGCTAGCATAAAATATTTATCTATTGTTTAATATGATTTCAGTATAATATTGCATGTGTGTGTAGTACAAAATACACTTTTAACCTTTATTTAAAGGATCTCTTATCATTATAAAAACTTATAATGATACATTTTTCTTTTCTTTTTTTCTTTCCATATTGAGAATCTTAGCAATATCCTGGGTTCAGTACAAGAGCAAAAGTTAGGAAAGATATTTTGTGGCCTCTGGAAAACAGAGAAAGTTCTGCACTGAAAGATTATGATTTGCTTAGTATCTCACACAAAGCTAAACAACTAAGCTTTTCTCTATCATAGTTTCTACCTCAGGCCGGGGGATGTAGGTTCTCAATACCTGCTTGTGAATTGATTGAGTAATTTATAATTCATTTGATAGAAAATTCCATTTCTGAAATGTGCTCATGAGGTCTTTAAGAATTAGATCTAGGTGGTATTTCCCAAGGCAATCCCGCATTCTAACTTGGAGATGTGATGCGAGGAATGGGAAGCTGGTGTTCTAATTTCCCATTTTTACAGTTTTACTGTTATCTTGAGAGGTAGCAGGCCTAAAACCCTGTTGCCACAATTCCAACTATTTTCTTTGGGTGGCAACAGTGTTTAGAGCCAGAAACAGTTTTCGAAACCATTTATTCTAACCCAGTCACTCTTCAGATGAGGATACAGAGCAGAGAAAACGTATATCAGGCCATACAGGGAGGCCAAGGCAGAAAAGTAAAACTCTCTCAATCTAGCAGCTACCTTACCGCCATTTAAACAGTGAGGGGTGGCAAAATGCCACCAAACTCTGGGGCTAAATGGAACTTACAGATGGTTCATTATTCTTTGCTTTAGCACTTCCAGTAATTGGCAAGCAGCTCTTTCTACAATGGAATGCCGCTAAAACTTAGAAATGTTCTTTGAAAGAGTAATTCTCAGTGTCTTATATTGAGTCAAAATTTCCCTTCCCACAACTCTGTAGCAACAGCCCTAGCCCTGAATTCTCAGACAGTCACAACAGTCATCCTCTCTTCTATGAGGCAGATGTTTCTAAATACATAGGACCCTTGAGCTTTCCACTGCTTGAGTTCTTCCAAACTTCATACGGTGCGGCCTCTGTTTTGCCAATAATCTCCTTAGAACATGCTCTTGAATGTGTTAGAATGCTTCCAGTTACAGGTGATTTTAAAAAAGATCAATTTAGCTTGAAGAACACATAAAAATCCCAGCCTCCTGTCAGTTTTGGTGTAGTCAGGTCAGAGCCCCGAGTCCATTTTCCTTCGGTTTGCTCTTCTCTGACTTATCTCTGTGCTAACTTTCTCCCAGACTGACTTCCTTCGCAATTGTTGGATGCCTGCCAACAGCAATTAGTGCTGCATGAAGCCTCATTCAGCAGGAGAGGCAGGTTGCTTCCCATTAACTGCTGAGAAAAAGAAAACACTGAGATTTACATCAATTGGCTACCCCTGAACCAATCCCTAAAACCAGGGGATGCCGCACATTGATAAGTTCAGCTTCAATTAATTGAACCAATGACAGTGCAAAGGAAGAAGGAATTTTCCTGATTGGTCTTGACATAATGTACCCTTGAAACTGTGGTGAGGTCAAGTCCACTGAAACCTTATTGCTGGTATCAACAAGGCAGGTGGAATGGACATGGAGAAAATAACGTGTCTTCGATCTATACCTAATTTGATACTCAGGTAGGGTCTGACTAGAGCCCAAGTTCAGTGAAATAACAGGACTCAGTTTTATTGCCCTGCCCTCATTTTGGAAACTGTTCTTCTATTAATGCAGTTTTAGTTTGAATTCACTTTTTTTTGAAGCTGGTGCATCTTTTGCAGTTTGTGGTTAACAAAAGGACCTAAAGTTTGTTTTTTATTTTGCTTTTTATTGTTTAAACATCAACAATAGTGGGGAATTGACTGTGGGAGTGGGGAGGGGCATGGGGTAGGGAAGAGTAATGGGGAAAAATGGCAGACAATTGTAACTGAACAATTTTTTAAAATAACAAAAAATAAGTAAAGATAACAAATAAAAAGACTTGCTTGTTTTCTTCTATAGCAATGAAATAATCAAATAAGCATTTGTGCTCCCCAAAATAAAAATACAAATTTCTGATTCATATGCATTATTCTATCTGCTAAGACATTTTTAAGTTCTGATAGTCAGTATGCTAGTTTACTCCTTCCAGACTGATGTCTCTTAACCAGATCAGATTTTAAAACAAAACCAAGAAAAAGGACAGGAACAAAGCCATGGGACACACCATGAGAAACCTCTCTAAAAAGCTAACAGCAAATTACTGGTGACATGCAGTTGTGCAAACAACTACACACCCTCCTACCCCTACTATCCTTCAGGCATATATCTACGTTAGTGCACAAGGACTTTCTGAGTGAGTCCATCAAAATCCTTACCCATATACCAATATTGCAACCTCCCAACCTCCTGATATCTCTCAGGCTACTCACTTTGTACATATAAAAACAAGCCAGGCTAATTTGGCAGGAATATTTGTATTGATCTCGGACTGATCCTACAGGTAGTTCCATTATTTTCTAAATACTCTCAGTTCCTTGTTAGAGTAATCCATTCTAGAATGCTATGAAAGATCAACATTCTGATTTAATATCTGCCTTTTTACCATGTGAGAGAATTGGGGTGATATTTGCTCGGATCATATCTCCTGGCACCAGGCCCTTTCTCTATGATTTCTATAGATTACTGCCAATCATGCTGTGATTACATCTCTAAGTCCTTTCAACACGTGGGGATATAATTTGTCTATGGCTGCAAACTAGAACTCATTTAAAATGCCTGGGTGGCTTTTTGTAATTTCTTCTTTTTACATACTCTGGGACTTCAATTCACTCCTAATGGTGTTTTCTATCCATTCTATTGTAATAGTAACATTTTCATAGTGGCAAAGACAGATACAAAATCAGAGTGGAACAATTTTGCCTCCTGACTGTATTTGCTAGCATCTCACCGTATTTTCTAAGCAGTGGGGAGATCTGTTATATATTCACAGTTATGATTTCTAGCCTTCCCATAAGTACTCTCCATTGGGAACATTCTTCTGGTTCTCAACTTTTTCGTTATCTAACATTTATTCATCATCAGGTCTTAAAGATAATCTCCTTAGAAGCCTTCATTGATCCTCCAAACCTAAATTAGGTACCTCTCCTGTGTCCTATGATACTTCCTAACAGCCTTCTGTGGAATTTAGCACACGGTACTGTAATTGCCTGTTATCGTCTCTGTGTTCCCCACTTAACTATAAGAAGATAGGAGGCAAGGGCCGAATATTTTTCTGCAGAGATTTTTTTAGTGCTTGTCACGGAAGAGGTACTTAACCAATATTCAAAATTATGAAGGAAATTAAAACTCTAAGGTCTTTTTGTTAATTTTAGCATTATTCTAATTCTTTTATTTTTCCCAAGATTTTTTAAAAATTTTTTACTGCCACAGCACTGACCAGTTTTCTTGGCAGGCTGACTAAATCTAGAGTAACAATTTCTTCAAAGCTTTTCTCAAAAGATTACTTGTTGTGACCCCTAAGGTGTTCATTAAAATAATCTTTCTCATGAAAAAAACTTCCAGTACCCAAACATACTCAATTAGAAAACTATCACTTATTATAAATTCCCTTCTGAGGCATGTGGAGTATATCCCTACAAATGGGAACATATCAAAATAAAAGTAAGTTGACCATTTTGCAAAAACAAAAATAAAACAAATTTTCTGGTTTAAGATTTCAAAACACATTTCAGTCATTAAGACAACTTTACTATTTTGAAAGCTGAAAAAATACAGTTTTATCCAAAAGATTTAGTAAATTTTAGTCTTTAGTGTTTCTGTTTTACCAAGGGGTATATTCTACTTATATGCTTTTCTTATAACAATAAACCTCCTTAACTTCCCATTTGTCACCTGTTCAGTGGTTTATAAAAGTTTAAAGCTAATGGTATAACAAACCCAAATAATGATAGTTCATATTTGTAAGTGCATTCTGGAATAAATAAATAATGAAGATGCAGTCAGCTTCTATTAAAAGTATAGAGTCTGAATGTTTAAGAAGTTATCTACTTATGGGGAGGTGGAATAGTCCTGATTTCATCTGACTTTAAACTGTAAGAAGATTCGATCCAGGTTGGTTGTTGAACAGGTGATTTAAAAAAAAAAACACTCCGGCCCTGGCTGGCGTAGCTCAGTGGATTGAGTGCAGGCCTTTGAACCAGACGATCGCGGTTCGATTCCCAGTCAGGGCACATGCCTGGGCTGCAGGCCAGTCCTGGCAGGGGACACACCAAAGGCAACCATACATTGATATTTCTCTCCCTCTCTCCTTCCCTTCCCCTCTAAAGATAAATAAATAAAATCTTTAAAAAAATACTCTGTTTTGTCACTTCCTTTCCCCCTCCTTGTTCAGTACTATCTATGCAGCAATTGTCTTGATCTACTGCCACAGTTTAGCTGCTCCAGCATTTTGTCAAACTACCTTGGGCTTTCATCTACAGGCTGAATGACAAACTTACCTGACCATGCTTCCCAACTCTAGTAATTAGTCAAAGACCATTTACAAGCAAGAATTGGACTGAGACCCAGAAGTATGTTTCTCTAATCAGAGGTTAAAGAGAAAATTGTTGATGGTTTCAACTAAAAGTTATGGTGGAAATTTTTCTGCAACAATCATTTAGCTAAGTGTAATGACAGATGCTAAGAGAGAAGACAAAAATGTCATCTTTAATTTTTTGAGTATTATGAATATATTTACAATTAATATTGTACCTAGAGGTATTGCAGCTATGAATCGTCTATGCAAACTGGGGCAAATCACTTAACCTCTATAGGCATTGATTTTTCCATATAAAAAATTAGCCTTCCAAAATTTTCAGTCTACAGAGTTGGTAATAGGGAGATCTTGAACTATTTTTAATATGTCAGAAAACCTTTAGGAACCTTGTATTAATCACAATGAGGATTCAGTTTCTGATACATGAAAAGCACTTAATAATTCACGAATTAGGGAATGAATGCAAAAAGTGAATTAATAAAGGAAAATAGAATATTAGCTTTCATCTTCACTTATATCAAATGTACAGTCTACTGGTTATTTTTTGCTGATGTGATATCCAATTATATATTCTCTTGACTACGGACACGTGAATTGAGTTAGTTATTAAATGCAATTTGAAGACTAATATTTTAAATAACTAGAGTCATGGGTATTAATAATAAAAATAATCTTTGGAAACAATGTTAGAAACCACTGAAAGACAGAAAATACTGTCACCTATAAAAGTATTATTAATCATTTTCATTGTCTCTGTAACATCTATGAGGAGTTCTTGAAATTTTGACAGAAATTGTTGTTACTGTCATCATCTCATGGGCTTTGAACCTATCTGTGACTCTCCCTTCACCTAAATCATAACTAACTCTTGAAGAAAATTAATAAAAATGTTCCCATATATATACTGATTACAGCTAAGGTCCTATGTGAGCTCAATTTTTCTTCAGTTAAAACAACATTTTCTGCATCAATTCATTCATTCGTTATGATCAAGCCTACAGAAGGATAGCCTTTCCTTCAGGACAAGAGAACTGATCCAGGGGAAAAGGCAGAAAGTTTTGTACCCTCCTTTTACTTAGGTCACATTATCAGTCCTTTTTTGATAAATAAAAAATAAAAATATGCCCTGGCTGGTGTAGCTCAGTGGATTGAGTGCGGGCCTGCGAACCACACAATCATGCTTCGATTCCCAGTCAGGGCACATGCCTGGATTGCAGGCCAGTTCCCAGCAGGGGACTCACGAGAGGCAACCACACGTTGATATTTCTCTCCTTCGCTCCTTCCCTTCCCCTCTAAAGACAAATAAATAAAATCTTTGAAAAAATAAAAATTTATATTTTTTCTAGTTTTTTTGAAGTTACATATAAAAATCAGTGGTAATTCTGCTCTCCTACCCCTAAATATATTTCTGAGTTTGTAACACCTCTACTCACTCTTTATGTTCATTCTAGCTAAGTGGGTAATGAGCTTTAATGTGGTTCTTATAATTCACTGACATTCTCAACTATAGGATCTAGGTTTGTTTGCTGACTTTTACTTATAGCATGTATTGCCCTTTATGTCTGGATATTCTTTACATGCTAGACATAGTATTTGAAAAATTATTTGGGAAGTATTTTGAGAACTAGAATCGTGGTACTTTCCTTTAAGGAGAAAGCTTGCACTTGCTTTGCGGTACTGCCAGCTCCAGACCGGAGGTATACAAACAGCTCACGATCTGGGCTGTATTATGCTATGTGCCCTATTATTCCTGACATGCGGCACTTTGAAATTTTAGCTCACTGGGCAGACAGTCTACTGTTTGACTCTGGGTCTTATAAGTGCTCTAAACATGGCTTTTGAGGGCTTTATCTCTTAAACATTTTATAATAAACATTTTCTGAGCTAATCAAATGCAGTTGGAAAAAAAGAAGCTCCTTTGAACAACCTTTTGCACTACATAAATAAATAAATAAATAATGCAATTTCTATTAAAAAAGCAAAGGAATTTTATGTTATTTGACCTTGAGTAGATGCCTTTTAGTGCATATTTGCACAAACAACAAGCTATTTTATTTTGTGCAAGGGAATTGACCGTTGTTCTAATTTGTCCAGGCTATTGTAACAGGCTGTCGCTGCCCCACAGATTGGGCTTATAAGTAATAGAAATTTCTCCCTCATGGTTCTGGAGACTGCAGGCCTAAGATTAGGGTGACAGCATGGTCAGGTTCTGGTGTGGCCCTTTTTCTGGCTTGCAGACCATTGTCTTTTCCTTTTATCTTCAAGAGGCCTAAAGAGCTCTCTGGTGAATTAAATTAGACAAGCTACTAATTTAATTCACCAGGGTCCGATCCTCATTTTCTTCTTAAAGCCCCACTTCCAAATACCATCATATTGAGGGGTCAAGATATGAATCTTGGGGGTACACACTCGGTCCATAACAACTGGGATAGTTGCCCAGTTTTAAGAACTTCAGTGCCTTGGCATTTAAGGTGCAAATGATTCTAAATCTTTTTTGCTCAGAATAATTTTAAAAAATATTTGCATTTGGAAATGCATGCATTGTAAAGATAAATTAAAAGATTATCCAATATAATCCTATCTTCTTAGTCTATAATTAAAAGCAGGAATTTAGTGCCTTGTCAAAGAATATTAATTTAGCCATTAAAGTAAATCATAGCAGCATGAACAAGACTGACACAACCTTATCATCTGTTTTCTCTTGTCCAGCAACAAACACTCCAAAATGGATTGATCAGTGCGTTGACCTCAGACATGAAACTTACATCTTTTCAGGTCAATTTACCTTTAAGAGTCAAGTTAGCAAACAATCCAACTAAAAAAAAGAGAGAGGACCTGAATGACGCTTCTCTAAAAAGGATGGCCAATAGACGTATAAAAAGATGCTCATTGTCATTAATCATCAGGCAAATGCAAATTAAAACCACAACAAGATATCACCTCACACCTGTCAGAATGGCTATCATCAACAAATCATTAAATAATAAGTATTGGTGGGATTGTGCACTGATGGTGGAATTGCCAGCTGATGTAGCCACTGTGGAAAACAGTATAAAGGCTTTCAAAAATTAAAAATAGAACTACTGGGTGACTCACCATTTCCACTTCTGGGTGTACATCCAAATAATACAATAACACTAATTTGAAGAGATATATGTACCCCTATGTTCACTGTAGCATTACAAAAGTCAAGATATGGAAGCCTCAAAGTTCCCAGAGATAGACAAGTGGCTAAAAAACTGGTGGTACACAATCAAAAGAACCTATGCACCCCAATGTTCATGGCAGCACAATTTACATTAGCCAAGTGTTGGAAGCAACCTAGGTGCCAGTCAGTAAATGAATGGATCAAAAAACTCTGGTACATTTACACAATGTAATTCTATGCAGCAGAAAGAAAGAAGGAGCTCCTACCCTTTGCCACAGCATGGATGGAATTGGAAAGCATTGTGCTGAGTGAAATAAGCGAGGCAGTGAAAGACAAATACCATATGATCTCACCTTTAACAGGAACCTAAACAACAAAACAAACAAGCAAGCGAATTGTAACTAAAGACACTGAAATAGAGAACAGGATGACAGGGACCAGAGGGGAGAGGGGAGGGACTTTCAGGGGAAAAGGGGAAGGCTTTACAGAAATGAGTATAAAAGACACATGGACAAAAACTAGGGGGGGGTGTAAATGGGAGGGAGATGGGGAGGGCTGGAGGGTGGGCTGGGATGGAAGTAAAAGACAGAAGACTGTACTTGAACAACAATTAAAATAAAATAATATAAATTTAAAAAATGGTGGTACACATACACAATCAAATATTACACATCCACAAAAAATAAATAAAATCTTACCATTTGTGACAACACGGATAGATCTAAAGGGTATTATGCTAAATAAAATAAGTCATATAGAGAAAGACAAATACATTATGATTTCATTATATTCTAAATCTAAAGAACAAACAAAACAGAAACAGACTCTCAGAGAACAAAGTGAGAGTTGCCAGATGCAAGCAGGAGTCAAGGGGCAGGTGAAAAAGGGGATTGGATTGAGAAGTACAGACTGGTAGTTACAGAATAGTCAGGAGGATGTAAAGTATAGCATAGAGACTATAGTAAATAATATTGTAATAATTATGTATGGTTCTGGGTGGGCACTAGAATTATCAGGGAATCACTTTGTAAATTATGTAAATGTCTAACCTCTATGCTGTAACCTGAAAACAATATAAAATAATACTGAAGGTCAACTGTAACTGAAAAATAAAATAAACTAATAAATAAACCTACCACATTGGTTAAAAAATGGAAAATATAAGTAAGTTTTATCCATAATCTCAGAGTAAGAGCAGAGATAAAATTTAAGCACAGAGCTGCACTATGATCAAATTCATGCTTGCAAGAGTAGCTGAAAGATTCGTGTGGAAAGAATAAATGGAGCCACAAAAATTCCCCCATGATTTGGAGAGAGCTTTTGGATCACAAAGGAAAGGGGTGGCTTTGGGGAGGGTATATTGAGTTCCTGGAGCATGCCCAATTTCATACATACTCTGGTGTCACCTCCGGCAGGACCACTGAGCTGATGAAGGCAATTGTTCAAGAGAACTTGGGGTCACATATAGAAAAAGAGCTAGAGAAAGAAGCCCTGAAAGACCTCATCCACCCCTCACAGGTCTGGGTCACCTGTGTGTCTGCTCCTGCCTGCCAAAACCTCGTTCCCATCTTGACCAGTGCTGAAGCATTTGGAAGGCACAGAGAAATTAGCATAGCTCTATTTGACAATAAGCAGGCAGAAGAAAATCTCCAATTCCTTGTGACGGAGACCAGGAGCTGGTGTTACCCTCCCTGCAGAGTGTCGCCATCTGCACTAGAGTGGAAGAGGCCTTCCACCAAGCCTACGCTGTCATCATCCTGAGCGACCACACCAACAAAAGAGTGTACATATTGAAGGACAGCATCCAGAGCAGAGTAAGCCTACTTCTGTGTAGGCTTACAGGTACCTGATTGGAAAAAATGCTCTTGATTCCGTCAGAGGAAAAACCTTTGTCTGTCTTAAAACAATGTTGCTTCTGAGATATGCCCCAACCGCCATGCACAGTGTTATCCTTGGGACACTGCGGTAGAAGGGCAAACCAAACTGCACTGGCCAGAAAACTGAAAACAACCTTTTCTTGCATCAAAGATGTGACAATTTGAGGAAATATTAGTTACAATAGCTACGCTGATCTGAGAAAGGCCAAGGTCTGATGATATGAGGGTACTATTTGCGGACCTTCTCACTTTTCACACCCTGTTTTAAGGTTTTTGATAGTGAATGTGTAAACAGAGAATTTGTGGCAAATCTTAAAGAGCTGACTGCCAAAGGAAAACAATGGAGACCTCTTAGCTGCACGCAATACTAGCCACTACCTGGAAACATTAGTACGAGAGCTCACTGCCTGGGGAGGTCTTGTCCTGAGGAGCACTGAGTGGAGGCCAGTTTGGTAGTCCTGAAGGGATGTCCTCTCCATCCATGCCTGTGACATTTGAGAATGGAACCTGGGTGGTTCTCACAGATCTCAAAGATATTGACATAAATGCATAAATAACGGCCAGAATGACAAGTTATTTAACCCAGGAGAAACTTGTGGCACTTGGAGATTTGATAAATGTTCAGCCATATCAATCAGTTTCGGTTTCAGAACAGAAAACTAGCACTCGTTCTGATCTAATCAACCGAGAAAAAGAAGAAAAGATGTAATGATACCAGATGTGGATCTTTCAGATCTGACTCCCAAGACCAACTCCGAAAGCCATGCAGTCAAGAACCCGGAGTGATTCTAAGGCAAGCTGTGCAACAGTGACAGATCAAACTAGGAAAAGTATGAATGCACTGGGTTGGCCAGAAGTCCGTTTAGTTTTTTCCGTAAAATAAACACACATTTTTCACCTTTACCAATAACTTTATCAATTTGGGTATTTTGGCTATCTCTTGCATGGTATAATAGTGATTGCTCACAATTAATGTCTCTCAATTTGATCGCTATCAGCTTCAACTGCTCTAACCAATCATGGAGTGTCCAGAGAGAAATCTCCAGCATGAAACTTCACAAAGCATTTTTGACATATTGATCAGTCACAGCACCTTCTGCATACACTGCACAAATCTTTTCTTTGCATTTGAGTTTCATTTTGACTTTTCTTGAAAAAATAAAGTATAATATGCCAAAATATTGCATTTTTCATCTTCAATATTAAAATGGCTACAAAAATTCAGCAATTTTCATGTTTTTTTAAATGCATGCTGATATGACAGCTGTCACAATTCAACCTAACGAAATTGTGTTAAATGAAGTTAAAGACAACTAAGTGCTACTAGAGCCATCTCACAGAATAAAAAAAAAAACTTTTTGGCAAAATAATATTTGGTATTATAGTAAATACAGAAAGACCCATTATGTGTTTACTTAAGAATAATCTGAAGGGTTTACTTTGGTCTTAGATAATATTATGGTAGACATTTTAATGATCGTTTGACAGCACGCACACAAGAATGTCGGAGTTCAATTATTTTGTGTATCTACTCATATGCTTGTTATTATCAATTGCTCATCACTTGGTATCAATTATTATTTTTGAACTATAATAAAATAATGTGTTACTCAAAAAATAATAAAATTTAAGTACAAAAGAAAGTCCAATTAATAATGACTGTTAAGTCCACAGGCTATAAATGCACATACAATGAGAGACATATAAAGCACGCATCCTTAAAGTCAGTCTGGTTCTTCTGTGTTTGTCCCACTCTCTCAGAGCAGAAGCAGAGGTGCGGCACAGTCCAAAAGCAGCACAGATGCGCAGTTTGGTCGGTGCTCCTAAACCGCAGCACTGGGTCAGTCCCTCATGCTACGGCCCAAAGACAGAGCAGCCTCAGGGAAAATTCCAGAATAGCAAAAGCCTTTTTCTTTGAACTAAGTAGTATATTTTTATTGATATTCATTAATAGGGTGCATTCCTTTTAAACAGCTTAATGGCATACTTTACATACTATAATAATCACTCATTTGAACTTCAATGGCATTTAGGATATTTACTGAGTCGTACAACTATCACTATAATCCAATTTTAGGACATTTGCATTACTTCAAAAAACTCTGTAACTATTAGCATTTACTTCCTTTTCCCTCACCTAACCTCCTCAGCCCCCAGCCCTAGATGGTCACTAATCCACTTTCTGTCCTTCCGGAATTGCCTAGTCTAAATATTTCATATAAAGAGAGTTATATGCTATATGAACTTTTGTGATTGGCTTCCTTTACTTAGCATAGTTTGGAAGTCCATTCATGTCATAGCACATATCAGTACTCCACTCCTTTTTACTGCATAATAATATTCCACTCTGTAGATATAGAAATATGCTACTTTTGTTTATTTGCTTATCAGTTGTTGGAATTCAAGTTGTTTCCACTTTTTGGCTATTATGAATAATGCTGTTATAAGAATCAGTGTACAAGTTTTGGTGTAGGCATATATTTATATTTCTTTTGAGTAAATATTTAAGAAAGATTTTGAACTCTACTCTTCAAGGACCCTTCCTCCCTTCTCTGAAGTTCTAGCGGGGTTTTGCAGGAGGAGGAAATTCTCAGGAGTCAGCCAAAGTGCCTGAAAAACTCTTGTTATCCACCCCTCACCCCAGCTAGGCAAAAGTGCTGTTCTGCTATTTTCCCACCCTCTGTTGCTGTGCTGGGCTGGTGCTACAGTGTTTTTCTCCTTCCTGTAGGCAACACAGGACCTGCAGGTATAAAGTTCCTCCCCAGACGTCCGTTGTCCTTAAAGCCAGCTCTTTTGATTTTTAGATTGTTCCTTCTCTCCGTGTTTAAAGACCAATCAGCTTCTGCCTTTCTAAGAATTCTCAGTCTTTTAATTTTGGTTTCACAGAATGAACCATACAGTCACTTCTGTCGCAGAACTGAATCTTAATTACAATCTATACAATTATATCCAGGGAAAGAAGCCAGCTATGTCCATTAACGTGGCAAAAATTGGGAGAGGATTTCCAGTTATTTTATTGCCCTTATAACAGAGATCAACCTGCTGCTACATCTCCCTCTTCAACACTCTAGTTTTGGTCATCTATTACAAACTAATTTGAGCCCACTGGACTCCACACTCACCAATACATTGGGCAGAAGTGTATGCCATGATCCCAAACTTCTAAAACTGTCTATTTTGCTGGGGTGGGCAATTTACTTACATGAATCTCTTCAGAGTAATGAAGTTGTCAACATTAAAACTTAAAAAAGTCAAAAATTTAATATAATAAAATTCTTCAGCATTATACATTTAGGAGATAAATAGACAAGGTAAACGGTCAAGCAGTGCATCCTATGAATAGACAGGAGCAGATAAGTGAGGAAGACAGAGCATCGTGAGCCTTCTAGCATCTTTATTTCACACAGAGCTGTGAAGTAGCCCGCAGTTTGGCAGTATCTTCTTTGAGAGGGAAAAACAACTCTAACACTGACCTTGAACTGTTTTCTAGTTCTCCAGAATGCCTTATGAAATGTGCTTAAACAGATTGAAAATTGCTTCTCTCTTTCTCAGGCAGATTTTTAATTACAGATAAAGTATTCCTGCAGAAAGAACACTCTTTTAAATCAGATTTATTTTTATTTGTTTACAAATACGTATTTTTAAACTGACTTGAAACTTCTCCCTTGGTAGTCCCAACGCCAGGGCCAGGCTGCGTTGTTGACATTGACCATCACTACTTAAAACCTTGTAAATTACCTCTCCCATTCAGAAGTCTACACGTTTAAAGTGAGATTTTTTTTTTTTTGCCTCTTACATATAACATTATTTCTTCTAGCTCCTTGGTACTTTGAAGTCACCCATTTAGCCACTAAAGAAGAAATTCTTAAAGGATTAATTATACAAACAATTTGGTGAAGATTTCTGGGAAATCACCACAAAAGACAGATTATAATGGGTGGTTGCAACAAGCAGAAAATCTCTCCAGAAAAGGTTTTTAGCAGGCTCTAAGAGTCAAAAATTCACAGTTTTGCAAATAGTGGCCCAGGTTACAAAGGCCCTGACTGTAGGTACACAGAACTCAGCCCAGGTGGTGACTGACGCAAAGGTTCACTCCTAAACAAAATTGTGAAGCAAGTGAAATTCACCTCAGTATGCACAGCAGCATCTTTCTCCTTTACCTCCCTTTCTCTGAATACTCCCTCCATGCTTGAAGCACCCCCTGTTTGTCTCTGACAACACAGACTTATTTAATAACGTATCCATTCGGTGAAGAATCTGTAAGATCCAAGTGCCAGATGCCAGAAGCATTAACACACATAAGGCATAAAATATACACTTACTAACTCATAGCCTAATGGGGAGAAAGATACAAAATAAATGCAGTCCAGTGTGATGAATACAATAATTAGAGTGCGATACCATGTATAAATATGACTTATAGAAGAAAGTTATAAAATTCACGTAGAAGATTCAGGGAAGATTTTGAATTGGAAAAGACATTCAAACCAGGTCTTGACCCAGTAGTTGTGAAAGATATGTGTAGGGGGAAAGAGTTCTGTGAGAATTAAGTGAATATAGGAAAGCAGAAAAAGTTACAGCAAATTGCTTCACATTGAGGTATGAAATTGCTAGGTAAAAGACTAAATTAGGTCTAAGGAATAAATCCCTAAAATATGAATTTTCAGGAACTGAAAAATTAGGAATAGCACTTGACTTGGCAGGAAAACCTTCCTAGAAACCCAGACAAATGAGTTATTTTGCTAACTCTTAAATATAGAAATCTAATTTAAATGTAGAAATTTAATCCTAGTCCTTTAGTCTATATTATAATTGTTTTTGTAGGTTATCTTCATCATTTATTCACTTTCGTACCTCCAAAGCCCAGCAAAGTGCCTGGCACAGAAAAGGCATGTGCTAAAAATGTGTTGAACCAACAAATGAATAAAGGAAGGAAGTAATTAACTACAGTATCGCTTAAAAGCAATACAATAGGAGGCCTGGCTGGTGTGGTTCAGTGGATTGAGTGCTGGCCTGCAAATCAAAAGGTCGCTGGTTCGATTTCCAATCAGAACACATGCCTAGGTTGCAGGCCAGGTCCCCAATAGGGGGCACACAAGAGGCAACTACACATTGATGTTTCTCTCCCTCTCTCCCACACTTCCCCTCTGTCTATAAATAAATAAATAAAGTATTTTTTAAAAAACAATAAAGTAGTTGTAAAAATATCTTGAGTGGTTAAATAAATTATGGCTTACATATATAATTGGATATAACATAGAGGCATTAAAACAATGTTTTATGAGGTTCTGAACCGTATAACAAATTACTTAAAAGTAAAGGGTAGTGAAAAGCAGAATGTAGCATTGTATGTATCACTACTATGTGCATATTGCTCAAGTATTATAATGGTCAAACTTGGATGACGACTTCTATATGACTTTTCCTTTCTTCTTTATGCTTTTCAATATTTTCCACTTTTTTACACTAGTATATATCACATTCTTAATTAGAGTAAAACATTAAAACTTACTTTTTAAATTGCCAGATTTATTCAACCAATTTAACAGATTACTCAGAATGACACCTTTTTGTGAATATTTGCTAAGTGCTAATTTTCTCTATAAATATATATTTTTATTTCTATTTCACAAAATACACACACACACACTTATTTTCACTCATACAAACCCATACGCACATTTGCATGTGCACAGCAAGCATCACCTAAAACAGACTACCATGCTGCAGACTATCATTCTATCAGGCTAAAAGAGTGTTTGGTCAAAATATGTTTGCCATTATGCTGATAGTAAAACATCCAATCAGATTTTTTTTCTACTTTGATTTTTATCTAGAGTTGGATAAAGGCCAGAAAAAATTCAGGCAGTACTGTTTTGAGCAGCCTGAAAATAGCAGGTCTGAGTGAACACTCCAGGTAAAGATGTTAAGAATTAGGGTCTGTGGCTCCTCTCCTTCAGGGCTCTGGAATGTGGTAAACGTGTCCCCACACCCAGTTACCCATAAACATCTGCTCACACCAGGTCTGTCTGATCTCTAAGATTTTTACCAACCACTGTTAATGTGTCTGTTTATTCTTGGTTTTAATTTTCTCCATTTTGCTATTGGAGATGTATAGCTTATGACATAATTTTGCAAGTCTTTTTCTTTCCATCTCTAGCCACATTGCACCATCCCCTCTTAAGACCAAATCCTTCATGAAGTTCTTAACATGCCCTTATTGACTAGCTCATTGTAGACCTTATAAAACATAGAGAAACAGTCCAATTATGGGGTGTTTAGTATAAAATCAAGTAATCACTTCCTTATTCACACTGTAATACTTAGTAGTTTGTATGAGCCCCACGTATTTTGACAGAGATTTGCTGACCTTCTGTTAGGAAAGTAGGCCATTTGCATTTACAAACTAAATTGATTGTCATTTGAAAATAAAGAGTAAACTCATAACATGTCACTGTGCAAGACAAGACATAAAGGAGTCTACCCAGATTAAATCTGATTTACAATTTTGAAAATCACCAGATATATAATATTCATTTTAATAAATCATTGAACTTCAAAACCATCTACACCATCGTCCTAACCTGGCTATAAGCTAGCATCCCACGTAAACACGCTAATATTCTTTTCAAGTTAGATCACCCCATAATTTCAAATCACTTTATTTGATGTCTTCATTGTACTGTTTAAAGAGCTTCATTCACCATAGCAGGCACACATAAACCTAGTTGGAGACAGTACAAAAACAAGTTTCTAGGTCTGCAAGAAACATTTAAAATTATGGATTAATTTTAAACAAATAAACTCCCACCTCCTGAGTAATGACCTAGATTTGGATTATAAAGAGGAGTTAATGTACAAAATGTTGCCTCTTAGTCTTCTGTGAAAACTGGTTATTTTAAAGCTTAGAAATTCCAAATTGATATTTTAATATGACACCAAGGGAATATTCTCATTCCCAGCCCGCCAGTGGCCACTGAAAAGGAAATGTTCTCACGGTCCACGCCGCCCCAAGGAGGTGGCAGTGGCAGCTAGCCCTGACCCAGCTCTCACTGCCTCCTTGACCTGGAACGGTGCCTGTGACGTGGGACATCCCCTCGGCTCCCAGTGAAACTGGAGACGTGAGGGTGTGACTTGTAATAGTCTGTATACAAGAGGTTATACCATATCAAAGTTCAGGTAAAATTTATTATTTATAAACTATGACTTTCTATTATTAACAACAAAATGTTTGAGATAGTATTATCTCAAGTGTATTTTTCCTTTTCAAATGTTTTATTTATGAAATAGAAAACTGGGTTCGCAATTACTCTAATCATCATTTTAAAACTTTCCGAATTGTTTTTTTTTCTTCTTGCAGTTGTGCTGCTTTGCAGATGCTTCTTTGATCTCACTGACAAGGAGATGAAGCTCTCATGTGAATAATGACTCTCAAGTCTTTGGTATCATAAGACCCCGGTGTCTGGCTCTCAGCCAAAATAACCTGTCCTTGCTCTGAATTGCGCTAACACTTTGCTTCAAGTCAACAGCCTCCATGGCGTGGGGGCGCGTACTAAGTACTTAGCCCAAGACTGAAACAGTAAATATTAGATAAAATTGCTGAATAAACAAATAAACGGCTTTCTACCTTTTTACAGTATTATACTTATTTATATTCATGCCATTTCTGAGACCATTAGGTTCTCTAATTACATTATCATTTCCTCTTACTACACACATGTGACATGCTTAAAACAGAAATCATGAAATTACAGAAAACCACAGAGAAATAATTGCTTATAATACCATCAACCAGATATAATTATTATAAACATTTGATATGTCTTTATACTACAGCCTTAAATCATATATTTTGTTCTAAAATTATCTTTTGCATATTAATTCGAGCCTATTTGTTTTTCTCTTAAAAACATATGGTGTATATTTCTCACATTAGTAAGTGTCAATCAACACAACCATCTAATAGTTAATTAGCTTTCATCATGTGACTGCCCCTGCCTACTTACACACATCATACCAACAAATACTGTGCTCATGTGTGTCCTTGCCTGTTATCTTCTTATAGGCAAGATAAAAATATTTTGTGCTTGGTAGATATTTAGTTAGTGTAGATCAACTGCAAAAAAATTGTTACATGAATGATTTTAATATAAGAGGGAATAAATGGTAGATTTACTGGTAGTCATTGGTATCACAAAACTTTATAGATTTGATACTGATATTCTCTTTCACCAAAAGTTCAATTCATGACTCCATTAAAAACTTATCTGGTGATATTATTCAGAACTGTGGAACTCAGAATGAAATGCAAATTTCTCAATATTTTTCCCTAATGGGGTCATAATAAGGTTACAGTTTGATAAATATTAGACCTTACATAATGCAGCATTCCACTTTACAGAGTGCTTAGCAGTATCCATAACAACCACGGTTCTTTTAAAATACTTTAACTGCAACATTCTTTGGAATTGTTGATGGTTTATTATGACAAAATGAAGACAATTGATAAATTGGTTTTAACCAAGATGAAGAATCAGCTTTATATTCTGCTTTTTTAACCAGGCACTTGTTGTATTGGAAAGGAAAACGATGAGGGATACTGTTTCTGCGCTACCCGTTTGAAGAAGAAGATTGTGTAAAGCATTTGAAGTAAAAGAATGTTACCCTCAGGACTGAAACAACTGAATTTAGTAAACTGAAGAAATTTTAATACGTATATTAGTCAATCAGTCAAAAGACAAAACATTATAAAACAATCAAAATCACTTCAAATTAGTAGAATTTTAGCACTGGTTTCTTTTTTTCAGTTAACATGGCATAGCATGACACAACTGAATATGGTCAGTAATTACTCCTCTTTAAAAACAATAATATTATTTTTCTGTGCATGAAAGAATGTGTATAGTTAATCTAATTAACACTAATTAACGTTTTACTTTTTAATATACTGTGAATTATTAGGTAAGTACAACTGATAGTCAAATGCCCATAGTCCTGGGAACAGAAATAATACCTTAAGGAAAAGATACTAAGGAGTCTATTGGGCACCTTAAGAAAAAAGTTACAAAGGTAGAGTAGAAAAACAGACATAAGGAAAAATATTTTACTCTATATGGATGAAGGATAGTAGAAAGGAGAAGTGAGAAAATTAAAGGAATAAGGAGTAAGTCATGATACTAAGATCAATGAAGCTAGAAAATAAAATACTTTCTATTGTTAGTTTTCTCATATGAAACTAAGAGAAGTGTATAAAAAGGTCACCGACATCTGTGTGCAAAGTAGTATAGTGTGAAAATCCTGGCCGTCCTGCTGAATCCTCCATTGTAACACACATCTCTAGCAGTGTGCAAACACCCTTCCTCCCAGACACCGCCAACGCCGCCAGTGGCCACCTTGCACCAATTCATCTGAGATCCAAAATTCAGTTGTAAACAATTTATTAAAAAACTTACCTCGGGGAAAAATCTCACCAAAACCTGCTGCTAAATGTAATCACTTGGTGAAAACCTTATTAACATTTTTTATGATTATTAAGAATCATCCAAAACTATCTTAATAAAAGATTTTTTATTTCTACGTGAACATTTATTTTCAGTTTCTATAAATAAATCCATTTTTACAATATCATTATTATTGGCGCAGTTATCGGCTAGAAACACTATTTAGTGTGCTCCCTGGATTTTTCCTTTTAGCACATATTTCATGTTTTTGCCAAAAAAATGTGCTAAAAACTGGCTAGATGCTCTCAGCTGTGCTTCCTCTTCCTGACACGTGAGAAAACTTAGTGTCCCAGACTCCCTTGTGGTAAGGCAGGGCCGCATCCCGGGGTTCTGTTGAAAGAAGGTGAGTGGAAGAATTTTATACCTCTTGGAGGACTGGTTAAGAGTCCCTGTCACTCACATTTTGCTTGTTGTCAGTTAAAAGCAGAGAAAAGCTATGAAGAAATGTGAAGAAGGCCTACAAAACAGCAAAGCCATAGATGGAAAGAACCAGGATCCTTCAATCATGTGCAAAAGGCCATATATCAAATACCCAAACTGTGCTATAGTCTAGAAATAAGCATTTATTTTGCTAAGTTATTGATATTTGGGGGTTGTTTTGTAACAACCATCATTAATCACCCCCAAGTAATGAACTTCCCATTAAGACTTTTACTGTTGACATTATTCCTTTTGTATTTGAGTGTTAGGTTTCGTAGTTTGAGGAGCATTCTGTCCTGATTGTTCTCTTCAAGAGTTTAGCGAGGTTCATTACTGAGTTCAAAAGGAGTAACTAAAATAATAAAGGGGTTGCTCACACCAGGTTGTTAACTGAACTACCTTGTAATCAACCAAGGCTGGTCAAGTCTGCACACTTTTTCCTCCTGTATATCAGTCTTTAAACTATATCAGAACTTAAATGCTCTGAAATATATAGTTCAATTCATAGTTCAGTTCATGAAATATAAATCATTCAGTTCATAGTTAAGCGCTGATAGTACTTGATTACTCTTCAAAGCCAAATACTATGTTTCTAAAATTTACACAAGATAATTATGTTGTAAAAAGTACATACATGCTGACCAGACAAACAATATTCCAATGGTAAAATACTGAAAGATAATGAACTAACCATTCATAAAAGAAGATATGGAAAAAAACTGACTAGACTGGGAAAATATGTTTAACTTTACTAATAAGGAAATTAAAAATAAATGAATTATATAATATATTTTTACTTATCAAATTAACAAATATTTATAACATGTTAATGTATATGTTGATAAGTTTAGTGAGAAATGTACTGTTAAGACAGTGTCGACATACTTGGAAACTGACAGAATTATTTGGGGAAGCAGATAGGCAGGACATATCTAAAGCCTTCAGAATATTTATTCACACTGGCCTAATAATTTTCTTATCTAATACAATGTAAACAAGTGATCAGAAATGTAAACATTGATTTAAATGTACATTAGCATTTGTCATACTTTACTGTAATTGTTTTTATAGGCTCTCTTCATCATTTACTCACTTTGGTACCTCCAAAGCCCAGTGAGGTGCATGGTACACAGTGCCTAACGCAGAAAAGGCATGTGATAAAAATGTGCTGAATGAACAAATGAGTAAAGGAAGGAAGCTATTAATACAGTATAACTTAAACAATAAAGTAGGAGAAAGATATCCTATGAATGGTTAAATAAGTTATGGCTTACATATATAATTGGATATAACATACAAGCATTAAAATAATGATTTATAAAGTTCTTAATGGTATAAAAATTGCTCAAAAGTAAAGGGTAATGAAAGGCAGGGTGTAGCATTGGATGTATCATATGCTAACAATCATGCTAAGATGTTCATAGACACATGAAGTTAAAAAGAAATGCACTACTATGTGCACATTGGTCAAGTATTATAATGGTCAAACTTGGATGATGGCTTCTGTATGACTTTTCCTTTCTTCTTTATGCTTTTCAATATTTTCTACTTTTTTACACTAGTATATATCACATTCTTAATTAGAGTAAAACATTAAAGCTTACCTTTTAAATTGCCAGATTTATTCAACCAATTTAACAGATTACTCAGAATGACATCCTTTTTGTGAATATTTGCTCAGTGCTAATTGATAATGATGGTCATTAAAACAACTTTTTTTGTGTGGGCTTGAAATGACAGACAAAAAAATTTCAGGACAGTTTGAAGGGCAGAGAATAGTAATAGAGGATTAAAATGGCTTTATCACTTAGAGATACAACATGTAAAGGACATGATGACATGTCTAGTAAATAACATACATTCAAGACCTATCAGTTCTCTTTTCTTATTTGTGCTCTTGTTAGTCGATTTCATTTCAACTTAATCAAGGAGTCTCACTGATTTCATTGGCCCTCTCCCCACACCTCCTACCCTTCCCTTCCACTTCCCAAACACACAGTCCTCCAGTCCTGTAACAAGAGGCATGTAACATATATATATATAAATATGTATATGTATATGTATATGTATATGTGTATATATATATATATACAGAATTCATTCAACAAATTTAGCATAGAACATTCAGAAGTGTCCTCTTTCTGTGGCAGTTTGTGACAGTTTGATGATGTTAATGGCTCATGATAGTCATTAACATAGTCGCTTTTTCTGTAGATGTACAATATTCAAGGGACTTTTATGATAAAAATATTTCATGATATACACATATATTCCATATATTCCTCCCTGGAAGAGGGTTGGTTAGCATCACGGAGCTCATGACACTGGATTTGGATACTGGACATGCTCCTTCAACATGCTACCTCTGTGGATCCCTGTGTTTCTTTTCTTATTGTGTGTATGTCCTTTTGAATATCAGCTGCTGCTACTGTGATTTTCACTCAACAGTGCCCAACCCAGCTGTTTAGCTGTGGGGCTGTGACACATCATTCCAATTACCTTCAATCCCATACTGGCCTATGTTATGTCTGTATAACCTGGCTGTTAAGGTGTTTCCAAGGTATAAAATCCATGCTTATCCATCCACTCACAGATTTATAGTTTGTTGACTGCACCATTAGTTGTTTTCCTGTTGTGTGTCAGACATTTCATATGGATGTATAGGTAATTATAATACTCATCTATATATCCTTCTTTTAGAGAAAATATCTTATTTCCTCATAGTGCATTAGTGGGGGAAAAAAGAATCCTGATTAACGGTGCAGATGTCCCAAATATGCAACACGCTAGGAGTGTCTGATGATACCTGTGTCGTTTGACCCATTTAGAGCATGTACCATGACTTGCCTTGCATCGTCATTATAGGTTGCACCCCTTGTTTGAAATTTGGTAGAAAATAATAATTATTTGTATCAATATGAAAAAAACAAATAAATACTTTAATTCATCATAGAGGACATCATGCCACCTCTGCCTATGCCAATTTTATCTGCTTGGCCCATGAATTTGACTGTTTATTTTGTCACTTGTATACCTTTGCATTGCTTAGCACACAAATTTTTCTTTTTCTGAAAATGGTTCTGTCATGGTAAGTTGCATTCTTTGTAAAAAGTAAGTATTATTTTTAAAACGTAATAAAAGTCTAAAATTTCCTCAGTTAACTGTATCTCAAATGTTTGGCACTGTTCAAAATAAAGATAATCCAGAGAGAATGTACAGGCAAAGGAAAAACGCCTGATGTTTGGCACTGTTCAAAATAAAGATAATCCAGAGAGAATGTACAGGCAAAGGAAAAACGCCTGTGGACCCCAGAAGAAAGAGGGAACACCCTCCTCAAGTCACCTCATCCAGCACTTCCTGCCTATCCAGAGTAGAAGGTGTTACTGCTGGACTCTCTCATATACACAAGAAACTTCCAGATTATCATATATGCAATATCTCCCACTCAGAAATTTCTTCCCCGGCAAGATACCATTGGGTGGTCCTGGTGTTATTTTGTGTGCAAAGAATGGTTTATGAGTGTTTTAACATAAAACTCCTACTTTATTAGAGGTTAAAATATCCATATGTAGGCATCTTCTGTTTCCCCGAAGCATCTTTCAGGGGTTGTTATGACTATTCATGTGTAAGAACTGTTTCCCCTATGTTGAGTTCTGTCTGAGAGGGTTAAGGCTCTGCCCGCTGATTTATTGTGGCTTATATCGGGAGATTGGACTTTTCGAAGATTATATTCAAACAGCCAGTGCCTGCTGACAATTTAACAGCCAAGCAATTGAATGCTCTGTGGTCAAGGCCTTAGAAAAACTGAATGGTGGCCTTGTAGAGATGCGAGCCACTTAATCAATAAATAAAGCTTCAGAAAGCCAAACAGGAAAAAAGCTGGCATTTTGACATTCTGTTTTGATGGTGGTTTTATTAAATTTTGGAAAATACGTTACTTGACTTGAGCTATCGTTGTTAAACATTGAATGAAAGAGGCAGACAAATTGTATTTATTTTGTGCCAAAGGAGTATGTTTGATGAAATACCTGTTTCTGTAACAATCACCACTATGCATCCCATTTGTGAAAATGAGTAGCAAAGTTTCTAAACTGATTAATGTTAAATAAGCACAGAAAAGTTAGGTGCTTAGTTACATACTCAGTCTACATATCATTTTCTTTTAACCAGTTCAGCACTTGAAATTACTGCAAGCAGGAATTTCCTTAAATTCCTATTTAAATTACTTTGGCTCATTTTCCAATTTATTTTTCTCACAAGTTAGAGAAAATTTACCTTGCTAGAGAAAAAAATAGTTACTGTGCTAAAAAACATACAATGTACAGTGTAAACTGAGCAATCACCTATTCTTAAAAAAGAGAGATCTTGTTTAAATATTAATATATCAGACCAATGGACCTCTCACCAAGTATTATATTGATAATATAACTATGCATAAACTATAGAGAGTTGAAGATTCTCTATATCTTTTGATAATATTTTTAACAGAACTGTAATTTTGGTATTTCTTGTCAAGATTGAAGGAAAGTCATGAAATACAAACTGTGGGATGGTTATTTTATATGTTGTACAAAAATATAGAACAATCTCACTAAATCATGCTCAAAAAGCATCATAAATCGAGGGTACATAGTCCTTACAAATGTGCTTGTCCTCAAAAATACTTTTTAAAAACTTTATAAAATGAAGTTACTTACATGCATTAAGAGGAATCAATACTTAAGGTGAATTTGAACAATAGATATGCATGGTTATGTGTCTATTGCATTGGTTTCTACATGCTCTCAAGAATGCAGATAAAAACATGCAGAGTTCATTTCTTTTGCTAAATAATGTTACTAACATAGTTACTAATATTTTTAAATTATGTATTTTACTTTTATATTAAATATTGATGCAACTGTTCTTCCTTTTCTATCCTAAAACAATGCACACAACTTAAAAAAATTAGAATACTTATAAAATATAAATACCATTGTTTACTATCATGGTAATTTCTAATTTTTGCACTAGGTTTTCTTAGAATGAGTAAATTCCTGAGTTATATAAGGGTTAAAAGACAAAAATACTCTTTTATAAATGCTGTCTCTTTTTTCCCCTCTTTTTCTCTGAAGTAGCCAGAAAGCTTATCACTTGTCAAAAATAAACACACAAAGTTTGAAAGAATAACATTGAAAAATGGAATATGTTTCTTTTTCTGGACTCAACAACTTTAAAGGCACACTTAAATTCTTGGCCATTATTCAATTCACCATGGTATTGACTTGTTCTCATATAAAAGGCCCTTGACAGGCACACAGTTGTGTGAGAATATTAAAACTGCTACTATCGCTGATAGCTAATATTTGAAAACTTACCACATATGTCAGGCACTATGTTAAGTTCTATACATATATCTTCTCCTCTACTCATCTTAGCTAAATACACGGTGAAAGGCCACTGTTACTACCCTAATTTGTATTAAAATGTTTAAAATAAAGAGTCTAAATAACTGGCAAAATGTTACGCAACAGAATCTAGTTAGAAATTCACACAGCTGGTAATCTCCAGGATCATACTTTTAAATACTGTGCTATCATGTGATAGTAAAATACAGGCCATTTGGGTTGGTGCTGAATGGCAAGAAAGACTCCGCAGTGGGAGTCTGTGAGGGCTGAGGGTTCCGTCAGGGACAATGGCCAATGCAAAGGTCTGAAATCGGGAAGGGGTTGGGCATGCTTCTAGTGAAGAAAGATGGCCGGTATAGCTGGAAGACATGTAGCAACAGCAAAGAGGAAAGCAAAAAAAAGAAGGCAAAGATGGGATCATTTAGGTCCTTGTTAAGCAATGGAAAGGAATTTTGATTTTACAGTTTTATACCATGATGACACTAGAATGGGTGCAGACAGGAAATGCAAAACCTGTTTTAGGTTTTCAAAATAACTTTCTGGCTGCTCTTTAGAGGATGGATTAGAGAGGCAAAAGAGTAGAAGCAGAGGGACCAGATGGAAGGGTAGTGAAACAGTCAGCTCGAGTGCTAATGTTGTCTTGAACTAGGGGAGTGAGGGGGGAGAACCAGAATATGTTGCAGAAACAGAGTGAACAGGACTCCCTTCCTTGCATTAAGTTGCAATGATGCCCACGTAATCTTTCCCCACTGACTTGGTCTTGACCTCTAAAGAACGCAGAATAGATCCAAATCCCCTCAGGTGTTGAAAAGGAGCACGCGTGACCTCTCTAAAATCTTCTCATTTCCATTTGGGAGCCCTACTTCCCTCCAACTATCCTCTGATGTCATTCTAACTCTCCTGAATATCCTGGGCGCCTTCTCCTGGTTTCCTACTTGTTTGGCAATGTCCCCTTTAAAAAGTGGTGGCAGTCCTGATGGAAACACTTTGGGCATTCCCTGGCCACTGCAGAGGACAGTGAGGCTCTGTCCTCCAGAGTACTGCATTTCTTTCAACAGAGCCCAGAGCACATGAACCACAGGCTTAGCAAAGAAAAGGGATACAGTTCGAAGGGTCAGAGCCAGGATTATCACTTGTCATCCTATGGTTGCAGAAAATCTGTGAAAGTGATTCCTCTAGGTAAAGAAAGCAGATCTGGGGAGATGACAGTTTTCTCTGCAGGTGACCACCTTAAGAGGAGGTGCTAAATTGATAATTAAATAAAGTTGCTGTTCAAAATAATCCACTGAGTGTGGGGCTGCAGTGAGAAAAACAGGGAAGCAAAGTAGGAGGGAGAGAGGGCACAGCAAGGTTAATAATAAGAAAGCATTCTGAAGTTTTCTGTTTGAGGAATAGGATGAGTGATGCAGAAAATTCAGGTGAACAGAAAACAATTATTTTTGAGTTGAATGCAATGATAAACACAATTTCTGTAGTAAAGTTCTTTGCTCTCTTTCATGACTTTAATTGGTTTGACTCCTTGTTTTGTATTAGTTATAAATAACACTCCATGGGCCAAATTTTAATCAATTTCTACAGAGGTGGTATCTTAACTGTATTTTAACTGATTTGTTTCCTACCAGGTATTTCTATACCATTGTTCCACAGGACATATAATAAATCTATTAACTCTGCAGCAGTCTTAGGATGTGAGAATGTGTGGTTTATTAAAAATGCCTCCTATGGCAGAGGTGGGTAGTAAGTGGTCACAGCCAGTCCTTGCAATGCACTGGCCTGGGTAAATCCCTCCCACTGATCTGCCAACAGCAAGCAAGGCTCAACTACAAGAGGAAGATGTACTCAGCCCACAATAGGGAGCACCTTGAGTATCCAACTTGGGTGACAGGGCAGGCTGTGCCACTGGACCCTACAGGACACCTACTATATTCAGCCACACTAGCAAGAAACAGAGTCAAAGCAGCTCTACCTAATACGTAAGAACAAATACAAGGAGGCTGTCAAATGAGGAGACAAAGAAACATGGCCCAAATGAAAGAACAGATCAAAACTCTAGAAAAATCGCTAAGCAAAATGGGGGTAAGTCATCTACCAGATGCAGAGTTCAAAACACTGATTATAAGGATGCTCAAGGAACCTAGTGAAGACCTCAAAAGCATAAAAAAGATTCAGTCAGAAATGAAAGATTCACTAATTGAAATAAAGAACAATTTACAGGGAAACAACAGTAGAGTGGACAAAGCCAAGAATCAAATCAATGATTTGGAATATGAGGAAGCAAAAACCAACCAATCAGAACAACAACAACAAAAAGAATCCAAAAAAGTTAGGATAGTATAAGCAGCTTATGCGGCAACTTTAAGCAATCCAACATTCATATTGTATGGGGTACCAGAAGGAGAGGAGGAAAAGCAAGAAACTGGAAATCTACTTGAATAAATAATAAAAGAAAACTTCTCTATTTGGGTGAAGGAAATAGACATGCAAGTCTAGGAAGCACAGAGAGTCCCAATTATTATGGATGCAAAGAGGCCCACTCCAAGACACCATAATTAAAATGCCAAAGGTTGAAGATAAAAAGAGAATCTTAAAAACAACAAAAGAAGTTAGTTACCTGCAGAGAAGTTCCAATAAGATTGTCAGCTGCTTTCTCAAAATAAACTTTGCAGGCTAGAAGGGATTGGCAAGAAATATTTAGAGTCATGAAAAGCAGAGACCTACAGCTAAGATTGCTCTAAGCAGCAAAACTATCATTTAGAATTGAAGGGCAGATAAAGAGCTTCCAAGACAATAAAAAATTAAGGAGTTCATTATCCCCAAACAATTATTATATGAAGTGTTAAAGGGGCATATTTAACAAAAAGAAGATCAAAGCTATGAACAATAAAATGGCAAAAATATGGACCTATCAACAATTGAATCTAAAAAATAAAATAAGCAAACAAGAAGAACAGAGACAAAATAATGGATACAGAGAGCATTTTGATGGGTGCCAGATGGGAGGGGTTGTGGGGAATGGGTGGAGAGGTGAGGGATTAAGAAATACAAATAGGTAGTTACAGAATAGCCAAGGGATATAAAGTACAGTGTAGGAGATGGAGTAGCCAAAGAACTTATAGGCATGATCCTTGGACATGAACAATGGTGGTGGGATTGCCCAAGGGAGTAGAGATGCTGGGTGGAGGGGGGCCAAAGGGGAGGAATCAAGACAACTATAATAGCATAATCAATAAAATATAATAAAAATAAAAAAATAAAAATGGAAAAGAGAAAGGATATAGAGGAGTGGGACTTTGTTTAAATGAAGTATAGTATTAAATTAATGGTTATTGATCTGAAGAAAAAAAACTGTCACGTAAATGCCATATCTGACTTTCCATCTTTGTTACATTTTATTTTTATTGCTCCATGCAGCATATTGTCCTGTTCTGTGAATGAGCATCTAAAATTAAGGAAAGAACATGAGATAGTGAAAGGGGGCATTTTCAAGTGGAAATTAACATAATCCCAAGGAAGAAATGTGCAATTAGAATGAGTGAAATATATTATTCCATTTATCCTCCTCATTCAGGAAAGTGAGCATATAGACACTGCTCTCTCCTCAATAAGAAGCAGGAAGAAAAGAAAAACCACATTAAAACCAGAGTTAATATTTAACTCTCATCTTTCTTATTATTCATCTTAAAAATGTTAAGTTGTTAGTAAAAATAAATAAGAGGCTTCAAACTGGGCTTACACAACAGCAATATTTTAGATAAAATAATTCTTTGATATTCACAGTCTAGATTGTTACAGAAAATAATCCAGGAGACAAAAGAAGTATAGCATTAATGAGAACCAAAACAATTCTAAAATTCATTTTTTATGTTTTCTAGGATTAGTAACAAGTTTTTAGATGATAATGCACTCATTTTTACAGTGTCCTGAAGAGTGAATTTAAATAAAAAATGATTATAAAAGCTAGCATCTATTAAGAGCTTACTATATGCTAATCTCTATGTCTACTGGATTGTCCTGCCTCTAAATAGGCAGTATTTCAAAACTTTCATATCACAAAATTATCATCTAAATTCCTTAATAAGATATGCAAGTACTGTACTTCATTGTACTTCCTGAGTAATCTATAGCATCTATATGTTAAATTCTACAGCTTCACCATGCCATGTCAATTCAATGTCAGTAAAGAGATTTTAGTTCTGGACAATGCTTAAAGACGTTTGATGGTGAAAATATGCTGTTATATAAAGAAGAACCATTGAATTTAATGTAATTAAATATTCAAAATATCTTGGGGGATGCTCTTCCCTAAATGTTAGAAGTACTGTAGAAATTGGTTAATTAAAGACTTTCATTATTTAACTTGAACTGGAACAATATTTTTAACTTCTTATAAATTAACTGGAGGAAGCGCATGAGTTACAGAGAACACTAAGCTCTTCTAGGTAGTGAAGAGAGAAATGAATGGAGTAAGTTGCAGCAATATAATGTAAGACTGGGGAATGGCATAAAAGTGGCTAGCCAGGCTCCTATGAGAGCAAGGGCAAAGCAAGACATTTAGCTATCAGTTACATCCCTTAAAAAGACTAAGCTTGAGTATCTTTGCAGAATACTTATTCAAGACATTGGAACAGTTGTTACCATAGACAAATGGTTAAAAAAGTAAAGTCAAAGAGACAATATTATTTTACCCAATTATAAAGTAAGACCTGTCTTTTACTGAAATGGTATATAAGGCAGTAACTAAGTACTGTTCTATTAAACATTAAGTCAGTGTGTTACCTAGGAGTAGAATAGTTTCCAGTCCTGGCTCAGCTGTTTGTTCTTTCCTTCAATAACTCATTCATTTAGTGACTCATTAAAAGCTGGATTTATTAAGTATTTATTATTGTTAGGTACTCTGATGGGCATAGGAAGGGATTTTTAGATGATAAAATTACATTCCTTATTTAGAAAGATTTCATAATCTACTAAAGAATATATATATGTAAAATAACAAACAATTACAACACAGGGTGGGGCAAAAGCAGATTTACAGTTGTAAGTATGCAAAACACATATCTTGTATTTTTATTAATTATTGTATTATTTCCCATACAAACAACTGTCTTACCCTGTGTAATATATTAAGTGATTAAACATAAATTTATAAAGCAAAAGGAATACATGAAAGATGAAACTATTTCAGATGAGGGTAAGAAGTTTTGCTAGAGGTTCGCTGTGGTAAAAATGTTATATGCAAGAAGAATAGAAGAGTGGTGAGAAAATTGAGATAAGGTGGGGGTAATGGATTATGAAGAACTTACTGTCTGGGGCTAAGGAGTTTGTCTGCTTGTTTTTAAGAAGGAGTGGGCAAGTGGCAATTGCTAAATTTAAGTTTAAAATAGATCAGTACTGTTACAGAAATACCACTAAACTGAGTGGCATTCAAATTTGGAGATAAAGGAAAAATGAAAATATTACTAAAATGGAGAAGACATAGAAAGGATTTTTTAATGAAGATGAAGAGACAATTAGCAAGATTTGATGACCTATTGGAAGGGGAGATAAGTAAGCAAGGAGTCAAGGACAAACCACATGTTTCTGGAATGGGCCACTCAGTAAGAAGAGTAGCTTTGATATAAATTATTTAGGGCCCTGTTGATTTTGAAGAGCCCATAATCAAAAAAAGTACAAAAAACATTTCAATGTACACAAACGCCTGGATATAAAAATAGATGCTAGAGACACTGATACTAGAGTTCCCATGATGTATATGGAAGTTGTACCAAGGAATTTGAATAAGAATAAAAACGAGACTAAAAGACAGTCTAGTGATGGCAACATTCTACCATCAATAACACCATATTAGATATAAATGTGTGTGTACGTGCATTTTTTCAGTTGCACATTGAAATTCATATAATGCTCTCAGGTCATAGTATAATTAAAGAAGCAGTCAATACAGGGAGAGAAGTAGAAAATTCTTAACTATATGGAAATTAAGCAGTGCACTGCTGATTAACCATGGGTCAAAGAGGCAATCTCAAGAAAATTATAAAATATTTTAAATGAAAAAAATACAAATAAAATATAGCAAAATTTGTAGGATGTAGGCACAGCAATACTTACAGAGAATTTTATGCTATTAAATGCTATATTAGAAAAGTAGAATGTTCTTGTCAATAATCTAAATTTTCACTTTAAGAAACTAGAAAAACAAAGAGTGTGCTGAAAACAAAGTAAGAAGAAAAAAGTAAATAATAAAATGGCAGAAACCAATTAAATTAAAAATAGAAAAACTATGAAAACAAAAGTTGGTACTTTGAAAAAGCAGTAACATTGATAAACTTCTAGCCAGACTAACACAGAAAAAAACAGACAGACAGAAAATGAAAATTACAAATATTTGAAATAAAAGAGGTGATATCTACAGACCCTAAAAGTGTAAGAAAATACTAAATAACAATCTACATACATCCATTCAAAAACATAGATAAAATGAGTTAATTTCTTTAAAGATATAAATGACCAAAACTCACTTGTGAAGAAATAGATAATCTATATCTTTTAAATTTAATTTGTAGTTAAAAACCTAAAAAAGAAAGCAAGACCACAATGGGTTCTTTTGTTGAATTATACTGAACATTAAAGAAATAAATAATAAAAACTCTGTACAATCTCTTCCATAAAATAGAAGAGGAGAAAAAAAACCTCACAACTCATGTTAAGAGGCAAACATTCCCTAATTCCAAAACCAGGCAAGAATTATAGCCAGAGAAAACTAGTTACCAACATTTCCTATAATTGTAGACTAAAAAATCATCAACAAAATATTAGCAAATCAAATTCAATAATACATAAAAATGATAATACATGATAACTAAGTGGGTGTTATTTTCCAGGAATTCAAGTCTAGTAAAATATTCAAGTATCAACCAACATAATTCACAATATTAAGAAACTATAAAGACCATACAAGCATCTTAACACATGGAGAAAAGGCTTTTGATAAATTTCAACATCCATATTTGATGAAAGTTTTAGCAAACTATGATTAGAGGAATCTTCCTTATCCTAGAAAAGGCTGTCTTAAAAAAATTAAAGTAACCATGACAGCTAATGATAAAAAACAATGTATTCCCTTTAAGATCTGAAACAAGGTAAGGATGTCTTCTCTCAGCTCTCCTATGCAGTATCACACTAAAAGTCCTGCTAGTGTAATAAGACTAAGGAGAAAAAAAGACATACAGCTTGCAGAGATGAAATGAAATCTGTCTCTCTTTATGGATAACTTCTCAAAGAATCTAAAAAAAGGCTCATAGCAAATGAGCTTAGAGAAGTTGTAGGATACAAGTCAATATACAAAAATTAATTTAATCTCTATATTCTTGCAATGAGTTTAAAATTTGTCAAAACACCATTTACGATAGAATCAAAATCAATGAAGTATTTAGATATAAATCTAAAAACATAATCTCAAGATCTGTACACTAAAAATTACAAAGCAGTGGTGAAAGAAATCATCAATCTAAATAAATGAAGAAATATGCTGTATTTATGTGTTAAAACACTAAAAATTAAATTCTCTCCAATTTAACTTGTAGACTTAACACAATACAAACAAAAAGTCTACCAGACTTCTATAGCTAGCAACACGTTGATTCTAAAGGAACTAGAACAGCTAAAAAATTCTGAAAAAGAAAAACCTAAAGGTGGGGGTTGGAAATGGGAGGGAGGTGGGGAGCACTGGGTGGGGGGTGGGCAGGGCTGGGAATATATATATATAAGACAGAAAACTGTACTTGAACAAGAATTAAATAAAAAAATAAATTAATTTTAAAAAATAAGAAAAATTTTAAAAAAAAGAAAAGCCAAACCCAGGATTTAAGGTAGAGTTACCTTAATCAAGAAAGTGTAGTATTGGTAAATGGTAGACATATGGATCAATGAAAAAAAAATGGAATGCTCAGAAATAAGTCCTCTTAAATACAAACTGATTTGTGACAAGTGTATAAAGCTAATTTAATTTAAAAGCCTATTCTTTTCAACAAATCATGCTGGAATTATTGGATATCAACATGCAATCTATATCTTACACTTTACACAAAGAAATAATGCAAAACTGGTCACTGCCTTAAAAGTAAATATAAAACTGTAAAAGTTCCAGAAAAAAATATAAGAGAAAAATATGCACAATTTTGGGTTTGTAGGTATGTTTTTAAATATATCATCAAGGGCCTGGCAGTGTAGCTCACTTGCTTAGAGCATCAATACACTAAGGTTGTGAGTTTGATCCCTGGTCAGGGCATATACAAGAATCAACCAATGAATACACACATGAGTGGAAAAATAAACCAATGTATTTTTCTCTCCCTTACTCTCTGCCTTCAAAAAGAGTCAATAAGTAAAAAAAAAAATTAAAATAAATACATGAATACACCAACAAAGCACCCTGTGTAAAATAAAAATAAATTGTACTTTATTAAAATTAAAATATTTTGCTCTACTAAATACAGTGTTAAAACAATGAAAATGAAAACCAGACAGGAAGAAAACATTTAAAAATCACATTCTGCTCTGGCTGGTGTGGCTTAGTGGATTGAGTGCGGGCCTGCAAACCAAAGAGGCACCAGTTCTATTCCCAGTCAGCACACATGCCTGAGTTGCGGGCCAGGTCCCAGGTTGGGGGGGAATGAGAGGCAACCACACATGGATGTTTCTCTCTCTCTCTCCCTTTCACTCTCTCTCAAAATAAATAAATAAATCTTTTTTAAAATCACATTTCTGACACACAAAAAACCCCTTGTATTCCAGTCATAAAACAAAATTTCTAAACACAATGGTAATAAAGCAACCCAATAAAAAAAATTGGTGAAAGATCAGGCACCTTACCAAAAAGAATATGTGAATGGCGAATGAGCACATTAAGAGCTAGTTAGTGAAGTGCAAATTAAAACTATGTGACACTACTGGTTGTTATTCAAGAGGAAGGGAAGTAGCACAAAGATGCAGAACAACTAGAGCTCCCATATAGTGCTGGTGGGATTCAAAATGGTACAGTCAACTTGGAAGACAGTTTGGCAATTAATTTCTCATAACGATAAACATATAGGTACCATACAACTCAGCAGTCTACCTCTAAGTATTGGGAAAAAATGGAAACTGAGTTTTACATAAAGAACCTGTGCATGTATACTTATAGAAGCATTTTAAATATTAAACCACCGTGTCTTTCAAATGGTAAATAGATATACAATGTGGTACATCCACACAAAGGAACATTGCTCAGCAATAAAAAAAACATGCAACATGTATTCATTTTGTGAAATTCACCAAGCTGCACATATAAGATCTGTGTAATTTTCTGCACTTATATTATAAAATTTAATTAAACTGAAGTTTATTTTTTTGTTAAAAGATTCCTTGGCTGCTCCTTTGTGAATAGACCTTAGGGATGCCAGAATGGAAGCAGGGTAATCAGTTAGGAGACAAGTTCATATGATAAAAAATTATATTTTATTTACCAGGTTTTTATAAAAAGAGAAAAGATAAAATACTAAACAACAATAGCATATAAATGATGAGAGATTATCTCAAAATGTTCTGAAGTCTTAATATTCCTTGGGAATGGTTTAAGATTGATTAACTTTTGTTAAGCATGAAAAATACAATATCAAAAATATTTACTAAAGGAATAAAAATAGATTTTATCCTTCTAAAGAGGTAGGAGAGAAAAGTGGAAGGTGACAAATAAACTTCAATTAATTTTTAAAAAGCATAGAAAAGTGAGACAATTACAAAATATAGCATAAGATGGTGGAAACAAGTCAAAATATCAACCAACATAAAACAGAATGAACTGACTTCCTTTCAAAAAAGAAAAGGGTTTTTAATTTGGAGAATAAATCTAGTCTTATGGTATTTCTATAGAGATACACCTAGAATATAAATTGTTAAAAGGTACAAAGTGAACAGATACAAGGAGATATACTAAGCACATATGAACCAAAATAAAGCTAGGGTATCTATAGTAATTTTGTGACAAAGAGAGAATTAGTAAAAATTAGTAGGAGGGGAAAGTTTCACAAAGTAATGATAAAAGGTTCAACATAGAAGACCTATGTATGCGAAATTCGTAGCACCTTATAAAAATTATTTAAAAATTACAAAACACAAACATAGTAGAACAACAGAGAAGTAAATAGCCCACCTTCACAGTGGGAGATTTCAACACAAGAATAATATTTTCATATTCTCAGGGAAAGCAGACCAAAAACTTGGTAAAAATCTACCAAAAAGTTTGATTTAGAAGACATATATAGACCCTAAGTCTTGAAACTAGAGCATTCTCATTCTTCTCAGGCACACATGGACCACATTTTTAAAATGGGGTGAGGCAAAACTAGGTAATTCCTTTTTTATTTTTATTGATTTTAATAGAAAGAGGAAGGGAGAGTGTGAGAGAGAGAAACATTGATGTGAGAAACATCGATTTGTTGCTTCCCATACATGTCCCAACCAGGAATCAAACCCACAATCTAAGTATATGCCTTGACCAGGATTTGGACCCACAACATTTTGGTGTGCAGGACAATGCTCCAACCAACTGATCCACTAGGCTAGAGCAAACTAGGTAAATATTCACTAATTTAAAAGAATATGTGTCAGGTTCTGGCTAAGATGGAGGCAGAAATGCTTCTCTTCCTTACACAACCAAAAGAAGGATACCAATTTAAAAACAAAGAACAATCAGAACAGACAGAAAATCAATTGCACGGAAATTCGACAACTAAGGTGTTAAAGAAACATTCATCTAGACCAATAGGAAGGGTGGAGAAGGCAGCCGGGGCACAGAGGACAGGCGGCAATGCAAGGCTGAGGACCACACAGGCAATCCCACATTCACATACAAATAAACCAAAGGAACAGTGGGGGACCAAGATAGACCTCAAAAGCCAGAGTTCCAGCACAGGAAACTAAAGACTCAAAACCTCTTACTGTAAAAAATCTGTGGGGATTTCAGTGGTGGAAGAAACTCCCAGCCTCCCAGGAGAGTTCATTGAAGAGACCCATAGAGTCCTAGAATGTACGCAAACCCGCCCGCCCAGGAATCAGCACCAGGAGGGCACAATTTGCTTGTGGGAAACAAGGGAAGTGACAGAAAGTGAGATGCAAGCACAGCTAGCGGCATTGTTTCCTCTCTGATCCCTCCCCCACAGACAACAAAGAGGGTTGCCCTGCCCCAGTGAATAGCTAAGGCTCTGCTCCTTATCGTGGAACATGTGTGCTAATATGGCCCAAGGGAAAAAATAGATCAAAACCACAGAAAAAGAAATAAGCAACAAGGAGATAGACAACCTAACTGATGCCTAGTTCAAAAAACTAGTAATCAGGATGCTCACAGAATTGATTGAGTATGGTCACAAAATGAAGGAGGAAAGGAAGGCTACACAAAATGAAGTAAAGGAAAATATACAGGGAACCAACAGTGAAGAGAAGGAAACTGGGACTCAAATCAATGATTTGTAGCAAAAGGAAGAAATAAGCATCCAGCCAAAACAGAATGAAGAAACAAGAATGAAAAAAACTGAGTTAAGCATTCCAATATCTGAATCACAGGGGTGCTGGAAGGGGAAGAGGAAGAGCAGGATATTGAGAACTTATTTGAAAAAATGATGAAGGAAAACCTCCCCAAACTGGTAAAGGAAATAGACTTCTGGGAAGTCCAGGAAGCCCAGAGAGTTCCAAAGAATTTGTATCCAAGAAGAAGCACACCAAGACACATCATAATTCAGTTACCCAAAATTAAAGATAGGAGAGGATCTTAAAAGCAGCAAGAGAAAAGGAGACAGTTATCTACAAAGGAGTTCCCATAAGACTGCCAGCTAATTTCTCCAAAGAAACCTTTCAGGCAAAAAGCGTCTGGAAAGAAAGAACTGAAGTCGTGAAAGGCAAGGACCTGCATCCAAGATTACTCTAGTTAGCAAAGTTATCATTTAGAATAGAAGAGCTGATAAAGTGTTTCTCAGATAAGGTCAAGTTAAAGGAGCTCATCATCACCAAGTCCTTATTATATGAAATGTTAAAGGGACTTATCTAAGAAATAGAAGATCAAAAACTATGAAAAAGTATGAACAGTAAAATAACAACAAACTCATAGCTATCAACAAGTGAACCTAAAAAACAAAAATTAAAATTAAGCAAACTAGAACAGAAACAAAATCACAGAAATGGAGATCACATGGAAGGTTACAGCGGGGAGGGGGAGAGTGGAGGAAAAGGTACAGGGAATAAGAAGAATAATAAGTAAACACATAATAGACAGAGACACATTAAGAATAGTATAGGAAATAGAGAAGCCAAAAAACTTACATGTACAACCCATGGACATGAACTAAGGAGAGGGAATGCTGGAGGGTGCTGGGGCAGCACAGGGAGGAGGGGGATAAAAGGGCGAAAAAAATGGGACAAGTGTAATAGCATAATCAAAAAATATACTACTTAAAAAATTAAAAAAGCATCAAGAGAGAATATTTTGACCTAACTGAATTTTTACAAAACAAAGACAAAGGTTCATTTTAAAACATATAGTATAAATTTTTAAAATTTATATTTATACAATTCTATGCAGCAGAAAGAAAGAAGAAGCTCCTACCCTTTGCAACAGCATGTATGGAACTGGAAAGCATTATGCCGAGTGAAATAAGCCAGGTGGTGAAAGACAAATACCATATGATCTCACCTTTAACAGGAACGTAAACAACAAAACAAACAAGCAAGCAAAATATGACCAATGACACTGAAATAGAAAACAGGCTGAGAGCGACAAGAGGGGAGAAAATGGGAGGGGTTTACAGGAACAAGTACAAAGGGCACATGGACAAAAACCAAGGGGGGTGGAAATGGGAGGGAGGGGGGAGCATAGGGAGGGGGGGGATAGGAGTAAAAGACAGAAAACTGTACTTGAACAACAATTTAAATAAATAAAATTTTAAAAATTTTCTAAAAACATTGATCAAAAAAGAGCTCATAACTGAAATAATTTTGAACTGGATAATAATGAGAACACTTCACATCAAAACTTTAAGATTTAGGGCAAGAAGAAATCTTAGGAAAATTTTAGTCTTAAGTGCTCTGAATGCATGAGGCTAAAATTAATTAACAAAAATAGTATTTGAAAAAGTTAGTAAGAACAGTAGAATACTGTTGGGAGAGAAAGGAGTCTTAATAAAAGAGCATTTTTTTATTATTATTCACACAAAAATGCTGAGTATCTATAGAATTGTTCATTGCTAAAGAGAAGTCAAAGATATGAAAAACTGCCCCTGCCTTCAAGGAAGATTATAGAAATCACAATGAAAAAACAAAGATTAGCCAGAGATTTGTAAACAAAGCCAGAATAGTTGAAGTTCAGTTGGGGACCTTGTGAGAAGGGCAGCCCTCACCTGTAGCTCTTCAGACTGAGCAGACAGTCAACTGCCAGCTTCCACCAATGGGTACAGGGGAAAGGACATAGCTCTCCTTCAGGGAGATTCTGGCTTTAGGTAAATAAAAAGGTGGAAGACACTTCCCACGAAGAGACGGGGGCTGTGGGAAGCTTTGTGTGCCCTGTACTAGAGGAAGGAAAGAAAACGGTTGGGAAGAAGTGACTAAGTGAGAGAATGAATTTGGAAAAAACCACAGGACAGTCCTGGAATAAGTATATATGAGAGGAATAGCCAGCAAAGACTTTCTTGTGGACTTTAAGAAAAAGAGGATGTGAGTCATAAGGAATTTTTTCTCCTTAAGGTTCTAAATAAAACTCTGGAGGCATTTTGTATTAATGCTCCTGCAAGCTAAGGCTCTGAAAATGTAAGCTCGATGATTCTGGCAAAACGTAGCCTTTGGCCTATGTTCTCATAAAACACTGCTAGGAAATGATTAAGAATTTTCTGAACTGCTTCTGGCAAAAAGCAGCAAATCATAGGCCACCAGTGACTCTTCCATTCAACTGGGGCCTGATTTGGTCACACACGAGAGGGCATCTACTGCTTCGGCATAGCTGATGGATTTATCACTTTCCAGGAATCTTTCCTGGAGTGCATCTCTGGCAAAAGTTGATCCTGGCCTCAACTGATGGCCTAGCCTGAAGTACGTACACTTTTTGAGCTTTTATTTTTTTTCTTGCTACATAAAATTATGAAAATGAAACAGGGTTCCTGAGGTGATTCTCAATAATGTGCAAAAGTACTTAACGCAGTAAACATATTCCACATTGCAGTAAGTTCATAAACTGTAAGTCATCATTATGATTATCACGTACTGCAGATCACCACTCTGTCTCCAAGTTGTAAATATACCTAGTGTTTTTAAAATCACCAGTCCTGCGTCACACAGGTATTTGACAACCTGTACCTCTGAGGTAGCATCTACCAGATCAGTGGTTTTACTTGCTTTACTACACCATATTGACCAGCTCCAGCTTTCTCTTCAAAGCTGTTTCATGTTGTCTACAATGATAGTGCCCACCATCTCCCCCCAGGGACCTAGGGAGGGACAGGCGGACAGCAGACAGCCTTTTATGGTGGCTTTTATTGGCTTGCTCTAATTCTTTTATGCTGCTCTCTGCTTTCCTCTCTTTTATCCTGCTCTTGATTCATTCACTTATCAAACATTTATTGAGTGCCTAGTACTCAGTTGGACACTAGGGACACAAAGTTGACAAAGGCACAGTCATGCCCTGAAGGATATCACAGTCCAGTGGGAGAAACAGATGTGAGCAGACAACCACAGTGCAATTAGGTAAGTGGTAATGGAAGGGTTTTCACGGGACTTTGGGAGCACGAGCGATGAGGCAACTAACTCTTCTGGGACAGAGAGGTTTCACAGAGGTATCTGAGAAACTTTGAAAAAGATAATTAAGGGGCCCCCATTCCATGAGATGTCAAGTGAAGATGGGAAAGAAAGAGGGAGTGGAAAGAAGGGAGTTACTACAGATAAAGAGGATGGGAAGAGGGAGAGGGACTCCGTCAGAGAAAAGCATGAACACTGGCTTGGCTACAATATTTTAAGGGGAGTCTTAGCAAGAAAAAAATAATGAGATTGAGGAAAAATAAAAGAGTATTTCTCAAAGAGACGTTGATTGGATTAAAGAAAAAACATTTCACAGATGTTTAAGATTGCTCAAGGCAAGAGCAGGAATGTTCATGGTAATTCCTACTGAAAACTTGAAATCTTTGAGATTCATGTTCATATGTTATATAGCTTCTGTGGTGACCAAAAATTATCAAAGAACCTTTAAATGTTATCTAGGGAAGAAGATGTAGTTTAGCTGGAAGTAAGCACACTTTCTGTTACCGTGTTTTCCCACCTTCTTCTTGTGGTACAGATGAGGCGTATACAGTTCAGTAGATGTCAGCATCCTCTCCTCTTTTTAGAAGGGTGTCCTTGTACTGGGAAGAAAGGATGGAGATTGTGGCAACGTGGTGTCTTCATTTGCATCACTAATGCCATTATATCCATTCCCAGACTGAGAAAAATATAAAAACAATTTTGAAAAGTTTGCACCACCTCTTTTGCCTCAACAGAATGTTATAGCAAAACCAAACAAAATCAGTGAGAGCTGCCAGCAAAAATGCAAGCTTCCATATTTGGCTTTTACTCGCCATCACAAGACAAGTAGCTCACTCAGAGTCACTGCCAGAAAAAGCTTCCCTCAAGAGTTACTAGGTATGTTAAGACTTCCAGTCAACATGGTGAAGTAGGCAAACTTTGTGCTCACCTTCTCCCAATATCACACCCAAATTACAACTAAATTATAGAACAGCCACCACTGAGAAGCACCCAAAGACTAACTGAAAGAAATCCTAGGACAAGGATGTAAAGAAAAAGTGACATGGAGACAGGTAGGAGGGGTGAAGACGTAGACCGGCAGGCCCCGTACCCATAGTGGGATGATTCAGAATCAGGAGGGATATTTGACTGTGGAGATTCCCCCTGAGGAGGAGAGGTTCCAGCTTCACACCAGGCTCCTCATCCTGGGGCACTAATGTGGGAAGAGGAGTCCCCATAACAGCTGTCTGTGAAAACCAGTGAGGACTGTGTCTAAGAAAGACAAAGTGTTGTTAGAGACTGAGGTGCTGCTTTTAAAAGGGCTGCACACAGACTCATTTACAAATCCACTTGCTCTGAGCTCCAGCCCGGGGCCAGCAACTCAAACAGAGTAGAGACATACAGGGGGGAACTAAACTGACTAACTTCATGGGGGCTATGGGTGCTGGCTCGGGACAACTGTCTCTAGGGCAGAAATGCTGGCAGGTGCCGTTGTCCCTTTGTTGAGCTCTTCTCTCACCCAGCCACTAGGCGCAGGCAGACACCAAATCTGTGCTCTTTATTAACCAGGTTAACACCATTTGCTGCACCCAGGTTAACACCATTTGCTGCATTCAGTCACCTGGCCTGAGCCTCTTCAATGGTTCTTCCACAGGAACAGCCTGGTTCAGCTCATGCTGTGGACTGACTCAAAGGAATTCAAATTCCTTATGAGCAGGGGTTGCCCTAGACTTGTACTGCAGATTTTCTCAAAGGTCTGCAAATCCCACAAAAGTCTCAGGTGCATGGTAGCTCCTAAGCATAGGAGTCCCCAAGCATAGCACAAGCAACCACTGATCTCAGTATGCATTTGAACTCCCATCAGGTGACCCCAAAACTTCTATAAGTGGTGGCCAGTCCTGGTTGTAATGTACTTCTGACTAATCCACCATAAGCCTGACATAAATTGGCCTGGCCTCCGCTCCCATCATAATGCCCATGAAAGGATTCTAAGGCTGGCACAAATGGCAGCCATCCCCCGTTCACAGCATAGCTCACCCAAGCTACCCCAAGACCAGCACAAGGGGCAGCCAATGACAGGTTAGTTGGTAGCTCCTACCAAACAGCCCTGAGCCTGCACGAGTGTGGGCTGACATTGGCCTGTCCACGGAGCTGACTGGGAAAGAAAATAAGACCCATCTTGCCTACACAAGGCCCATTTCAAATGGAAAGATCTACACCAGCTGAAATTAAATGAATGGAAAAAGACATTTCACGCAAATGGAATGAAACGAAGCTGGAATAGGAATACTTACGTCACACAAAATAGACTTTAAAACAAAGGCTGTAACAAAGCAGGGCATTTCCTAATAATAAAGAATCAGAGCAAGAAGAGGATGTAACACTTCTAAACATCTATGCATTCAATGTAGAAGCACCTAAATCTATAAGGCAAATATTGACAGACATTTAGAGGCAGATCAACAGTAATACTGTAATAGTAGGCCATTGCAACACCCTTTTGACATCAATGAATAGGTCATCCAGACAGAAAATCAATGAAAAATCAGTGGCCCTAAATGACATTTTAGACCAAATGGATCTAATTAATATTTTTATAACATTTCACCCCAGAACAGCAGGATATACATTCTCTTGAAGCACACAGGCATTAAAAAGTATAAACTGACAGTTACAAAATACTCACAGAGATGTCAAATAAAGCAGAGAGAATATAGCCAATATTGCAATCGCTATGTAAGATTCCAGGTGGGCCCTAGGCTAATCAGGGAATCACTACATAAGTTACATCAGTGTCTAACCACTATGCTGTATAGTTGAAACTAGTAAAATATTAAAATAGCAACTGTAGTTGAATATCATAAATATATAAAAAACTTAGAATAATAAAATATCACACACTCGATCACATGGGCATAATTGCTATTTTTAGAACACTTCACCCCAAAGCATTAGAATACACATTCTTTCAAGTATATATGCAACATTTTCCAGGATAGACCACATGATAGTCTGAAAAACAAGTCTCAGTAAATTTGAGAAAATTGAAATCATATCAAGCCTCTTTTCTTTTTTTAATTTTTTTTTTAAATTTTTATTTATTTATTTATCTTTAGAGGGGAAAGGAAGGAGAGGAGGAGAGAAATATCAGTGTATCATTGCCTCTCGTGAGTCCCCTGCTGGGAACTGGCCTGCAATCCAGGCATGTGCCCTGACCGGGAATCGAACCATGATCATGTGGCTCACATGCCCACGCTCAATCCACTGAGCTACACCAGTCAGGGCTCAAGCCTCTTTTCTAATCATAAGGCATGAAACTAGAAACCAATTACAAGAAGAAAATGGTAAACCACGCAAACACATAGAAGCTAAATAACATGCTACTAGACTACTATTGTGTTAACAATAATATCAAGGAGGATCAAAAGATGCCTTGAGACACATGAAAATGAAAACACAACTACCCAAATCTGTGGGACATAGCCAAAGTAGTTCTAGAAAAAAATTATTAGCAATAGAGACTTACCTCAGGAATCAAGAAAAATCTCCACTTAACAATTTAACTTTTCACCTTAATGAAGTTGAACAAGAAGAACAAAGAAAGCCTAAGTGAATTAGAAGAAAGAAATAAAGATCAGAGTGGAAATTAATAGATACTAAAAAAAAATAGAAAAGAACAATGAAACCAAGAGCTGGTCCCTTGAAAAGAAAAACAAAATTGATAAACATTTATCCAGACATATAAAGAAAAAAAAAACTAAGGGTCCGAATACTCTTTATATGTAAAATAAAGGAGAAATGGTAAGCAACACCACAGAAAATACTATGAACAATTAATTATATGCCATCAAATTGGACAATGTAAATGAAATTCATAACTTTCTAGAAATATATGATCTTCCAAGTCTCAATCAGGAGGCAACAGAAACTGAACAGACTGATAACTACAAATGAAATTAAATCAGTAATCAAAAACTCTTAACACACCAAAGTCTTACAACGAATGGCTTCAAAGGTAAGTTGTAGTAAGTGTTCAAAGAAGAATTAACACTTACTCTTCTCAAACTAGTCTAACACATTAAAGAGGGAGCAACACTCCCAAATATATTTTATAAGGCCAGCATTACCTGATATCAAAACTACATGAACACCCAACACAAATAATTATATGCCAACATTCCTGATGAACAAAAAAGCTAAATTTCTCAACAAAATATTATCAAACTGAGTTCAGCAATACATTAAAAAGATCATATGCCATGATCAAGGGGGTTTATTCTCAGGATACAACTTTGGTTCAGTATCTATAAATCAATTAATATAACACACCACACAAAATCAAAAATCAAAATTATATGATCATATCTGTAGATGCAGGAAAAGCATTTGACAATATCCAACATGGATGTATGACAAAAACTCTCAGCAAAGTGTGGAGAGAACATATCTCATCATGATAAAGGGCATATATCTACAGCTAACAGCATACTCAACAGTGAACAGCTTTAGTTCTTTTAAAGGATTTATTGATTTTATTTTTAGAGAGAGGGGAAAGGAGGCAGGAAGAGAGAGAGAATCATCAGTATGTGGTTGCCTCTCATGTACCCTCTACTGGGGACCTGACGGGCAGGCAACCCAGTCAATTGCCCTGACTGGGAATTGAACTGGTAACTCTTTAATTTGCAGGCCAGCACTCAATTCACTGAGCCATACCAGCCAGGGCTAAAAGCTTTTTCTTTAATATCGGTATAGGACAAGGATGTCTAGTTTTACCACTTTTATTCAGTATAGTACTGGAAGTCTTAGAGCAATCACACAAGAAAAAGATATATGACATCCATATTAAAAAGACATAAGTAAAACTGTCACTTGCAGATGACATAATGCTATATAGAGAAACTCTAAAGATTCTACTAAAGAAAAACTATTAGTACTAATAAACACATTCAGTGAAGTAGCAGAATATAAAATTGGTATTTAGAAATCATTTACATTTTTTACACACAAATAACAAGCAGTAAAATAGAGAAATCAAGAAAATAATCCCATTTATAATTGCATCAAAAATAGCTAGGAATAAGCTTAACCCAAGTGACAAAAGATACATACTCAGAAAACAATTAAGACATTGAAGAGGTAAATTGAAGAAGACAGAAATAAATGGAAGAATATATCATGCTCATGGATAGGAAACATTAACATTGCTAAAATGTCCATAGTAACGCAGAACAATCTACAAATTCAATGCAATTCCTATAAAAATACCAATGACATTTTTCCTGGAATTTAAACAAATAATTCTAAAATTTATATGGAATCACAAAGACTCTGACTAGCCAAATAAATCTTGAGAAAAAATAAAGTTGGAAATATCAATCTTCTTGATATCAAACTATACTATATAGCTATAGTAATCAAAAAAGTGTGGAACTGTCGTAAAACAGACACATAAATCAATGTAACAGAAAGGAGAGCCCAGAAATAAACCTATACCTATATTATCAATTAATCTATTACAAAGGAAGCAAGAATATACAATTAAGTAAAGGTAGTCTCTTCTATAAATGACCTTGGGAAAACAGGACATATGCATGCAAAAAAAAGTAAAACTAGACCACCTTCTTATACCATATACAAAAATAAATAAAAATGGATTGAAAGCTTAAATGTAAAACCTGAAACTATAAAATTCCTAGAAGAAAACATAGGCAGTAAACACATTAACATCACCCTTAGGGATTATTTGGGGGGTCCAAAATATGTCAGGAATTTATACAACACCAAAAAAAAACCCAATCTGATTAACATATGGTCAGTGAACCTAAATACCCATGTCTTCAAAGTAGACATGTAGATGGCCAACAGATATATAAAAAGATGCTCAACATCATTCATAATCAGGGAAATGTAAATCAAAACCACAAGGAGATATCACCTCACACCTGTCAGAATGGTTATCAATAAATCAACACACAAGTCTCGGCAAGGATGTGGAAAAAGGGAAATCCTCATGCAGTGTTGGAGAGATTGTTAATTGATATAGTCACTATGAAAAACATTATGAGATTCCCTAAAAATTTAAAAATAGAACTACCATATGATCCATCAATTTCACTTCTGGATATTTATCCAAAGAACTTCAAAACACTAATTCAAATATATGCACCCCTATGTTTACCTACAAAGAAGCAATCTAATTGTCAATTGACAGTTAAATTAATTAAGAAGATGTAGTGAATGTAATAGATTAATACTCAGCCATAAAAAAAATCTTGACATTTTGGAAAACATGTATGTACCTAGAGGGTATTATGCTAAGTAAAATAAGTCAGACAAATATATCATCATATGATTGATATCAGATAAATATCATATGATTTCACTTATATGTGGAATCTAAAAAACAACATTAAAAAACAAACAAACTTATAGCTATGGAGACAAAATTGGTGATTTGTAGATGGAAGAGGGGTTGGGGAGAATTGGCAAAGAATGAGAATGGATTAAGTACAACTAGCCAGTTATAAAAATAGTCACAAGAATATAAAGTACAGCATAGGGAATATGGTCAATAATATTGTAATAACTACATATGGTGTCAGATGGCTACCAAACTTATTAGCGTCATCACTTTGTAAGGTATGTAAATGACTAACCAGTGATTTGTACACCTGAAACTAATATAATATTGTATTTCAACTATAATTGGAAGGTGATAATTAAAAATAAATTTAAAGCAAGATAAGAAAGTTATTAGGAATGTTAACATATCTTAGAATACAGCAAAATGCTCTAGGAGTGGTAAAGTGCAGGAGGAGTATTTTAACTGAGATGAAAAATGGACAAAACAAATTTGTTTTGATGACTCTGTCAGGTTCCTTCCTTATTGGTAAATTCTCTGTCCAGCTCTTACAACCTACAAGCTTCCAGAAGGTTCCTACCATTTCCTCTTTTCTGAGAGAACAGATCTAGAAGAAGATCTTTTCTGTAAGCCCCAGATCCTTCAGAGGTCCTTGGTAAACTGGTATTATATACTAGACCAGAAATCCAAGAGGAAAAGCAGAATACCTTTGTGAATAACTTTCTCACAAAGATTTACAAGTCAGACATGCTAACTCTTAGCTACTGCTGAGGGCCCTCTTGTGTGGGCCGTGGTTAGGGTGAACTTGTTTTGTCTTAGGTGCCGCCTGGTGCCAGCAGTCCTAGTGAGTGTTGGAAACGTGCCTGTGCCTGCTTTCCTACGTGGCAGGGGTGGTCACACGCCACATCGCCCTGTCTTGTGGGATTTTACCCCAATATTTATGTTGAAACAGTCACCACTGATGGTCCCTGTTTAGATGTTAATGCATTAGAACAGGAAAGTGCCGAATATAATCATCCAATGAGCAAAATCCCTCACTTTCATGTGGAAATTGAAATTAAGAAATGTCGAAATAGTTAAGGTTACCTTAACATGGTATCTCATATCAAGAAATAGTAAATGGTGTCATGTTCATGCTGTGTGAATTACAAGAGTTTTCATACTTTTAAAAAGGGAAAGAGGACATTTTTAATTACTGCGAAGCTAGTCAGGATCACAGAACAAATACATTTTTTTAACAATTTTGTAAATAACACTCCATCAGTCCCAGCCACTCTGGTACCATTTTGTATGCAGACCACTCAGGCTGAGAAGCATTAAATTTAATTTGTGCAAAAGTTAAAGGTGGAAAAGCATGAAATTAACTTGATTCATTTTTATGGTGTTTTCTATCTCCTAGCTTCTCTCAGCCTTTCCAATCCAGAACAATTTGATTGGCTGTGTCAGGATCTCCCTATCCCTGGAGCTTCCCTTTACTCTCTGTTCGAGGAGAGTGGAGAGTGGAGGGCTCCTGAGTATGGGTCGCCCATTCTTCCTTAGTCCACAGGCAAGGGAGCTGAAGGAGGTGCTGATTTGTGTGGCGCAATGTTTACCTTGGCAGAGCGTCAGTCGGTGCTCAGGGTTCACTCTTCTCAGTGACTCATCTCTTTCAGGAGTCTGTGTATGTGAAACAGCTGAAGACAAATCAACTCATTCAAAAAATTATTCGGCGTAGTCCAAATGGTTTGCAAAGATTTTGAAAGAAAGCTAAACCTTTTATAAGGCCACAGAGCACACAGCAACTTAGAGCAATCTGTTGCCGATACAACATCTGTAACCTGGCAAGGTTATTACAGACACACCTCAGCCTATGGGGATAAAGCTGAGATATCCCATATTGTATCAGTGAAGAAAGCACTTCTACACAGTTTTAAAAACTCATAGGACAAAATTTGATTGGAGGCAATTATGTTTAGAAAGAGAGAAGCAGATGGAAATGAGACTGTGGGTTGCCTACTGTAGATTTTACTTAGTGACCAATTGTTGTGTTAGAAAAAATGCCTGCATTAGACAGCATGAGCACTCTGGTCCTCTTATAAATCTAGGGAGACAGTGCTATCAATTCTGTTCATCTTCTGATATGATCATTCAAACAGTGTTATTCACATAAGATGGCTGTGCAGAGATTTTGAACTTCTGCCAGGAGAGTTTTTCAAAGGGATGTATTTGAAATATTAAAGTATGGTAAAAACAAAAATAAAGTGTATAAACGCCACAGATTATAAATTCTACATAATTCCACTATGTCTATTATTATTTAAAAGGTAATTACCAATGCATGTATTGTTCATGTTTATAGAAATAACCATGTAGTAATTGTTTAAAGGTGCCTACTTAATTTTTTTTCTGCTAATGACCATGTGCCTTTTTCATTGCTGGCCAGTTTTCCTTAAAAGAACCTCTTCTACCACACAAAGTAATCTGTTTCTTTTTCAGCAGAAAATAAAGTGTTTCTCACCCCAGACGGAACCTGTGCTTCATTTAAATATAAAACCAGATCGACTTCCGCCAAGATGGAGGCATAGGTGGAAACACTGTGCCTTCTCCCACAACCAAGTTTGAATAAAACAAAGGTTTGGAGAAACAAAGACACAACCAAAGGACAGAAAATTGAATTATACGGAAGTCCGACTACATCTAACCGTTCAACGGGGACGGTAAGAGGGGCGGAGCCAGCAGCGAGCAGGGTCGGGCAGGACAGGGCCCCCGACCCAGGCGCGCAGGCAGACGGGAACCAGTTGGGGTGCGGGGCAGACCGCGGGCGCATATTCGCGCACAGTGAGACAGACCACGCAGGCCCCAGGGGGCGAGGGCTGACGGCGGTGGCACACTCGCGTGCAGTGGGACGAAACGCGTGGGCCCGGTGACGGCAGCAACTGCGGCACCGGTGAGGGCCGTGGCGGCAGGCGGCGGACAGGACGCCATAGTCCCTCTTTGACCCCGCCCCCACATACAGCGTCACAACCCAGCGACTTAGTTGCCCTGCAATACCAGTGAGAGCCATTGTCCCTCTTTGACCCCGCCCCCACATACAACGTCACAACCCAGCGACTTAGTTGCCCTGTTCTAGTGAACACTTTAGGGCTCTGATCCTGCTATGGAACAGGCACGAACAACCCGAAAGATGGCACAAGAAGAACTCAAAGTCCCAGAGCCAATAACTCTAAGCGACCGAGAAATTGCCAGCCTCTCAGAAGCACAATTCAGGACACTATTTATCAGGATGCTCACAGAACTGGTTGATTATAGTCACAAATTAGAGGAACAAAGTTACAAATTAGAGGAACGTGTGAGGGCTGGACTGATTGAAATGAAGGGAGATGCACAGGAAACCAATAGTGATGGAAAGGAAACGGGGACTCAAATCAATGGAATGGACCAGAAGGAAGAACAAAACATCCCACCAGAAAGGAATGAAGAAATGAGAATTCAAAAAAATGAGGAGAGGCTTAGGAACCTCCAGGACATCTTTAAACGTTCCAACATCCGAATTATAGGGGTACCAGAAGGGGGAAAGAAACAGCCACGAGTGGAAAACGTATTTGAACAAATAATAAAGGAGAACTTCCCCAGTCTGGCAAAGGAAATAGACTTCCAGGAAATCCAGGAAGCTCAGAGAGTGCCAAAGAAGTTGGACCCAAGAAGGAACACACCAAGGCACATCATAATTACATTAGCCAAGACCAAAATGAAGGAGAGAATCCTAGAAGCAGCAAGGGATAAGGGGACAGTCACCTACAAAGGAGTTCCCATCAGACTGTCAGCGGATTTCTCAAAAGAGACCTTACAGGCAAGAAGGGGCTGGAAAGAAGTATTCCAAGTCATGAAATCCAAAGACCTACAGCCAAGATTGCTTTATCCAACAAAGCTTTCATTTAGAATGGAAGGACAGAGAAAGTGCTTCTCAGATAAGGTCAAGTTCAAGGAGTTCATCATTACCAAGCCCTTATTATATGAAATGCTAAAGGGACTTATATAAGAAAAAGAAGATGAAAAATATGAACAGTGAAAGGACAGCAAACACACAGCTATTAACAACCATACCTAAAACAAAAGCAAACCAAGAGGACAGCTAGATCAGGAGTGGAACCATAGAAATGAAGAACACATGGAGGGTTAGAAACAGGGGGGTGGGAGGGGAAGAAGGGGGGAGAAGGCACAGAAAATAGCATAGATGGCAGGTAGAAAATAGGGGGGAGGGCAAGAATAGTGGGGGAAATATAGAATCCAAAGAACTTGAGACACGTGGTTATAAACTAAGGGGGGCAGAATGGTGGGGGAGGGAGGGTGCGAGTGTAAGGGATTGAAGGGGGGGAATAGAACAACTATAATGGTATAATCAATAAAATATATTTAAAAAAATAAATAAAACCAGATCATCCACACGAACTGCCACGCTGGCTTCACACAGACATTTCCATGGGTGGAGCGCTCCGACGCACAGCTCTCAGCAGTGTCCTGTGTTTATAGTTGATAAACATACACAAGTCAATGCATATCGATTCGTTCCCTGATTCTACCAAACATAAATAAGGGCCTTCCTTTCTCTGAAAGAAATATAGAAAGAAATGGTTAAAATGATTCAGGTGGTGGAATTGAGCCTGGTGAGGTGGAGAGAGGACAGGTCACAAAAGGCTGTGTGAGCCAAGCAAGGCTGTTTACACCTTATTCTTGCTGATGAGAAGGCTTTGAAAATTATAAATAAGAAAATGACATGATCATATTGGAGCTTTAAGGTCATTCTGGGTAAGGGATAAATTAGAGACACTCACTCAAATTGAGGCGGAAAGACCCATTAGTCGACTATTTAAATAACCCTAAGCAATAAATAATGTCATTTAGTTAAGTAAGCATAAAATTGGATTAGACAAGGACAATTCTAGATATGTCAAAAAGGTAAAAATGACGAACTATAGGAACCAACAGATTTCCTTGCTAAGAAAGGAGCCTTTACTGAATCTCAGGTGTCTGATTTGGCTACTGCATAAATCAAAGACATGGTGGAGCTTAATTCTAGAGTTACTGAGAAGCAAATAAACATCTAAGAAAGATACATTTATCAAACTACTTTCAAAATTCATGGGAAAGCTTTGGTGTAGTAAAGTTTAGAAAATGGCACCATAAGAAAAATTTGGAGAACACATGAAAAATTTTAAATGCAATTTGCATTTAAAATTACAAGACAGTTGATTTCTGTACAGGGGTAGGCAAAGGGGTAGGTTTACAGTTGTGAGTAAAGCAAAAAAAGGACATTGATAAAGCTATTGTAATAATCAAAACCTGTATGCTTTTTCCATATGGCCAACTGTAAACCTACTTTTACCCACCCTGTCTCTAAAAGCATTTTATTTCTTTTATGTTAATTTTGTCTACCCCGCATCTCTAAAATGTAAACTTCTTGAGGGCAGGGGTTTGTATTTTCACCACTGTAAACCAAGCACATACCGTAGTCCTCAGTATAGAGGACTATACAGTAAGAAGTACAGAGTAAGAAGTACAGAGTAAAATACTGGATGACTGTCCACTGCATGTGACTGACATCCTGTTTGCAGGAACACTCACCGTTTACCCAGCATCTTCAGCCAAGTGCTCATGTGGCCTTTCGTTTCCAGCAATGTCAAATCAATAAGATTGGGGTCATTTCTGACATTCTGAGAGCACAGAAACGAGAAATATAATTACAAAACTCCCTGAACACTGTCTCTGCCTTCATCCTCCAAATAATGAGCACCAAATTAATTTTTAGATTGCACACTCTTAAAATTCCCTAGAAAATCAATAATATAAAGGGATAAGATTATGATTAAATGATTGATTCATCAATTGATTTTCTTTAAATTTTTTCTGACAAGAGATTTTTTATACCAGTGCTTACTACCTAATCTCTACCTTTTCCCCCTAATCTTTATTCTCCACATCGCTGTGTTTAACCTTGAGGACCACCCCATATTGCTAGACAAAGGTCTCCAGCTTTCCAACTCAATCAGCTCTAATGGGATAGAACCAAGGGTAGAGATGAGATCAGAAACACTGAGTCTAGGACCTGCCTGTGAGCGAGCAGAGAGAGTAAACAGGAAAAATTCAGAGACAGAAAATACGGACAAGGTTACTAGCCCAAAGTCAGCACATCAAAGAGAGAATCAGTGTTTCAGAGGCAAGAAGTTCAAGGGAGAAGCAGGTTATGGAAGGGAAAGGGGCACATGCTGGGTCCTGTTTACCTGACTCAGAGGCTCACCCTTTCTTTCAAACATGTCATCTCAGCAGGGACGCTCTGGGAAGGCTTCGTATTCTGTGCACACCCTTTCTTTTTGTCTGTGCCTGTTCCTTATCACGCTCTAAGGTTAATTCTCATCCCTTTGTACTCCCCCAAATCATATATACTCAACAGTTTCAGGTACCCCCACAATGCTAGTTATAGCAAACTGCTTCTTTTCTTCCATGGCATCGTGACTCCCCATTCCACGTCATTAACTGAAACGTAACCCGCCCAGTTAGAAATACCATTCAATATCAAATTCAATGATATTTTAAAAAACACTTTCACTGGTATTTTTTACACACTTCTATCATTACTCTCTGCATTTCTTTGCTCTTCACTTTGTGTTCAGATTACTGCAATGTATTATCATCTGGTAATTCTTCTTGCAACCTCTTCCACTTCAAGTCCAACTCAAATTCCATTTTTATCATCTTATTCTTATGACTTAAAAGTAAAGTTTTTAAACCTATTTTGCATAGGGAAAAACTCTTGCATTTTAGCAATTTCAAAAGCACTAATGAGCGTCTCTATCATCACTGGACACTGTTAGTAGAAGCCTGTACCGTGGGTCCTGCACTTAGAAGGTCCACTTGGCCCTCCTCTGACCATGGCTCCCTCCCAACTCTCCATGCTCAACCCCGAAAAAAAATCTGTAGGCCAGACCAGTTACCTGCCAAGAGCTTTTTGTTCCCTAATCTGAACTATACCCCAGATACCTGCAACCCTGATATTTTATTCCCAAACAGCCTAGGGCCTGCTTCTAGGGCCCGTGTGAGAATCTTCTCTGAATCCGTCCTCCTGAGAGGCCACTTTGTGCATGTCTAGATCCAAAGAGTGTCTAGCAAATAGCCATTTGCTGATGGTGCAGATGAAGTGCGAACATATATGCTCAAGGGTCCCAAATGTCACGGTAAGGGATGGGGCTGGGGGTAGGAAGAGAAGGGGTATGGACTATATGCCTACCACTCCCATTATCCTGAGCTGATCTAAAATTCTAAGGGCATTGTACTAGTTTCCTATTTCTCTATAACAAATTACCACAAACTTACCATCTTAACACCAATTCATTACCTCAGAGCTCTGTCGGTCAGGAGTCCAAATGCACTGTGGTTTCTGCTTTAGTTTCATAAGGCCAAAGTTATGGTTTGACTGGCTGAGCATCTTATGGAGGATTTGGGGGAGAATCATGTTTCATGCTCTTTCAGGCTTTGGCAATATTCAGTTCCTTGTGGTTGTAGGACGGAGGTCCACATTTTCTTCTGACTCATTCAGGGGCCCTACTTTTAGCTCCTTAAAGCTACCTGCATTCCTCCTCACATGACCCCTCTGTCCTCAGACCAGCAAGAGTTCATGGAGTTTTTAATTTTTCTTTCTCTTCAGTCAGCAGACAAAAAAAAAAGCTCTGTGCCTTTAATGANGAGGATTTGGGGGAGAATCATGTTTCATGCTCTTTCAGGCTTTGGCAATATTCAGTTCCTTGTGGTTGTAGGACGGAGGTCCACATTTTCTTCTGACTCATTCAGGGGCCCTACTTTTAGCTCCTTAAAGCTACCTGCATTCCTCCTCACATGACCCCTCTGTCCTCAGACCAGCAAGAATTCATGGAGTTTTTAATTTTTCTTTCTCTTCAGTCAGCAGACAAAAAAAAAGCTCTGTGCCTTTAATGATTTTTGTGATTACTTTGACCCATCAAGAAAATTCAGGATAATAGCCCTATTTTAAGGTCATCTTGCCATAAAAAGATTACCTGATGAGTGATATCTCATTATATGCACAGGTTCTAGGAATTAGGCTGGGACATATTTGGGATCTGTATTAGTTTTCTCAGGGCTGCTATAACAAACCACAGCACACTAGGGCTGCAATAACGGAAACTTATTTTCTCACAATTCTGGATGCTAGAAGTCTATGGTTCAGTTGTCGGCAGGGTTACCTTTTTCACAGGCCTCTCTTTTTCACTTGCTCTCCCACGGTGTCTTCACATCATCTTCTCATCATACATGTCTGTGTCCTAATTTCCTCTTCTTACAAGCAAATCAATCATATTGGAGTAGGACCCACTCTAAAGATCTCACTTCAGTGAGATCATTTCTTTAAAGACTATGTCCAAAGACAGTCACATTCTAAGGTACTGTGGGTTAGGACTTCAACAAATGAATTTGAAGAGGAAACAGTTCAGCTCATAATAGGGGCTACTTTTAAGTTCTCCAACTTTGCTGCTTTAAATATTTAGATATATGTCATGTAGATCTCCAGTTGTATTCCTGCTGCAGTACTGCAAATATGCCAGATAGGCGTGGACAGAGTCAAGCACTCTGATAGAAAATGAACAGAGCCACAGGCTGAACAATGGTGGCAGCAGCCGCCTTTGGGTCTGAGGTGATGTCTAATGGTTTACTGTTATAGCTAGTCTGATGATTGAGGAATAAAGCCTATTTTCCTTAGTATGTCATTACTGAGTGTGCCTATGGTCACTCATGTATTCCTCGCTCATCCTTGGAAGATGGCACACCATCCATGCTTGGGCTCCTTCCCCTCTCCTATCCCCCTTTCCACCCCCCTACCCACCCCCCCACTGACTTCTTTGCCCCTCTCTTTGTAGCCTGAGACAATCCAACTATCTTAGTCCATTCAGTCTGTTTTAATGGCTGGCTTATAAACTATAAAGACTGTAGAGAAGGGAGGCTTATAAAGAACAAAACTTTCTGTCTCATGGTTCTAGAGGCTAGAAAATTCAAGATCAAGGCACCAGCAGATTCAGTGTCTGGTGAGGGCCTTCTCCTTGGTTTATGGTCTTTCCTCTGGGTTTTCACATGGCAGAAGGGCTTAAGATAGCTGCAGGGTCTCCCACAAGCCTACTAACCACATTCATAAAGAGTCTGCCTTAATGGTCCTAATCACTTGCTGAAGGAGCCACTTCCAAGTACTATCAGTCATTGGCACCAAACTTCTATAAAATCTTACTCCCCGTGCTACACCTTTTTGTTTATTTCTAGGGCACATTCTTACCCCTGTTAGTCATTTGGAATTCAGCATTTACTATTGTATACCACATTTACATGTTTTTTTGTCATAAACACCATACAGTATCTCTTCTAGATTGTGATTTTTTTGACCTTCAAAAGCATGGCTTACACAGCTCTCTAGTGTAGAGGAAATGAAACAAACACATTAAATACTCCAAAAAAATGAATTAAGGTTGTTTTCCCAATGTCTGTGTCCTATGGGTGGTGCATGAAAAAGAATTTGGTGTTAAAATAAGTTTCTGAAGTCTTTACAATGTTGAAAATAGTTTTGTTTTCTTTTATTTTAGACAGCTCAGAGATTTTCCATACTACTGTATATACATATGGTTAATATCTAAAAGAGAATAATAGTAAACAGTTTACCAAATTTATTGACTTGGTAACCCTCCTTCCAAATATTTATTGTTTACATAGGCCATAGAAAACTATTGTAAATATCTGTATGTATTCAAAAGGTTAGTGATCATCCCAACCATCCCCACCTCAGATATGGGCCATTGTTTAGGTTATATGAAAACTCCTATTTCATGTGAGCAAAAAAACCTCCTAGTTTTGCTCACTTAAAGTTTTCAGGGACAGAAGTTTAAGTCCTTTTCACAGTTTGGTTATGGACTGAACTCCATGTCCATTGATAAAAGATCCACAGTAAGCAGTTTTATATCAAAATGTAAAATGTGGAGACTCCAGTCATTACCTGAAATGTGTTAAGCAGAGAGAACACAGAATCTTGCCTCTGGAGGACATTTAATTCTCCGTTGCTATAAGTGGTTCATTCACTTGTGATGGTGATTTTCTCAAGTTTTGTCTAGGTTGTAGGCATCATGCAGATGGACACAGAAGCTTTCTTAAGTTTTACAGAGCATCTTAAGGGTATATTATCTAAATATTGATATTAAAAATGAACACAGTAATTTCTGCTTTCTCCCTTACAGAGATGCTGTGAATATAACAACAGGCAGTCTGGTAAGTGCTCTGAGCTCCTTTGGGAGAGAATCATATAAAAAATAAAAGTACTTTCATATGGCAGCTTTTGTCCAAGTACCTAGCACTTGTGTATTAGATGATCTTAAAATGCATACTTAGTGAGACATTAACTTCTTTGAGACGCAGACAAAGTTTATGATCAGCATGTGTGTCTGAACATTAGGAAGCTACTTGGTTTTAATTTGCATGCTTCTGATGATTAGTGACGCTGAACATCTATTCATATTCCTATTGGCCATCTGTATGTCCTCTTGGAGAAGTGTCTAATCAAGCCCTTTGCTCATTTTTAAATTGGGTTGTTTCTCTTCTTGGTGTTAAATTGCATAAGTTCTTTATATAAGCGTATTTTGGAAAGTAACCCTTTTCAGATATATCATTGGCAAATATGCTCTCAGTCAGTGGGTTCCCTTTTTATTCTGTTGATGGTCTCCTTTGCTGTGCAAAATGATTTTTAGTTTGATGTGGTCCCATTTGTTTGTTTTTTCCCTTTGTTTTCCTTGCCTGAGGAGATATCAGCAAAAATATTGTTGTGATAAATATCTGAAATTTTACTGTCTATGTAAAATTTCTTCTAGGATTTTTATGGTTTTGTTACTTACATTTAAGTTTTTAATCCAGTTTGAGTTTATGCTTGTGTTTGGTGTTAGTCGGTGGTCTAGTTTCATTTTTTGCACATATCTGTCCAATTTTTCCAACACCATTAATTTTGAAGAGACTAACTTCAGCCCATTGTATTTTCTTGCCTTCTTTGTCAAATATCAATTGACCATAAAGCCATGGTTTTGTCTGTGCTGTATACTCTAGTCTATTGATCTACAATATATTCTTGTTCTTGTGCCAGAACCACGCTGTTTTAATTGGTATGGCCTTGTAGTGCAGTCTGGTATCAGGTAATGTGATATCTCCCACTTTGTTTTTCTTTCTCAAAATTGCTGAGGCTATTTCTGGTGTCTTTTTGGTTCCATCTAGATTTTGGTGGGGGGTGTTCATTCTAGATCTATGAAATATATCTCTGCTATCTTAATAAGAATTGCATCGAATCTATAGATTGCTTTGGGTAGTATGAAAATTTTAATTATGTTAATTTTTTCTACCCATGACATGGTATATGCTTCCACTTATTTGTATCTTCCTCAGTTCTTGTCTCCAGTATCTTATAATTTTCTGAGTATAGTTCTTTTGTCTCCTTGGTTAGATATATTGTTAGGTACCTTATTTTTGTTGTTCTTACAATAGTAAATGGGGTTATTTTCTTAATTTCTCTTCTGGTAGTTCATTATTGGTTTATAAAAACCACCAATTTCTTAATATTAATTTTTTATCCTGTTGCTTTGCCAAATTCATTTATTAGGTCTAGTAGTTTTCTGGTAGAGTCTTTAGTGTTTTCTTTATATAATATCACATCATCTGTGAATAATGACAGTTTTACTTCCTCCTTTCTAACTTGGATGCCTTTTATGTCTTGTTGTCTAGTTGCTGTGACTAACAGTTCTAGGAATATGTTAAATAAAAGTGGTAAAAGCAGAAGAGAGAGAGGAGGGAGATTACAGGGGCAAGAAGGGAAAAGGTTAAGTCAAGGAACATGTATAAAGGACCCACAGACAAAGACAACAGTGTGGGGAGGAATGAATGTGGGAATTAGTGGGTAGGTAGGGTAGGGTAGAGTAATGGGGGAATATAGGGACAACTGTAATTGAACAACAATAAAATTTTTTTAAAAAATAGTAAAAACAGACATCCTTCCCAATGTCACTAATCATCAGAGACATGCAAAGTAAAACCATAATGAACTATCACCTCATGCTTGTTGAAATGGCTATCAATAGTAAATCAACAAACAATTGCTAGGAGGATGTGGAGAAAAGAGAACTCAAGTGCACTGCTGTGGGAATGCACATTGGAGCAGCCACTGTGGAAAACAGTATGGAGTTCTCTCAAAAAGATAAAAATAGAACTGACTTTTGACCCAGTTATCCCACTTCTGGGAATATATCCTAAGAAACACGAAACACTAGTTTGAAAGACTAATGTAGCCCTATGTTCATTGCAGCATTATGTACAATAGCCAAGGTCTGGAAACAGCCTAACCACCCATCAGTAGATAAGTGGATAAAAAAGCTGTGGTGCTTACGGCCTTGTGGCAGGTGTGGCTCAGTTGGATGGAGAGTCATCTCATAAACCCAAAGGCCATGGGCTCAATTTCTGGTCAGAGCACATTCCTAGGTTCAGGTTTGGTCCCCAGTCTGGCATGTCCAATACACAACTGATCAATGTTTCTCTTTCACATTGATGTTTCTCTCCCTCTCTCTTCCTTCCTTTCCCTCTCTTTAAAATCAGTAAACATGTCCTTGGGTGAGGATAACAAAAGAAAAAACTGTGGTACATTTATACAGTGGACTACTATTCAGCCATAAAAAAGGAAATCTTACTCTTTGCAACAACATGGATGGACCTGGAGATTATTATGCCAAGTGAAATGAACCAGTCAGAGAAAGACAAATGCCTTAGGATCTCACTTATATGTGGAATCTAATGGACAATATAGGAACAGGAGCATAGATATATATGCAACAGATTGACAGTCGTCAGAGGGGAGGAGGGTAGTTGGGAAACTGGACAAAAGAAGGGGAAGCAATTAGCAACAATGTGGTGCTTATAGACAGAGGAAAAGGAGGTGGGGTTGGTGGAGGTGGGCAGATAAGGACGTAAGGACGCTTTGCCTATGGTGATGGGCACATAATGCAGTATGCAGATCATGTTTTCTTGAATTGTGTGCACTTGAACCCTGTATGGTTTTGTGAACCAAAGTCACCCCAGTAAATTCAATTTTAAAAAAGGAAGAAGCTACTTGGGCTGGGCCCAGTGTGTAAATCTTTGACTTACCAGATCTTGTTTTTCATTGTTTACAAATGTCAAAGTGATCTAAGTCTCATGATGTAACCTCCAAAGTCAATGAGAATAGGAAGTCCCAGAACCACTCCCCCATTACCTTAGCAGGAAAGTATGTTGCAGAAAACTTTACCTAATTTGTAATAATGTTGTGGAATTGAATTTTCTGTCATTACTGCCATACATTGTATTGTCCTCAAATACTTTTGCTTTTTTTTTCTAATCGAATTTTTCACTTTTGAAGCCAGAGCTTCTTTTAGCAGTACTGCTATTAGCCTTTGCGTTCCTATTTTCTAACACCCATTTAAGGCATGTCTTGAAAACATTTTATTGAAAGCAGTTATTTGCCATGTTTACAGTGCTGTAGGTCAACAAAACTGAGAAATACCTCTACTGCATTAGTAACTTAAAAAGGAAAATGTATTTTATCATTTTGAGCATGTAAGCACACGGAGGACGGATATTCAAATATAGAACTAAGAAGGGACATAGTCTAATGGACTCAGCAGAGAATTGGAAGCCAAAAATATCTAAGCGACAACCTTGGCTCCAATACAAGATTCTTGTCCTTGGGTATGTTCCTTTCTCTTCGTGGAAAAAAAGGACACTAAAAACTAAAAATCAAAAAATAAAGCACACACACACAAACAACCTTATTTTAATAGAAATAGGGGAGAGTGATTGTAAACATGACAAACATTTCCATATAATCCAAGCAAGATTTTCCCCTTAGTTCTGATTCTTTTATTTTCATCAGTTTTGGTCACAAAGTTGACATAGTCCTTGCTTATGCTGTTGTGATTCTAATTCTTTGGCCGTTTACCCCTTGAACTTGAAATCTCCTTGGGCATAAGTAATTCATGTGAAAGCCCTGAGTCAAAAAGCTTTACCTTCATTCTCATCACTACAGTGGTATGCAGTTATATGTTGTTTAAACAGGTGACTAGTTCAGAACCAGAGTTGTGGTCTCAAGGTTCTCTAAGGGTTGACCAGGTGGAATATATCCTACTGTATGCAATTGCCACTGTGATAATGGGACAGAAAATAGAACCTCATCAGCAACTTGTATAAACTTGTGGTTTTAATTAGTCAGAGTCCATTTGTGTGAGGGCTGACACATCACTGCAAGAAAAACACGGATCTCCTCACACAAGCACAACATCCCAAAACACAAGTTGAAGGCAGAACCCTGTGGTGCTCCTCTGGATCTCCAGCACACAGCCAAGTGTCTGATACATAGAGGGGGCCAAATAAGTGCTTGTTAAATTCTCTTGAATAAGTTTAAGTTTCTCTTCATAACTATGTAAGTAACAGATTTCCGAAGCCACCAGTCGGAGAAATAGTAATAGATAAGGACAAGGATTCACCTCCTTTTTGTCCACTTTCAGAGGCTGTGTTGCTGCCGCCATGTTAGCCACCACCGTACCACGCATGAAAAGGACCAAAGCCTAGTTTAGTCCCATGGGAATCCTTCTCCAGATTGTGGTGTCCTAGATAAAGTGCAGTGTGGATCACCTCATTTCCACTCTTCCTAAAGGACTGTGAAAGTCTCTTCCTTTCTTTCCATAACGATTGGCTTCGCAGGATTCAGGCAGACAGCCCTGGAAAACTTCCCTCAACTACTCCTGCCATTCCCCACCTTGCAGGTCAACACTCCCAACCCTTCAATGTCTCCAGGTCAAACACACAGACTGCCAGAGCACTCGAGCAGCAACTTCAGCCCTTTCTGTTTGTGGAGACTTGCTCTGCAGTGTGAGAGATATAATTAGAGCAAATCATTACAGCTACTGCCCTAAAAGTATCCTCCCTTTGGAGTTTTTTGCATAAAGATACCACCACATCTCTGAAAGATAAAATATGTACATGCTTCCAAATTAAATCCTTTTTAAAATGCATGAGGTTCTTGAGGTTCTATATATAAACTGGAACTATTAGGGAATAGACTTTCTTCCCAGAATATTCCTTTGTTGGACCTCTTTCCTTCCTTATCTCACTCAAATGAGACAAAAGCAAAATGTTACTGTCTCCCAGGGAGCTGGATTTTACCGAATGCACCAGTGGAGAGCTGCACATAAAACATTCTTTCCCAGACAGAAAGGTAAGTGTAATACATGCTACTTTTAATGGAGATAAGTCCACTTGGGGATTAACTGATGTGTGTAGGAAATGAAAATACTGATGTTCTGTACCAGTCAGGACAATTCCTTAGTCTTTGACCCAGTCCAATCTCACTATTTCAAGCTTGGTAAGATGGGGGGAAGGACTCAGAGGCCCCTAACTATGCCAGGTTGGCATCTGGCACAGAAAGTTCCCACCATCTAGTTCTGCAGCTCAGTTTGGCTTAGTGGTAAGTCAAGGTAACAAGAGTAGCTAGAATTTCTAACCTTTGTGGGAAGGAAGAGATGAAAAGAGATAGCATTTCACGTTGAGAAACATTGATATAATGGACTCCGATCACAAATTCTCTTTGGAAGAACTTTGACATTTTTCTTACACTCCACACCTTGATAAGTGAAGTCTTTTTCTATATTCAGGCTGGGATCTGTGATAGAGGGAAGGCTATATAAGAAAAAAAAAACAAATGGAACACATGTAGTATAGGATCGTCACTGAGTCTGGGACAACTGACTGCTCAAGCATTCTAAAAGTGAGAATTTGAATGATTTAGGTATGAGTTCAGCCTAGGAGCATGTTACTACAGAAAGAGCAGTAAATGCATGTAAAAGCTACAGAGACTAAAGCCTGAAAGGTTCACAAGCTGTTTACCAGATGTTGTAGACTGAATGTCTGTGGCCCCAAAGCTCTTCTGTTGAAATTCAAACCCCTAGTGTGATAGTACTGGGGCCTACGGGAGGTGACTAAGAATGGGTGGAGCCCTCAGGAATGGGTTTAGTATCCTTATAAAAGGGTCCCCAGAGAGACCTCTGACCATTCTGCCATGTGAGAACACAGAGAAAAAATTATGAATTGAGGAAGAGAACTCCCACCAGATACAGAATTGCTCAGCGCCTTGTTCTTGTACATCTCATCCTCCAGAACTGTGAGAATTAAATGTTTGTTGTTTAAGCTACTCAGCCTATGGTATTTTTGTTATAGCAGCTTAAACAGACTAAGGCGGCATATATGAAACAAGGGAGAGACCTAGAGATAGAAAGAAGCAAACATTGAAACCACTGCCTCAGTGTCATCTGAAGCATTTGAGACGACAAAGGACGCATAACAGAGCCTATGGCCCTAATTGCAGTATAGCAGGCCATTGGAATATTGTGCAAGGTTTCAAGTATATTAGTCAAGAAATAACATCAAAGACTTGGAAAAGTACAGAAACAGCAACAAAATGATAAATGTTATATCAATGTTTATAACTGCGAAGAGAGGGAAGAAAAATTATCTTTGCATTCATTAGAAAGGACAAGATTAGAAGAGATCATATTTGAAGTGCCTAAAACTCTGCTGAGCATTGAGAAGGAAGAGAAGGAAACGTCTCAAAAGGAAAAAACAGAACATGAACAGAAAGGAACAAAGAACTGTGCATTAAAGGGATTCAGCAGCAACGTATTTACAGAGTAATTACTGACTGTGGTCTGCAGAAAAGGCTTCCCACATCAGACAGGCAATATCTGTACCCTGAGTGGATTCTCACAGGGAGTCCAGAGTGCTCTGGGGGGCGGGGCGGGGCGAGGGAGGGTGTCTACAGGCACAGAATCCGCAGGAGGACAGATGCATTTGCTGGGACAACGTGGCTGCTTTCCTTCCTGAAACGCGAGCTGCTCTTCCTCATTAAGCTAACACACTGATCTGGCATAGCCACATCCTGGAATCCTGAAAACATCAGCTTCCATTTAAGCTTTTCATTTCTTATGGGCTTAATTTGGCTTAGTCAGCTGGATGGCAAGTTTGCAATATTATAAATATGCAGATGCCGTGGTATCTGCCACTGTCTGATCCTGACTTATTTGCCTATCGGAGAGCACAGGAGACAGATCAGATGTGCTGCTGGGCAAACCTCCAAGTCGAGAATTCAGGTTCAGTCCTGATAAACATCAGATAAGACTGAGTGCTTGTCTCAGAGGGTCAGTCCCACCTTGCCCCTGACCTTTCCCCAACCACCTAACTTGCTCTTACCTTCTTCAGGGAGGGTAGAATTCAAAAGCACCCCATACCTACCACAATTTTACCAAATTTTGGTCTATTATTGTTATGAACTATGTTGACAAACCAACACTTGTTTTTTTTCTGTGAGTCTACACTTTCTCTGAACATAAAAAGATATAAAAATTCAGATAGCAATGGTTGCTTGAGTCATCTCAGTGCATCCAGGGGGCGGAAGTCCAGTATCACAGGAAGAAATCTTGTTTTGTTTTTCCCTCAGTCTAATTCAACCCTCCTGCATCCACAAGACATTGCTATATTAAATATCTTTTCTCTTTTAAAACATCAATCTCTTTATTTCTTCAACCTATAAATATGTTCAAATATGTCCCCCCAAGATGCCCCTTTCCTACTTATAACCATGTCTCATCCCTTTACGAAGAAAATTCTCTGAAAAAGAAAAAAGCACACACTTATAGCTCTGCCTCTTCGCAGTCGCCAGCCCCCATTAAAGGCACAGCCTCTGCAATTTGGCTTCCGGCTTCACCAGTACACAGAAACTGCTCTGAAAAATTCACTAATGACCTCCCAATAGCCAAACCTAATGACCATTTTTGGTGTGGTGCATTCTTGCAGTTTAAGTCTGCTTTAAATTCCTGCTTCCTTTTGCTTCAGAGATGACTCTGCCTCTGCACTGTTCCCTCCCCTCCCTGTCTAGATCTCTATTGTTCCATGGATTCCTCTTGCTCTAAGGACTCCTTCAGGTTGGTGTTTCCAAGATTATCTCATTACTCTGTTTCTTTCCACTTTACTGTTTCTTCTGAGCTTCCTTACGTGATCTTTAAATGTCATTTATCACCCACATTGCACACTTCCCAACTGTGTACTTCCATTCCAAACTTTTACTTAATTCCTAGAACCTCAAATGAAACTGTCTAGAATACATGATCTGATGGTCCCTCCCATACCCCATGCTCACTACATACATAACTGTAATTGGTTGACGTGCAATCACGTCTCCCATCTTCCATTCTCCAATTCTCCTCCCTTCTATTTTGCCTCCATTAGTGACAACTCATAAATGAAGAGATCATTCTAAATTTTTCTTTTTTTTTCTTCAACCTCCGTATTTAATTGGTCAACAGTTCTATACATTTTACTTCAAATTTTTTTGTAGATTTAGTTTCCATTTCTGTTTCATGGCCCTAGTCTTTACTTCAATCATATTCCAGTCAATCTCTTTAAGTAGTGTTCTGCTCTTCTCCAAGGCTCCCATTAGCAAGGTTTTGTATAAATCAAATCTGATCACATTACTGTCCAGCTTCTACCAGGCCATTTACTGTATCAGCCACCAGAAACAATTCTCTAGGCTCTGCTTCCATGTTCAATCTCATCCCCTCCCATTATTTCCTCTGCTTCATTTCACCTTTCCTGAGCCTTTTAATGTCTGTGAGGGCAACACACGTTCTTGTGCCCTGGTGATGCTACAAAGGTTCTCCTCCAAAACCTATCCTTATGTGTCAAGACTTACTTGAAGTATCATTTTGACATGTCTTCTTTGATCCTCCCAATTCAACATGAGTAAAAGCATCCTTTAAACTATACTCCCAAAGCACTTAGTAAAAATCTCCATTACAGCTGATAACATGTGTGGTCTCTACACAACTATCCCCCACTAGATTCTGAGCACCAAAAGGTCAAAAATAATCTTCTCTTTTTTGTCTTCCCTTAATACAATAACTGGTATATAATAGGCACTCAATAGATCTTTCTTGAAATCAATAAAAAAGTTGTTTATTGTTTCCTGGGTGGGAGTGAGATATTCAAGTTTACATGGCACCAATGGTTGGGAAAGAATACCAGGTGATTTATTCTACTATAAAAAATGAAGAAGATGGGACTGGAGAACTTTCTCTGTGCTAGTTTGAAAAATTCCCATGAATTTAAGCTGCTGGAAAAAGTTGAAAGAATTCAAGTTTTTGAGCAAATGCTTACTAACCAACCCCAGAAGTTATTTTAGAGGTGTCTAGATCTGAATTTTCTTAAAGAAGTTTAATAGTAGCAACACATGTGGTATATGTAGCATTTTCCCCCTAAATGTTTCCATCTTTATCTTGGCTTATTTTTTCACAAATCTAGCCAGAAGATATGAGAATATACTGAGATTTCATTTAGCATATGAAGAAACCAAGGACTCAAGATGTTAGGTAATTTTCTCAGAATTGTACAATGTGTCAACAACTGGTATCTGGCCTCCTAATCCACGTTTCACATGCTAGCACCCTAAATTTGTTATCTTCTTTCTAAAGGGGCCTCCTTTCTCATGTCATTTCTTTTATTAATGAAGTATCCATGCATTATACAAAGATTTTATTAACAGCTATGATAAAATAGAATAATCTGAGAGTTAAGAGGCCTCTCCTTGAGCTCTTTGTAGGCAACACAAACATCCCAATGCAGCAGAGCACGATGAAGAGAGAACTTGGAGCTGGAAGATCTGGGCTCAATCCCAGCCCCACTGCTTTCTGGCTAGGTGATCCTGGGCAAGTCACTTCACTTCCCTGAACCTTAATCCCCTCATCTACAAAATGGGAATAGTGATGCTCACACAATTTGGTACATGAATCTGGGGGGACAGACTACATGTAAATGCTATACAGTGATCCTGAAAACCTATATAGAGTATATACTATGTGTAAGGTGGGGTTATTCTAATCTTCACAATGATTCTATGAAGTACACATTATATTATTTTTCACACTTTACAAATGAAGAATTCGAGACACACAGGAGTTAAGTAACTTCTCCAAAATCACACAAGTAGAAAATGGAGCTAGGATTGAACCCAGATGGTGAAATATCCAAGCTCGTCTCTAAATCACTTAATTATTCTGGCTCCCAAGCTAACACACTGAATACTTGCAGGTTCTAGGATCTTAAGGTATATTAAGTCAGTGAATTACTCTTTACGGGTATTATCTTACTCAATTTCCTCTATAACCATATATGTTTATCCAGAGGCGGCAAATAAAGATAATGAAATTCGAAGCTTGCTCCTCTGGTCTGTTCTGAACACAGCAGCTAGGGTGAGCACTCTTTGCCTGAACAAAACTCCCTAATGCTTCCCATTTCATTCAAGGTAAAATCTAAAATATTTCCCATGGCCTAGAAGATCCTCTAGAGTCATTCCCCTCTTTATTCCTCAATTCTGTCCACATTGGCCTCACTGTTGCAGAAGATGTTGGACATGATCCTGCTGATGGGGGACTCAAGAGCTAGAAAATTTTACTTTAGGTAATCACTAATAAGTTTAGTAATCAATGCACGTGTAAAGCTATTGTTCCAGGAACTAACGGTAGGACCCACCTGGACTCCAGGAGACCATAAGCGGGTCCACCTTTGTGCCTCAGGAGGACTGCAAGCCACCAAGATGGTATCTGGGCCATTGTGTTCCAGGGTGAGACATCCATCCCCAGGGCACAGATGGAAGAATGCTGCAGCTTTGATCTGATTAACTTTTTCCCAGAATTCCCAACTCCTTACCTACACTTCGCCTTACAAAAAGGGTCTGTTTAAAATGGAATTTAAGACAGTCAGTTAGGGTACAAACCCACAGTCTCCTCAGATCACCAGCATCTGAATAAAATGCCCATAAAGATTCAGTCCCTGCCTCTGCTTTTTGGTTCTGGCAGTGACAAGCAGCAAATGCTGGCCTTTCTGGTTTCACCGCTTCAAAGCTGCTTTTTCAACTGTTGCCTCTGCTTACAATGTCTTTACTCAGATAACTGAAGGGCTCAATCCTTTACGTTATTCAAGTCTCTGCTTTAAAAAAGTAGATGACCTATCAGAGGCTCCTTTGACTATTCAATGTAGACAGGAACCACCTCGCCTCCCTGGGCCACTGTCTAACTCCTTACCCTGGCTCTATTTTCCTTTATGGGGCTCGTCACCACTGGCATCCATTTATGGCATCTGATAGATCTGATATTTATTTTTAATCACCTTTTCCCCTCTTTCCATATATCATATACACATAAATACACAAAACACTTCCTCTCTGCCCACACACCACACATACACACACACACACACACAAATACTAGCTACTTACTGAACGTCTTGGTTGTGTTTTGGTGTTACCCTCTGGCACCTAGAGCAGTGCCTGACATGTAATGAAATCCTCAAAACTGACAGCTTGTGTGAATAAATAATTCTGTGCCCTTGTTACAGAACAGACCCAGGGGTGGGAGGGAACCATATATTATTACCGAATAGACCTCCCCTTGTGCTCCGGGGGTTCCCCTAATACTAGGTCTGCCTTGCCCACCACCAGGGAAAGACATTTCTCAATGCCAGAGATTGGTGAAAAGGAAAGGAATTATTTATTTAAAAAGTTATACAGACTTGGAGTGATGACTTAATGTCTTCATTAAAAATACTGAAGTCCTTTAGAATACCCACAAACACACAAAGTCCTTCCTTCTTTCTCTGCCCAGGCCTGGGTACCATATCTCAGGAGAAGAAGTACAAGTCCATGGCTCAGGTAGCCCCTTAGTTCCTGACACCACCAGTTGGGTTGCCTTGGTGATCCACAGTTCTTAATCCAAACCCCCATGGCACCCTCCCATGGCCCACCAGCGAGTCCTTTCACCCCCTTCCTTCCCACAGCACCTCTCCTTCACTCTTCCAAGCTGCTGAGAGAGAGCTCTGAATTGCTGCTACATCTTGCTTCCCAGCTTCCTAAACCACGTGGCAAAGGGAGCCCCAACGCTGCCATGGTCCCAAACATCCAGGACAGCTGCCACACCTGGGTTTAAATCCCAGCACCAATCTTCCTCTGCAGCCCCATTTCTGACTCCTCCCACAATCAGTTACAACTGCCAGCATTTCCATATTCTTCCAGCCTTTCTGGGCTGCCATAGTAAGTCCAGGCAGGCATGGACCCATGGCGTGAAGCCAGTCATCTCTAAGATCTCACTCAGGTGCTGTAACTAGGGGGAATTACATCCCAGTTACATCCTGGGTGGAAGTCAGTCCCATCCTCGGCTCAAAGCATGGCCACAGCTATCTAACATATCCATGAAACTAGTTAAAACTTACAGGTGTGTTAAATGACCATGCCTGAGGTTATTTGCAAAACTGTTGCTATGCAAAACAACTCTCAATGGCCTTGCTCCTTGCTCAATGGCCTTGCTCAGACTTGCAGGGGTGAAGACATCCCATATTTTTAATATTTCCTGGACACCCTGAGTTCTGGAAATCCCTATTTGGGGGATTAGAAATCCCTATTTGGGGGCCCCCCTGGCTGCACCCTGTTACACCCTCACAGAGTTTAAAATCTGGTAAAAAAAAAAAGGCAAAGGAGCTTTATTATTCTTGTACATTCTTCAGGGAAAAAAAAACTGACAGTGACAGGAAAATCTTGGATAGTGTGTGTTTGACTCTATCTTTAGAACCTTCCCGGAGCCCTAAACACAGTCCTCTGGGATAAGGTTGAGTAAATATGACCAAGTAAATATACAAATAAAGCTCTCTCCCACAGGAGTGCCTACCCTTTGCTTCCAGCCAGATAATGGTTTACATTATTTTCAGTGGCAAATAAGAGATTAAAATTCACCTGACTCAGGGTAATTGTGAACCAGGACAAAAAGTTGAAGCATGTGCAAAAATGAATTTTTTTCATTTCTGATCTGTTTTATGAGATGTGTTTGTTTAATTAAGAATTACAATACAGTTGTGTTACCAAAATACCTTATTCATCATTTTTAATCCATGAGAAGAAAGGCCCTAACTGACCTATCATAGTTCCATTTCTTTTCCTGTAAAACTATTTATCCACCTCATTGTTTCATAATGCCACACAGAGAGTGAGTTGAGAAAGGAAGTGTCTTGATAAGGCAATGCTAACACAGAACACAACCTGAGTGGAGGGGAAGGGAAACCAGTAGAGAGAAAGACTGAATAGGTAAGAGCTGAAGATGCTAAATTTTGTAGTGGTCCCAGTTAAAAATTTACCAGTGTTTACTCTAATTGACACCCTGAAGCATAATACAGTGGTATTATCACCATTTCATGGAAGAATTACTCAGAATTCAGGAAACTGGAAAATAAATCTTATCTGTTCACTGTCTAGGTCGGGTACATCAATTTCTTTCTTTTCTATGAGACATCAGGATCAACGGGAAAAGCACAGGCTTTGGAATCACACAAAATTTGTTTCCAATTTTGGATCTACTACAATTTGACTTCAGTATGTCACCTAACCTTCCTGAGCCCATTTCTGCCCATCTAAAATTGCATTTCTTGTTCTGGATGGTGTGGCTCAACTGATTGGAATGTCCTTGTGTTGTGGGTTTGATTCCCAGTCAGGGCACATGCTTGGGTTGCGGGCCAGGCCCTCGATACGGGGTATTTGAGAGGCAACCATACATGGATGTTTCAATTGCTCTCTTTCTCCCTCCCTCCCTCTCTGTCTAAAAATAAATAAATAATATCGTTTAAAAACTACAGAAAATATTTTTCAAAATATTATTCTATCATTTGCTTTTGAAATGAAGATTTCAAATGTTTCTCCAGAAACGTCTAGGGACTTGGGAACACAGGGTCTCTAACAAAAAGGCCTAGGGTCAAATGAGAAGGTTGGAGGTAATGAAAACTCCTGCATTTACCTGCTATACACTGACTAAAGCATTTAAGATCCAGTGGATATGGCTATCCTTGCAGCATCCAATCTCTTAAATTTGGTGAGAAAAGAAGAACTGTTCAAATCTTTAGCTTGTAGGAGGAGATATGAGATAAAATGCAAGAAGTACTTTGGTATAAAGAAGAGCTGAAAAGACAATTTGTCCCTAGGGAGTGTCAGCTCCCTTTTGTCTGACTGTATTTTCACACACACAGACACACACACACACACACACAAATACTGAGAAATCTCAAAGTCACTTAGTTAAAAGAAAACTTTAAAACAGTCAGGGTACTTACAAAGCAATTCCTATTCTGCCCTGAGTTATGTAGAAAGCAGCTTAGATCTTCATATACCTAATGCAGTGTTAGCCAGTCCCTGAGTTGTCATGAATCTTGCATGCAGGCCAAGTGTGCTTTCAGTCTATCACTATTTGGAGGTAGAAATTGGACCCCCCAAATTTAGCTCCATGTCCTGATAATGTCTCAAGGGTGTGGGAGCCCTTGAATGAGCCCTTTTGATTGTCAAGGTTGATGTTCCCAGAATTCAGCAGTGAAATCTGTACCAAGAAGTAACAACAATAGAAATTCTGATTCTAAGAGGAAAATAATAACATGGATGTAATTATGCTAGAAAGGATAACAACAATAAGCTATGAAGCTCTATGACGTAAATTTCTTTAAAACTATGCCATGGCTCTATTGGAAGGAAAATAGAGCTAAGTATTGGTAACATGTTCAGTTTTTTGGGGTTTTTTTGTTGAATTTATTTTATTTATTTATTCAATATATTTGAAGCCACCAAAATAATTTCAGGCTATTATTTTAAAGAAATGTATTTAAAATTTTATATTTTTAACATTTATTTATTGAACTGCTTACCTCTGGCAACTTAAGGGCTTATTTTTGGAAAAATCACTTATTTTATAAGCACCCAAAGCACTGATGACATTTTGGAGGTATCTTAAGAATGTGTCCAGCAAAATTAAATGTAAGATGTCCTAAAAAAAATTTTTAACTCAGTAAATTTCTATATATGAAGTGATTTGGGCAATTTTTATTTTTACAAAATTAGGATTAGAGGTTATGTTAGTAAATAATGACACATTCAAAATAACTATAATAATATTTTACTATTATGTTGTATCTTACAACTCATTTGAACATTTTTTTTCAATATTTTCTGTGGACACATAGGGTATTTGGTCAATATAACAATAACCCTGTGAAGTAAAATTCTGTTTTGTACTGATGAGAAAATTGGGACTCAGAGAATTGATGGTTATTTTTTGCTAAGCAATGAGGCTAGAATAAAGTCAATCTAGGACCAGAAGTCCATTTCTCTGACTCTCAGAGGAGTGGTCTAGACCAGTGGACAGGGAGGATGTGTGTTGTGTGCCCTGAGTCAGCTGACTCCTGGTGACCTTATGAAGGAGTGATGCCCACAGTGTGCTGTCCTCAACTCCTAGAGACCCCTGCCTATGGCTTCTTTTGAGGAGTCAATTCATCTCACATTTGGTCTTCCCCTTTTCCTGCTGCCTTCTATTTTTCACCACATTATTGTCTTTGCCAGAGAATCTTGCTTTCTCATGGTGTGCTGGAACAGGACAGCTTCAGTTTTGTCATTTTGCCTCCAGCAAGTTTCAGGATCAATTTCCTCTAGGACCCTCTTGTTTGTTTTTCTGGTGGTCCAGGACAGTCACAGAGCTCTCCTCCAACACCATATTTCAAATGAATTGATGTTTCTCCTACCAGCTCTCTTCACTGTCCAACTTTCACATCCATACCCAGTAATTGGAAATGTGAGGATGGCAAGTCAGAACTCCAGGGCTGTCATCAAGAAGGAAAACTATTTAGAAACAAGGAAGAAGAAATCGGTAGAAAACTATCGGAGGATCTATTTCAAAATACTGCTCTTAATAAGGATTAGGACTCGAAATACAGAAGAGGTATCCCTAAAACCACCACCCAAGGGCTTTTAAATAAATACTTTAGTGCCTATGTTGATGATTAGTGAACATCTTGGATTTTATCTATTCTTTGAGTGTCTTCTCTGAGTCAAGCACTCTGACAGATGCCAACTACATAGAAATAAGCATGCCTCATCGTCTTTCCTCAAGAAGATTACAGTCCAAAGTGCAACCTTGTGAGATACATGCTGTGCTAGAGACTGAATGGAGGAAGACTTTTAATCCAGCCTCAGGACCACTGGTAGATTCTCAATGAATTTGATGACAACCTCAGCTGAATTGTATAGAATGACCCAGAGTCACAGAGTTGATGATAACAGAAATGGCTTTTCCAAGATATCCAAGGGTAGATAGAGATTGCAGGGTAAGTTCTAGGAATTGTAAAGCAAGTTTCAGATGTGGCTGAAATACAAAGTGGTGGAAGACCATGAGTGATGAGGTGAGATATGTATGTAGGAGCATATCTTGAAGATTCTTGTAGGTCATGCTAAGAAATATAAATATCTTTATTGAGAAACATCAAAGTTCTTTCTCTAAACCAATGATTACATTACAATCACTGTTGTATTCACTGTGTTTCCACAGGCGTGAACTTCCAGGCTTGAGCATTGATGTTTCTTCTTCCCCAGCAGCCTTCCCTGTGGCCACGCCACAGTTCCAGACACAAGTTCAAGTAATGGCGCCTCACCAAGACCCAGCCTTTCTATAAAGGGGGTTGTTAGAGAATATCTAGAAGTTATGTGAGACAATGAAGTAGTCAGTTTTGAGCTGGGAAGAGAACTGGATTTGGATAGTGGCTCTCCAACTGGAGTGTGCATCAGAATCAGAACTAGCCAATTTATTGAATTTTAAAAGTGGAGACCCAAGCGCTACCCTCTGATAATCTGGGCCAGATAGTCTTGGGTAAGGCCAAGGAGTTGGACTTTTTAACAAGTTCTCAAGGGCCCTCTGATCAGATAGATGTTCAGACCTCGGAACACCCTTAAAGAACCATTGCACTGGATGATGTCTAGGTTCTCCTCTAACCCTAACATCCTATGGCAAAGGGAGTGAGAGGTGTCTCTCCATTCCCTGACTAGGACCACCAAAACCCTAAGCACCACCATCCTGAACTTGACTCCAATGTAAGTGAGCACACAAGTCACATGCGGGTGAGTGACCACACAACATATACTACAAGCAACTGACAAAGTAACTGGTGTCATTACTTACACAAAGTACTACCTTCAGTATTCACGCACATCTATAAAAAAAGGTAAATTATCAAAAACACTCAAAATGTGTAATGTATATCATAGCAGGTGTATAAGAAAGAAAGTTTGCCAAACTGCACTAAAATTTACTCCCTGACGAGAGCAGTGCATTTTCTCCATGGCTGTCATAGATTTCATGGATCCAGAGAAATCCAGCCATTTTTAGAAATCCCATGAAATTTACCTTTTCACTCGAATCCACATGAAATCAAAATTTTTCCCTACGAGTCCCCATAAAATTGGCACATTTCCTCAGAAGACCCCATGAAATGATAAAGAATATTGCAGATTCTCTGCTCCTGGCCCTTGTTACACATCTTAAAGAGACGGGTTAGATTGCAGAATTATATCATTTTTCTGTTGATATTTACCTAAAATCACCATGAAAACCAAAGAAGTAGCTGTCAAATAAATAATTTCCAAATCAAAACAGAACTTGACCCTATGTTGCATAAACAGAAAATATAAGGCAAAATCTCTTCAAATTAAGAATCAGTAATATTTCAAGAGACTGACAAAAATATAAAGTGGCCCCAATTTTTTCTTAAATGATATTAGCATTGTTTCTCATTTTCTAATTGCTCTTCGCAAATAGAGACTGTATCTAAACACTGACAGCATAAACATTTGTGGTAAACCATCTAAAGTTAGGAAGTTATGAATAAAAGGGCTATCCAAATTACTTTGATATTCATGAACTATGCAGTCGTTATTCAAGGCACAATATTTGTCCCCAAAAGCAATATCTCACATTCTCATGTACGGGTTTGCAGTGTCACACAAAGTCGTTTACAAAGTTCTGCTTCATAGGATGTTGTAAGAATCCAATGAGATCAAGAATGTGTGAGCACCCACTGTGAAGTGCTTTGGAAATATTGAATAGTAAGGTGGGAGGGCTTTTAGGTTTAATAAGAAAAAATTGATTATTATAATAAGTGAAAATACAGATATGCCTGCTAAGAGAAGCACACATATTCCAATAATGCAAAATGAATACTCAGACTTTTCAAAAAGAAAAATTAAGCAGGAAAAAAATGTTTTAAGGGCATCATGGCAATACAAAGCAAAATTGCAACAGATATATGGCTTTAAATTATGACTATTTATCCATTATGAAAATAAAAGGAACATACATGTTTTATATACCGATAGTCATTGTAAAACCGCATCCTCCTGGTTTTGCCTGGTTATTGATTCCCTGGGATTTTAAGCAAAACAAGCTCTCCAGTTCAAGTCAGTAAGGCCACACTTAAAATGCCATTTCCTGAACGTGAGCCAGCATTCCAATCCAAAAGACATGCTGAGGATGGCCCCAAAACTCAGTATAATGAACAGAGTTACTCCAAGCTGCCAGCTAGAAATTTTAGCAGCATGTATATCTACCCCCAAAGTAGACAGCTGCAGCTACAGAGAGGAAAGAGAAATTTAGCTTGTTCTGATATTTGGAATTCTGATTCTCATCCAGATGGGAGAGACTGTGCTGTGAAAAACATCAGTGTAGACAGAAAAGTGCTTCTCCTGGCTCTCTACCAACATTGATTGGATTCCCCTTTAGGTTAATCAATCTGCAGCTGAATTAACTTTCCTTCTGTTGTGATGATAACCTTTCCAGCTCTCTGCTAACACAGCAGATAGAGCATGGGATTGAAAACCAGAGGAACAGGGTCCTAATCCTTACTTTGCTATTAAAGATCATGTGACTTGGTGCACTTCAGTTAACCTCTTTGGCTTCATTTTCCTTATCTGGAAAATGGGGACAGTAATCCTTGCTTCGATAAATTTTCAGAGTTTTAGTCACCTCATAGCACGTTTTCAGCTGAAAGGTGTTGTGGACCTACAGAAGCTTTCCCAGCAGGAGACTCAAGGAGCAGAGGGCACCCTTCTGGAGCCACAGCCAGGGGGTGTCCCTCAGGTACTTCCAACACTCACAGTATTTGCAGTGAGCAAAGGGAGTGCATATATCTGTCAGCAAACCACTTTTTGTGCCCTGGATTTCCAACCTAGAAATAACATGGGCAATGAAACTGATGTTTCTCATGTTAAAAACGGTTTTGAACACTGAGTTCTTAAAATAAATGTACACCTTTCATAAAATGTTAATAATCCAGCCTTTTGACCTGTCAATAAATTAGTTTAGTCCTTGGATCTGTTTAACGAACCCATGTGGTAAGTTATATTATTTTTGTCATCACGTTACTGATGAGGAAGCTGAGATGTAACAAGACTTGGTTATGGTCCTAAGATCACCAGTTAGGAAGTAATGAAGTCGAGACTTAATCCACGTGGTCCTAATCACCTTGTCATGAAGTCTCAGGAGGCCCTGGTCTTTGGTTCCATTGGCATTGAGAGTGGCTTCTAAAAAGCTCTGTTAACTGAGACGGTTGCCTGTTATTTCTTTTTATTAACAAAGAGGTGATTTGACAGCGGAGAGTAGAAATCAGGGATGGTTAAGGAAAACTTACATAAAAGTAAAACAAAAATACTAATTCAGCAAATGCGGTTTCACTGTTTTTTATTTTTAATTTAAAGAGTCAGAATAAATCAATAGGGTTAGGGATTATTGTATAAGGAATTTTATAACGAATCAAACGTGAAGTTGCTACTACTGTATGTTTTCCATAAGCTCTTGCCTAGACAAAACAAATAAACACACAAACGCACAACAACAAATCCCCGCAGGCTGCCCTGCAGTCCCAGATGGTCATGTGTAGAAACTCTGTGCCCAAAGAATTAAGGCTGTGAAATGGGTTGTGGACTATGGAATGACTGGCCCGTAGAGATGTCAGCCATCCCCTTACCAAGGACAATCGATGCTTCTCCAAAGCTACAAGACTACTTTTATCTGATCTGAGACATTTAACTGAAGTGACTGCTTGGCTAATGTGTCCCAAAGTCTGTCAGTCACATAGACTCCACAACTCACAACTTTTCCCAAAATTCCATGAGTAGTATAACCGGAACATAAATATGGCACAAATAATGCTTAATTCATCTGAAGCAATATAGGGTTTCATATGCAGATTTTTTAATTAGTAAATAGTAGGAAGAGAGTTGGTTAATGAACGTCAATTAAATTGTTATATTTTATATTTTTCTTTATAATACCATCAATATCTCGGGATTTTTCTTCATTATAAAAATGCTTCATTGTTGAAAATTCATCTAGTCACTAATTTGAACACCTGTTTTGTACCAGGCAATAAACTAGGTTTTGAACATTTAAACGTTACCATGATCACCCCCATCCCATCCGCAAGATTATCTCAGGACAGTAAGGTAGATAGAAGTCAGTCCTCAGGCAACTGAAATAGGATGTGCGCATACAACGTTGCATGGTGCTACACCAGTTGCCTCGGGAGTGGATTAGCAAGGATCGTTGCCTCTCTTATGGTCAAAGAAGTAACTAGGCTGAGATCAGCATACTAGTGCCACACCTAAGAAGGCTAGTGACTGGATGAAGATACTCAGACATCGAGAGGCTGTGGGTAGAGGGTTCATCAAGAAGGAGCTGAGGAGCCCTGGCTGGTGTAGCTCAGTGGACTGAGCGCAGGCTTGGGAACCACAGGATCGCAGTTCGATTCCCAGTCAGGGCACATGCCTGGGTTGCAGGCCGGTTCCCAGCAGAGGACTCACGAGAGGCAACCATACATTGATATTCCTCTCCGTCTCTCCTTCCCTTCCCCTCTAAAGATAAATAAATACAATAAAAGAAGGAGCTGAGGAATGACCAGAAGTCAAGCTAAATTCCCATGTCAGAGAACTGTAATGAGTAGGCGTGTGAAGAGTCCACATGTGAATCCCAAGTGAGTGCACCCCAAGTGAGTGCATTTCTTCGGAAGCCTCGCCTATTACCAGTTGCAGACTACCCTCGGGAGAGCAATGACTGACAGTCGTCTGCAGCAGGGAAGAGACAGAGTTAAGTAGTAAATAAGTCCAACCCCCAGCCCCAGTACTGGTCAAACCTGGGGTGGGGAAAAGGGAGTGTTACACTGGATCTGTAATGTTAAATGTGGCTGAGTTGATTTTTTAATGATACCTGAAAGTGACCAGCCCATCATGGGATTCTCCTGAGATGATACTGGATAGAAAAATCATTTGAAGGTGGTCCTTTGAGGAATAATAAAACTGTATCTCCTTTGTAACTGTGGTGGAGTTAGAACCATTCAAAATGAGAGCTGTAGGTGTTATAAATAAGATATAGGTATAAACAAGGATATAGGCAGCACACTTAGAAGGGAAGGGAAAACTAACGTCGTATTGGGATACCAAAGAAGTCTCAGAAATTATGGTTATAAGCAATATATCACCTTTGTTAACCTCTCTAAGCCTCCTTTTTTTTTCTTGTAAAGTTACTTGCCAAAGTCATTGACTCATACTTATTTTGGTCTTAACTCTAGATCAGTGAATTTTAAAATAGCAAAGGCCGTGCTTTACATAATGCCTGTACCCTGAATAGTTCAATCTAGTAATTTTTTTTTTTTTAGTAAATAAGTGAGTTTCAGTTTGGACAGTGGTGACTTCATTCCTTTAACTTGCTGACTCACCTTAATGCTTTTTGAGGATGGAGAAATTTGTTCTCAACTTGTGAAGAGGAACGTGAGTGCCCAATGGAAGTACAGCTTTCAAAAACCGTGTCATTTGGGTTACTAGTAATACAAGTAACTTGAAAGAAAGGAAGGGAAGCAGAACAAAAGAACACACACAGGATATTCCGAGGGACAGTACTTCAGCTCACTTCCTGCACGGGTGCTGCAGTTTCATACACATCAGGATGGAAGCTGGCACTGAGGAGGGGATGCTAATCCGGTCCTCATTGTTCCCCACCAGGTATGCCCAAGGGGCTCACACTCCACTCTCACTCACCTCTCCCTTTCCCACTGCAGAGTACCCTTCAAAGAGAGAGGTCTGGGAACTGAAACAAAGAAGTCCCTTCCTTTCTTTCTTTCTTAGTTTCTCTTGATTCTTTTTATCTTCAGCCCCTTTGTCTTGCGTCACGTGACTATGACTATAAGAAATAAAATGCAAACCCTCTGAAACTAGAGTGACTAAAGAGAATAGATTTTCAAACCAAAAGCATGCCATTTTATTCAGAAAGCTTTTAACATGCCTTTCTCTGAGGATGCTTTTATTTTCGGATAATTGGAGATTGCAAAACCTGGAAAACATGAATGGTTTTCACTCCTATATGCCCACGTACACTCATACATGCAGTGCTCCGAGCGACTCGTGTATTTTGTGCAACTGACCAAAAAAGTGGGCCTTTGCCTTTTAAGGTCAAACATTTCCATCTTTACTTCTCGCAAAGCCTAGTCCAAATTGTACTCTGAATGTTCAAAGGTGACTTTATGCTATAATTATTTAAACTAAAAAAAAAAGTTTTTTAGGTGGAAATGGTGAAATTGTCTGATTTCACAGAATGAAACTTATTTTACCTGTACAGTGCTGTGACATGTTTAGCATCTCCTGTAAATTTACTTGTAATTTAAGAAACTGTTATCATTTACCATTTAGTATATAAAATAGTAGTAATAATTTTTTACTGTCACAGATAATTAAAATTTATTATAGTTCAGATTATATAACTTGGTATGCTTTTCCTCTCTTTGACAATGTAATTTAAATATACAATATAAGTAATATAAAAATTATCTGAAATGAACTTTAAAAATATATAATATACATATAAGGTAATTTTCATATCATAACAGTTATCAGATTTATTAAATGAAAATAGACTATGGTTTTAAAGTTTGCACAGTATAGCTATATAAGCCTTCTCATATTCTTGCTCTTGAGTTTTGTTAGCTTTGATTTGTTTAAGGAAAAAAACATAGTGACTCACATCTCTAGTTACCAGTTTGGAAAATGACTCAATTAACTCTGGTTACTAAGTTTAATTACTTAATTAATACATATCAACAGGAAACAACTTTATTTCTTTTAAATATTTTATTTATTTATTTTTAGAGAGAGGGGTAGGGAGGGAGAAAAAGAGGTAGAGAAACATCAGTGTGTGGTTGCCTCTTGAGCACCTCCCACTGGGGACTTGGCCTTCAACCCAGGCATGTGCCCTGACTGGGAATCGAACCAGGGACCCTTTAGTTCACAGGCCCGTGCTCGATCCACTGAGCCACACCAGCCAGTGCAAAACAACTTTGATAATAATAATCAACACCCAAAGAAAGAAAGAAAGAAAGAAGCCTCATGTTAGATCTGGTTTTTTACTTTAGATAGTGGATTAGACTTTCCTCAAGTTAAACATACATTTACTAAATAACCCAGCAAATTTACTCCAAAGTATCTGCCACTGTCCCTCAAAATAAAAGTCACAGCCACAGAAAGACTTAATGTAATGTAAATGTTCATAACTGCATTGTTCAAAACTTAAAACCAATGGAGACAATTCAAATGTTCAAAACCAATGGAGACAATGCATGCAAAACAAACTGCAGTGTGTCCGTGTGCTGGAATAGCTCTCAATGACGGAGATGCAATGCATCACCGAATCACCGAAACACGCGGCAACACAAAACCTCAGAAACATTACACTAAAGTGAAAGAAGCTACACACAGAGGGTGAGGTGTGGCGTGATTACATTTATGTGGAATATCTGGAAACAGAAAAACTCTAGAGACAGGGAGCAGATCCATGGTTGCCTGGGGCTTGTGAGAGAAGTGAGAACAGGCTGAAATGGGCATTAAGGAAATTTGGGGCACCACTAAGACTGCTATCAACACAAACACCGGGATTCTATCAGTGCCGTGAATGAAAATAATTCTCTCCCCAAATGTTTAATCAAATGTTTAAATCAAATCAATGTTTCAACAGTCTGAACCTTTTTTCACATAAAACATAGATTTTTTTATTTTATATTTGAATACTTTTTTTCACTAACAGTTTACATTGACTATTTTATACTCTTTTTAAATTCTTGTTTATTCTATGACAGTTGTTCCAACTTTTCCCCTTCTGGCCTCTTCTGCCTTGCCCACACCCCATTCCCATGGTCAATCTTCACACCATTGTCCATGTCCATGGGTCACTCATACATGTTCTTTGACTAGTCCCTTCCCTTTCTTTCCACCATTCTCCTTCTCCCCACTTTCCTCTGGGAGCTGTCAGTCTGTTCCCTGTTTCCATGTCTCTGGTTCTGTTTTGCTCATTAGTTTATTTTGTTCATTAGATTCCTCTTAGAAGTGAGATCATATGGTATTTGTCTTTCATCAAAGCTTATTTCACTTAGTATAGTGCTTACCTAAGCATTATACTTACCTAAGCTTATTTCACTTAGTATAATGCTTTCCAGTTCCATCTGTGCTGTTGTGAAGGGTAGGAATTCCTTCTCCTTTCTTTGTGCTGCATAGTATTCCATTGTGTAAGCACCTTCTAGGATCATAACGGCTTAAAACTAGAAACCAACCTCAAGAAAAAACTCAAAAACATTCACATACATGGAGGCTGAATAACGTGTTATGAAATAATGAATGGGTTAAAAACTAGATCAAGGAAGAAATCAAAAGGTATCTGGAAACAAATGAAAATGAACACACAACAACCCAACACCTGTGGGACACAGAGAAGGTAGTCCTGAGAGGGAAGTTCAAAGCAACACAGGCCTACCTAAAGAAGACAGAAAAATCTCAAATAAGCATCCTAACCCTACATCTATGAGAACTAGAGGAACAACAACAAACAACGCCCAGAGCAAATAGAAGAAAGGAAATAAAATGTAGATCATAATTTAATAAATTTTTTAAAAATTTTAATTTAAATATATATATCTTAAATTTTCATTAATGCAGAGGCTTTGTGAACTGTTTTTTCTGCATCAACCTCAGTGTTCTGAAGAATGAGGAAGAAACCTAGGGACAAAAAGACATGTGCTCTAAAAAATAGCACATGACCAGGAGGCAGGCCCTGGTACAAACAACACTGTTCTTCCATGTAAACAGTAGGTTTTACACGCTCCACTTCTAATGCTTGCCTAACCCTCTTATGCAATAACAAGAATGAAAATTGTGTTGATTTGAAAAATAATATAATATTAAAAAATAATTCTCTTGCACTCACTTATAATAGACCTGCCCTGTTATTGTGCAGATTTTTTTCATCCTCCCCAAACTGCTCTTATCTCATTTCTTAGTGTTATTCTTCTGTAGCACGCAGTTTGGCTTCTGACAGGGCACACGCTGTGGAACTGTCATCTACGTACACGGGTGTTTTCATTTCCCATGGTACACTGCTTTTTGGCCCTATTTTCAAACTGGGTAAAAAGCATGAATGTTGCTTGGTAGAAGGATTCTTATTCAGGGTTATTGATGACAGTAAAAGTCTTACATAAATCAGTCTTGCAGAAATGAGAAAAAGAGAGAGAAAGAACAAAACTGTGAAATTTGGTGTCATCTGTGACAATTGACGGTTTGGTTTGAATTTGTATGGAAATTTCTTAAATTCAAGTTCTAGAATGATGTTTTGCTTCCATCAGCTTTCAAGCACCTGAAGCTATGGGCCCTGGGAAAGAGTTCCATTAACAGAAAGACTTCAGCATTTTTTGCTGTGACCAAACACTTCGTTTAAAAATAATTCGAACATGTTATGTTCAAAATACGTCTAAATGTAAAAAGAAGAAACTTTGGTTGTGCAAAAAACTCAGATTTAAAATTGAGAGTGGAGTGAATAAAACCAGGCTTTCCTAAAAGTAGATAGGAACTATAACATCCGAGTTATATTTTCTAAGTAACACTACATAGTAATTATTAACAAGGAAAAAAGAAGTGAGTGAAGGGATTAAAAATAAATACTAGGAATTTTTCTCTTCCTTAACAATAACATTGTAATGATAGCCATGTTTTAAATGGGGGTAAGTTATGTTTGATAATCAGAGAAGCAAGAGCAGAAAGATGGTACTTTGTCTATACCATTTCCATTTCCATTCTGAGAGGGAAATGGAAATGATAAGAATATTAGGTGATTCCAGAAGCTCAGCAGGCACACAGAAGCCTTGAGATGAGTTGTTCTTTCACAAGTCCTAACTGGATAGGGAGACCCAGGTAAGAGGTCAGTGGCTTCTCTCTAATAAGGAGCTGAAAAAAAAAAATGACACCTGGAGCAAAAGCTACAGGAGCTGGGCTCTTTGAGTCACAGAAATATCAGCATTTGTGAGCAGAGCAGCAGGTAGGTTCCATGTAACATAAAGGGTGACAGACCAACATTTCGGGTCTGACTGAAACAAATTAAAAATAGATTAAAAAGACACTTGTGTATAGGTATGGGCAGTCTTGCCTCCCGAATATAAGCTATGAACTCTTTTATGTAATTTGCAAAGTAGAACTTATATTCTTGTCATTTAATAATCAAAATTAAGCTATTAGTGAAAGATGACATCAAATATATATTTCCTATGTATATAAATACACATCTATGTATATGTGTGAATAATTCATATTCTAGTATGAGACTATTTTTTTTTCCATTCATCTCAAGTAGTCATTCTAGGAAAAGAGTAACTCATTCAATCTGAGGCCCACAATCAATAACCAATCCTGTTTACTTAGGATCAGCTACATGCATTGCAGAAATTGTGCCTAAAAGAAATTGATCAGCCTTTATTGAAAACACCTTAATTTTGTAATGGCATTTACAAAGTAACTATAATTTTTAAAACTTAGAAGTAAGCTTGAAAGTTTTAACATTTTACACATGTATCTAAAAAGAGGCCATTTTAGTCTGACATGGTGGGGAGAGTCTCTGTTAACCCAGGGAAAGTCATTCTGATAAATGCTCGTAATGTTAGTTATCAAATCAGAAGTGGCCTCTGGCCATACAGCATGCAGTTAGAGGCAGAGAGACTAGTTCAGGTCTTCCTAGTATCCTTTGGTAACTAGCTCTGTTCCAAGAGATTGCATCCCCTTCCAGCCTGTCTTAATCTACAGCTACTCCCCCCAAACTAAATTTGACCTAGAAGCTTTTGGAACACGTATAGTTAGGTACTGAAGTATATCATTCAAACTGAGTACTCCCTTCTTTCCATGATAGCAGGTAACGTATTACTTCTGGCTAAAAGGATCATTTCTAGTAGTTGGACTATCCCCTCTCTCTCCCCAAACCTGCTTCCCATGTGCATTGGACTTCACTATGTTCTTAATGCCTCTCCTTCTGGTGTCACTGGTTATAGTGTGACAACCTAAAGCATGTGCTGGCCACACAACCTGAAAGGGTAAGAGAGTTAATGCTCTATGAGGCATAATTTGAACAGTAAATAGAAGGATCTAGAAAATAAATTTATCTTCCTCCTTTCCCCTTTCAAACTATACAAGAAGTCATAGGTTCCATATGGTTCAGAATCATCCCAAAGAAAGTGTCTGTGTTTTCTTTGAAAGTGGTGGCCACTTCAATAACACATAACATTATATTTCTTTCCCTTTGTCCCTTCCTCACTTTCTTCTGTTTTGTCATCCTTGCTGCCCCTAAATAGTACTCTATGAGTGGGGGACTCCCCAAAATGGAATTTACTTATGAAAACTGTGCTTTTATTCTTACATGTTTAAACTCCAGTCCCCTTCAAAGTCCTCTCTATTTGATGCAACACACCTATTGAGACATTTTTTTCTACTGTCCAAAACTATGACTTTTTGAATTTGTAGATTTTGATGGCTTTTAGTGCTTCTCATGGTTTTTTTTTTTGGTTCACTTCTTCCACACCAGCAAAACATTTCCCTTTGAGAACTTTTTTCACCCAGGGGGAAAAAAAGAGTTGGTTGCGGTGAGATTGGGTGAACAGGGAGGGTAGGATGTAGGGGTCATGCCATTTTTTGGTCAAAAACTGATGGTCAGGTGTGCTCATGGGCAGGTTCACTCATAAATCACCTATCATGCAATGGTCAAGTATGTTGAGTCTTCCAAAAAATTCATTGAAACTGAACGCAACCTCTCACAACACCACCAGCTGGTACACTGATACAGATGGGTTCCTAGAAAACTCACCTAGGGGAGGAAACCTGTACTATGAGGGGCCCACCCTCCAGAAGATAATTCTGGTTTGGGAGGTCCCACCTCATATAATAAAGTATTAGTGCATAAATTTTGCTTCAAATTAATTTTGTGTTCAAAGACTAAGAGGGAGTGCTTGGTAAATGCCATCACAAGCAGAAATTATTGCCCCATGACAATATGCAATCAAAAGTCTATAATCTATTTAGGACACTTCAAAACAAGTATGTTCCTGGTCTTTTATAGAAACCAAAAAAGGCAAGAAGCACGAGCATAAGACTTCCAGTTGGGGATTTACAGATGGCACAGATGCTACGCTGACTTCATCTTTAGGAAAAGACAAGATTTTGACCTAGCTTGATTTAGAAAAATAGTCATTGTCTATTAATCCTATGTTTTCATGTGAGATGGAAGAAAAGTCATTATGCTGTGGTCTAGACACACTAGGCCCTGTAAGAGATATTCCCAAAGGTCTCTTTTAATAATCCAACACATAAATTTTGGATATATCAAAGTTCTCCAAACACAGTGCTAAAAAATTCTCAGACTTCAGTGTTTTGACAGGCTATTCAATTCCCCCGAATGCCCTCCCTTTCTCTCTCTGTCTGTGTCTGTGTGGGTGTCACACACACACACACACACACACACACACATGATTCAGATAAAGGGCCTTCTCTTGTGAGCCCCCTTCTTCTCATTGCAGAAGTAAGTGTTCTGGATTCCACTTACATAATTTCTGACCGATACTTCTATTTCAACACCTAGGTCATGGACAGCACCTATCTGTCTACCTTACATTTAGTGGGAATTCCCTAAATGTTAGGGTTGCATTACTTTTATGTGTGTATCCCCAATATGTCTTAGGATTCCGGACGCATGGTAAGGACTCAGTAAAAAGGCACAACAGGAAAGGAGAAGGGGTGAGCTGAGAGCAGGGAGGGAAGAAGAGCAGGAGGAGGTACATGATCAGGTCTCCTTCTGCTCTTCCTTCCTCCCCAAATGTTGGTTTTGAAGAAAGTATTCTAAAGTTAAAATGATTTAATATTTGTAATATGGACTATTTTTGAAAGCCCTAAAAATTATCCCAGTTTTACAATGCTCTACACCACAGAACATTTTAAATCAAACATCTGGGGTCTTTTCTTATGGTTGAAACGTAATTGCAATAGTACAGTAAAAATCAATGAAGAAAAGATGTGCTTTCCAAAAATTTATTTAGAAGGAAATTGTCCTGAAACACTCCAATCTACAAACTAACAGATATTTGTATTTAAATCCTGAAGTTTGAGATGGGGAAAAGGGACTCTACGAATTAGGGTGCATCACTGGGTGACTGGTAATAAGCCCACTCATCCCAATGAAGAGATGGTAACTTGTAAATACCGTCTTTTTAACAATTCGGAGGAGATTTAAAAGACAAATCTCCTCCTGATGTTGAACCTCTAGGGAGTTGAACCCGTATGCATGGACATCCTTCCTAAGTGAAGTGGTTGCCCTCTACCTGGGTCTCCAACTCTGGAGGATAAGCACTGATTTCGAGAGCGGGACTGTGATACCCTCACACAGTCGAAAGACTGAAGAAGCAATTGCTAGTTTTGATTGTGTTCACCTGTGTATAATTATGTAATTACCTACTAAAATTTAGTCAGAGTGTTGCAAATCTAAATCATTAACTTTAACAATTGATGAGCTGCTTTGATTAGTATTTTCATAGTGTAAAATAGCATACTTTTGTCAGCTTTCACATGATTAGGCATGATTGAGAATTTGTTTATACAAAGTGTTTTCATTGCCTGTTTGGAGAAACAGAGAGGGAGAGTGAGGGCAGGGGAGTCATGTGCCTCCTTCAGGGTTCAAGTCAGGAATGTCAGTGACGAGAAAATACAGAAGCAGTGCTCACTATCGCTCCCCAAATGGCGTGTAATTTTCGTGTCAGGTTAGAAGAGGATCTAGAGAGTTGGCCTTGGGAGAACTGGGCTCTCCTTTCGCAAATTAGACTAAACAAGGATGTCAGTGTATGTGACATCAACTCAGACTGTCATACGCAACTGTGAACTTCACTAGGCAGCCCCGTAAATGGCATTGATCAGTGCGGCTGCTTTTCTAAGAAAAACACATGTCAATATATCTGTTACTTACTTTCCAGCCGAAAGCCAGCAGCTGCAGCAATTTTTGAGAGGATTTTCTAACACATCTCATTTCCTATTAGTCTTAGGTGCTACTGACTGTACACACACACTCCTATCAGACTAGGGTATCTGAATGCAGCTAGCTATTGGAATAGAAAATCCTTTAGTTTCTTGGCTGTAACGGCTCCGTGTGGTGCCAAATTTCAGCTTGCTTTGGAAGGCAGAGAATCCTCAGGACATGAAGCATGTCTTGTCTCCCTGAGCAAACTGATTGGGCTTATTTGTTTGAAGTAAGCAATTACAGAAAGTGACTTAGAGAAATTTTAAAGTAAAATTAAAAACAAAAAGACTCCACTGTCTACTATGTATGTATTGTTTTTGCCTTTTGGGGGAATATGCTCAGGATTGAGACAGGACTGATCAAAACGAGCTAACATAAGCCATAGATTCTAATTTGGAATGGAAAATACAAGTGTGTGATTCGCCATTGAGATCAGAAGGTGAGACCATCCTTCCAAAAGGATTTGTAGAGCAACATGGACCTTTAAGCTCTCATTATTCCTGTCTTTCTCCCTGCAATTTTATGATGTCTGGTAGTGAAAATGCCTAGGAAGGAATGGTTTCATAGGAGCATCATTTAATGTCTTCTTACCTAAGAAAGAAATAACATTTTCAGAGCAGCTTCTTTTCCAAGAGGAGAAGAGAATGCTGTACCATGTGAGACTTTTTTTTTTATCGGATTAGGAATGTCAGACTCTAGTCAGAAAGTATTGATCTCTCAGAATCAGACATCTCTGCCGTGGTGTCTCACAGGGAGGAACATCTGCTCTGTCTTTCACAATAAGACTCTTCCCCACCATCAGACAAGCTTCTATCTTTAAGATCGCGAGCTTAATTATGCTGTTTTAGACCTGTGTGACTCAGTACACAGGACTCAATACCACTCCCTCACTGCATCTTTAATCTTGTTTTTCAGCATCTCTATAATTTAAATTTAAATTTTAAACAATTTTAAATTACCATTGAGACTTATGATTTTTTAAAATTACTATTGAGACTTCTACTTTATACTAATTCTACCTTTTTGGAACCATGCCTTTAAATTACAACCAATATCAGAAATACCTATCTTCCAGAAAATTTGGAGACTAAATCCTACTCTATGCCACTTCTTTGATAACGTTATAAGTTATCTATTCTATCATACAAAAAGAATGTGGTGTGACGCTTTACCATACTGTTTTGCCTTCTCAATATAAGGATAACTCATAATTTTCATTATTAATTTTTCTCTCTCTTTCATTACCTACACAGATACGCAAGCTTGCAGCAAATTTGGGGGTTGTAATATGTATTTCTTCCATTGGAGGATGCCTACCCTATAATGCAAAAAAAAAAAAGAAAGAAAGAGGAAGAAGTCAACCTGGGTATAGCAGGGAGAATCTGTGGAGGAGTCCTCCTGAATAGGCACATCGTATTCAGTAAGGCCATTTTATAGTCTAGACAACTGTGTGTCTTCTTTGCTTTTAAACTACAATATATTTGAATCTAATTCATCAGTTGAAATTCAGGTACAAGATGATGCTTGGGGATAAGATCAGGAATGGGATATGATGGGCATCTAGAATGGAGAAAGATGGGGGATGTTATGAGGAATGATGTGAGGCTCAGCAAAGAAGAAAATAATAGGGTAAACCTGGGAGGGTATAAAATAAGGAGGGTCTTTGCATTATATGTAAGCAGTATTCATATTGTAATAAGGTGTTTGACACATTAAAAGATTGTATCAAAACAAATCAAGACCTGGCCAAGTGGTTCTGCTTGTTGGAGGGTCACAGATTCAATTCCCACTTAGGGCACATATCTAGGTTGCAGGTTCCATCTCAGGTCGAGCCATGTACAGGAGGCAACTCATTGATGTTTCTCTCTTACATCAATGTCTGTCTGTCTGTCTGTCTGTCTTTCTCTCCAAACCCTGTCTCTTTTGCTCTCTCTCTCTCTCTCTCCCCATTTCTCTCTCTGCCCCTTCTCTAAATTTATCTGCAAAAAAAAAAAAAAAAAAAAAAACAAAAAAANTTACAAAAAAAAAAAAAAAAAAAAACACACAAAAAACTTTCCACCCAGATTTCTAAATCAAGTGAAAAATATAATTTGAGACAAAGGTGAAATAGAGACATTCTCATACGAAAAAGAAAAAAAAAGCAAAATCAGTGAAAACGCATCCTCAGGTGAGAATTTAAAAAAATTTCTAAACCAAGGTTTCTTTGTTGTGAATGGCTGCNAAGATTGTATCAAAACAAATCAAGACCTGGCCAAGTGGTTCTGCTTGTTGGAGGGTCACAGATTCAATTCCCACTTAGGGCACATATCTAGGTTGCAGGTTCCATCTCAGGTCGAGCCATGTACAGGAGGCAACTCATTGATGTTTCTCTCTCACATCAATATTTGTCTGTCTGTCTGTCTTTCTCTCCAAACCCTGTCTCTTTTGCTCTCTCTCTCTCTCCCCATTTCTCTCTCTGCCCCTTCTCTAAATTTATCTGCAAAAAAAAAAAAACCACAAAAAAAACTTTCCATCCAGATTTCTAAATCAAGTGAAAAATATAATTTGAGACAAAGGTGAAATAGAGACATTCTCATAGGAAAAAGAAAAAAAAAGCAAAATCAGTGAAAACACATCCTCAGGTGAGAATTTAAAAAAATTTCTAAACCAAGGTTTCTTTGTTGTGAATGGCTGCCCCCCATACAGTGTAAGATGTTTAGCATTACCCATAGCCTCTACCTGCCAGACACCCATAGCCTTTCACCCAGTAGTGACAACTAAAAGTCTCCAGGTATAGTCAGATGTTCCCTACTGGGATAGCAAAATTTCTCCCATTTGAAAACCACTGCCCCCAAAATTTTAAAATGTCTCACTTTACTCTTGATTTCTTTAATATCACTTGTTATATATATTTTCAGGATCCCTTGAGTTCAAATGCTTCATATCCAGGACCCAGCTGTAATGGTTAAGTAGTGTGTAGTTAGCCACTTGATAAAAAAAGGGGATTGACCCGGCTCTGCCATAGATTTATAAAGACCCAGTCACACTTTTGCTCTCCACATAGAATCTAGACCATAAGCAAGCAAAGCAGGCCAAGTGTCTCCACATCTCACTTTTGGGACGCTCTTACTACTGGCACGTGATACTCTTTACCCACAGGGCCATTTCTTTTTATTTATTTCTTTGTGTTATTTTTTTCTCTTAACACTCCATTGATGGAAATATTTAGAATGGCTGAGGTTGGAGCCCCAATGAGGGAAGCCAGGCTTCTGAGATGTTCTTTTAGAGCCCACCAGTCTTTCTCACAGAACAATAGTCTTCTGTCTCTAGATGAAAATACTATCATTTCCATTTTATACAATTCAAAGGTCCATGATACGTGTCTCTTTCATTTAAATGTTCTCACTATGAGTTCCTTCCTATGTCTACAATGTTTAATAATTTGGTCTTTGTTTAAAGGGTCTGAACAGAATAGTATAAGGATAGCAAAACAGATTTAGTAGAATTTTATTAAAAGTAGACTTGTTTTTAAATTTGGTATGTTACTAACTAGTTTATAGAAACAGTTACACCTTTTATATAATTTTACATTTCTAAGGATGTTCTGGCCTTTCTTTTCCTGATCTCACAAACTTTTCTAAATTTCTTCGGAAATGAAAGATTCTAAAAATCATAAAAGTTCCTGTTATTTCCTAAACAGCATGCAAAGCTGTTGCATAATCTCAGAAAAAGATAGACAGGACAGACCTTACAAATATATTTTAACACTCTGAAATGTAGACAAGAATATGTAAATTGAAAGTAAATTTATTTTAGTGAACTGGCAAGAAGGAAAAAATATAGGGCCATATGTTACCATCAGTTTTGCTATGCATATTTGGGGGAAAAAGTTTCTTAAGCCAGGCATTTCAGTCCATAAAATGCCTTCCATAGGTAACCACATGCTGGCAAAAGTAGTAGACACGTGTTGAAAGTTAGAAATGAGGACAATGCTTTTATTGGTGGCTAAGCAGAATCGGGAACTTGGTCTTAGAGAAACGGAGATGAGGGTATGACAATTTTAGGTAGAAATGATATTAATGAATACAAAAATCTTACCTGGAGGAAGAACTGCTTTTTATGTTATGGACACAGGAGGTCCATTTGAGTTCTAGCCTTAGGCACAAATAATAAATTATGTACATTCTATATCAATAAAAGTATTGATATAAATATCAATATTTTATATCAAATAAAATATACTACATGAAAGCAACGCTTTAACTGTTCTAACTAAAATATACAATCTATAGTGTTATAACAATGCTTGGCATACAATAAGTGCTCAATGATTTTTAAAAGAATGAATAAATGAATGAATATTGTTAACAGTAGTTTGTGCATGACAACAGCAGCTTCTATATATTTTTTCAGTCCTCGCCCAACGACACATCTATTGATTTTAGAGAGAGAGGAAGGGAGAGAGAGAGAAACAAAAGCATCGATGTGAGGGTGAAACATTGGTCAGTTGCCTCCCGTACACACCCGGATCAGGAAGTAAACCCACTGCCACCAAGGTATGTGTTCCGACCAGGAATTGAACCCACAACCTTTTGGTGTATGGGATGGTGCTCCCATTAACCACCCAGCCAGGGTGAAGCTTATATATTTTACATAAATAATTATTCTTCTCTGTGTGTGTGTATGTCTGAGTGAAAGAGAGAGAGAACATTTGGACTTTGTACATTTTCACAAAAGATAAAAAGATTACTCAATAATGACAAGATTTTATATTTGTGTACTCCTTTAGCATTTAAAGGGCATTTCCATTGCTCGAATTCAGAAGACATAATTCTAACTATTTCAAAAGGCAGAATTCTAATTTCTAACTGAGACAATAGGCAGACTGAATCTGAATTTCTCTTAATCTATGAAGTCACAATAAAACAGCTCTCATAGGGTTCCTGTGAGAATTAAATAGACTTATGTGCACAGAATTGCTTGGCAAAATATAAAGTACTAGATAAGCATAAGCAGCATTGCTGAGGTTATTCTCAGAGAACAAAGAACATGGGCAAATATAAAGATCATTCACACTTAGCAAAAATATGACCTTCTGGACTCTAAGAGGTTGGAAGTTTCAAGGCACCAAATGCAGGTAACCCAGAAGAGTTCTGGCTTCCAAGCCTAATTGTAACACTGAGTTGCTGTGAAACTTGCTAGAATTCTTGAGCTTTTTTTTGTGCCTCAGTAACATCGTCTATGTTACTCGGGCCTCATAAAGTTCCCTGAGATTCCTTTCTGTTCTAATGTTTGCTTTCCACTTTTTACGGATTTGGGGGGTGACACTGGTTAACAAAATTATACAAGTTTCTGGTGCACAGTTCTACAGCACATCATCTGTACCCTGTATTGTGTCCATCGCCCAAGGCAAGTCTCTTTCCATCACCATTTATGCCCCCTTTACCCTCCTCCACCTTCCCCCACCTCCCCTACCTGCTGGCAATCACCACACTCTTGTTCACGTCCATGAGTTTTTTTTCTTTTTTTCTCAGTTTCTTCATCCCCCAGCAACTCTGCACCAATAGCTATCAGCAAGGAAGTTAAAGCCCAATGAGGAAAACTTTATCAACGGAGGACAATATCCAAGGGATCAAGCACCCCTCTTGTTTCCCTCAGGCAGATAATTCTGAAACAGTTGTACAGGGCTTCTCAGAGAGGCCCGGTGGGATAAAACCCTGGTTGCCCTCCACGATGACCAACTTAAGACTGCATCATATATTGGCGTTCTCTTTCCCCTGTTCCACGCTTCCTGATCCACCAGTCCCTGGTCCTGGGGATGACTTCCCAAAATAAAGTGCCTGAACACAAGCTCTTGTCCCAAATTACATGCTTTTCATAGCTCAGACTAAGAAACAAGTGGTCTTGGAAAGCAGACCCTCTGAATGAGGTTTGGGAACTGAATATTTCACCAAACACACTGAGATGAAGGTCCCGTTATTGTAGTAGCAGATACCTGCTGGCGTGATAGCTATATCATCGCAATTATTGAAGCTAACACCAGAGTTTAGTTGGGAGGCTAGAAAAATAATAAGAACCCTAAGGAAGTACTTAGAGAGGCTCTTGTCTCCTGCATCTGCAGGGCTGACTTTGCTGAAATTTAAGCCCTAGATTTAATCGTAAAGATAGAGTCACAAAAAAGACTAAACTCATAGGATAAGTAACTTGTCTCTACCAATGTCAAAGACCTGATAGAAAAATCAATGGTATTCCAAGACCAGAGATGGGGGCATTTTTTACCAGGAGGTTTGACTGTAAAGCTGCATGAGAGAAAAATCTATTGACATCAAAGTATTGATGTTTCAAGATTTAAGATTCTATCAAAGAAACCTAGAACCAGTCTCAATATGCTGTTGGGATGACACCTTGAAGTTTGATCTATAATAAATAATATAGAGATGTCAGAACTGCCTTAACAGAGGACTGAGGAAGGAGTTTGCATAACACGAGACAAGAAGACATGTACCTATGAGGCTGCCACATCAATGAAATTCTAGGGTCAAAAGGCCTGGAGCAAGACAAGACATTCCCAAACCCTGACCTAATCTTGTAAGATAAAAGACAAGTCATTGGACCTTGTGCTCTCACTACTAAGATAGCGGTACACCGTACAGTAAATAAAGTTCGGTTGGCTTTTGGAAACAGTGTGCATGTGCTTGAAAAAATGATAACACAGAAGGTTGCCAGTTTTGAGTAGATTTTAAAGTAGAAGGTGGCATTACAGCAGTCCCTAACTCCAGTACAAGCTGCCCTGACCCACAGGTCATAGGACACAGCACATCCAAAGGTTCTAGAGGTGTTTTCTGTTTTTATGCTGAACTGATGTTTGGCAAGTTCCAGCAGGAGAGTCTTAATACAGAGAACTGTTTTCCATTTGAAAAGCAGTTCCTGGCTTGCTATGAAGTCTTAGCAGGGTAACAACACCTTGACCATGATACATAGAGAATATCAACAAAAGCTGCCCATCCTGAGCTATTATCCCAACCACTGAGTCATAAATTTGGGTAAACGAGGCAGCGATCTTGTATGATGGATTATGTGCAAGCAGGTCCATAAATTACAAGGAAATTCTATAAACATGTGCCTCAGAATCTCATTTCTCCTGCCTTTGTTAGGCCAATACTTTCCCTCAATGCCTAAGGCCTCTTGGGATGTTGCCAGTCGTGTAACCCGGATTACAGAACACAAAATAGTGTGGACCCAATTCATCAGTAGATCATCTTTGTATGTTGGTACTAGTCAGACATGGACCACTGATGCACCACAGCCCCACTCCAGGTGATCCCACTAGTGGTGAAGGGAAATTCCCAGAATTCTTTTCTGCTTTGATGTTCTGTGACAGAACAAGTATTTTGGAGCAGTTGTAGCTGTATCCAGAAGGAGGGCTCTGCTTAAGCATTGAAAGAAGGATCTGCTGGACTTCTCTTGGGCCCCTCCCATGGCCTATCTTGTACCTTAGTCTTTGCTACAGTAGCCAGAAACACAGGATGAACCCTCCTAGCACCTTGTCTCACCTACTCCAAACAACAGGGGCTTCACGCTCTGGGGCTGCAGTGACTCCTCAGCAGCACGGGACACTTTTGGGAACTGCCAGCCTGCAGGCTCTGTAGCCAGGAAGGGAAAGAGAGCTAATGTCCCATTAATAATCAATTTGCTAATGTCTTAAGGACCTTGAAAAAAGAAAAGACAATCTCAGATCAGCCAATTAGCAACTCAAGTCATGCTGTGCAGGTCAGAGGCTTCCCAGGTAGTGTTTAAAGAGGCCCATTAGGTATTAATGCAAGCACAGCTTGAAAACAGCAAGAATGTTACAGCTCCAGGAAATCGTTTCCCAAAACAAACTACCTCCAACCAAGCCCCTGTCACAGATCCTTTTTCTGCTGGGAAAACTAGACTAGACCAGAAGGTAAGGCCAGGAAGCATAGTTTCTTCACTGGAGACTTGGCTCTTTGGTAATTCATGAATGCGTGGATTTAAAACAAGAAATGGCACTAAATCCCAAAGATCACCCTCTCTTGCTATCGTACACCTTAATCAAGGTATTTGGATTTGCAGTGATGATGGGAAGAAAAAATTCCTCAGGAATATATGGGGAAGAGGATAAAAGACCTATCTGGAAAGCACTCCCCCAACCAGTCACAAGCTGTGATGCCTGACCCTCTTTCGTTCCCACGCTTGGATAGAACCATATCATATCTCCTGTGGTTCTCCTGCTGGGCTCCTTGGCAGTTTCTCTGTTAATTCAGCAATCCCAGTCTTCTCATACCACCATGCTCTCTGCTGTACTGGGTCTGACGAGGGTCAACAGCCTGGGTCCATGAGCCATTGTATCATGAAGATAGTTTGGTTTTCAAATCAAAAAGAAAATTCAGACATGCACGATCTATATGATTTGTAGAAATTTATATACTTCAATGTCCTCACCTGTAAAATAAAGGGTTCTTTAAAGATTGTGTATAGTACTGGGAGGGAGTTGTGTCTGATACACAGTCACACTCAAAAAATATTACCTTTTATTAGTAACAAATGTAAATTAGTGTTATACATACATTCAGTTGGCCTGTAATGGATAGAGATACATCCAAGTGACCAAGCAATAGTAGGGTCTCAACAAAGCCGAGTTCCTCTCACTGTAGTCCTACCATTGACTCTGTGGGAACCTAGACAGAGCAGGGCAGTCGCAAACAGTAGAATTACATCAAATGCTTAAGACTCGTAACTTAAGGATACAAGTTGCCTAGAAACTTCTCATGTGGCAGGAAATCAAGTTAAATCCACTATGTAAGCCCTGGTAGGAGAGGGGAGGGAACCAACAAAAGCCTTCAAGTTTTAGAATCAAATTATTGTAGAATAAGATGCTTGGGCTTAGAAGTTGTTTTTCCATCTCCTGTATGACTTAAAGGTTCTGTGTTGTTAACCTTTGAAAAAAGTGTATCGGCATTTGAACTGAAGTGTAAATAGGACAGCAAAGTATCCCCAAGAACCAGACATAGTGAAGGCAGCTCATCAAAGTGAGGCTCCCCCAAAGAATGGTCGGTTTCAGCACGCATGTGAGACGGGTTGGTGCCCCTGCATGTAATGCCGCGCCGAGACCTCTCCTGAGAGATCCTAAGGCTTGGAGACTTCTGAGAGCTCACATGAAAGAAACCAACCTCTTGTTTGTTGTCATTTTGCTTTAATTTTTATTTTTTAATAAGAAGGATGTATATGTAATTCCTCATGACGATTTGGCATAAAAAATATGTAATGAAATGATCACTAGATTCGAGCCCAGTAACATAACTTCTCCTTACACAGTTACCATTTGTGTGTGATAAGCACACTTGAAATCTACGTTCTTGGTGAATTTCCAGCTTTCAACATAGTGTTAACTAGTCTTCCTGCTATCCATTAGATCTTTGGGCTATATGCAGCGTACATAGCTGCCACTTTGTACCCATTGACCTCTGTCTCCAAATTTTCCCCACTTCCCAGCTCCTAATAATCATTTTACTCTTTGCTTCTATATATTTGACTTCTTTAGATTCCACATACAAATGAGATCATGCTGTTTTTCTGTCTGGCTGATTTCGCTTGCATAATGTGCTCCAGGTTCATCCACACTGTTGCAAATGGCAGGATCCAAAAGAAGATCAACTTTTTAAAACAGCATCAGAAGCTGGTACTTGTCAAAACTGTCATTTCTTACTGCCAAGGCCAAACATGAGTCAAGAGTTCCAAAATGTACCAGAAATGTAAGTCTCTGTGTCTACTCTTATATTATTCTAAAATAGCACAGTATTTCATGTAAGAATCACCTCTAATACTCATTTCATTCATTTTTATATACTTAGTTACATTGGTATTAGCCTATGTCAGTGATGTCAAAGAGCAATAAAGAAAGTTTAAAAATTAAGCCAGTCTTGTTCATTGCAGCATTATTTACAATCACCAAGATATAGAAACAGCCCAAGTGTCCATCAGTAGATGAGTAAATACAACAACTATGGGGCATTTACAAAATGGAATACTACTCAGCCATAAAAAAAGAAGATAATTTTACCCTTTGTGACAGCATGGATGGACCTGGAGGGCATTGTGCTAACTGAAATAAGCCAGTCAGAGAAAGACAAATACCTTATGATTTCATTGATATGTGGAATCTAATGAACAAACTGAACTAACAAGCAGAGTAAAGACAGACTCATAGATGGAGAGCACGCTGACAGCTGAGAGGAGTCAGGGAGATGAGAGGATGGAAGGACTGAGCAGAAAGAAAAAGGACTTCTGCGCATGGATGACAGTGTGGTAATCGAGGGGAGGAGGTAAGGGGGACTAAATGGTAATGGAAAAGCACATTTTTGATTAAGACGATCTTAAATTATCCTCCACAAATGTTACTGGTTCTTTATACAGTTGCTTGCTCTACATTTGTTCTTTGACCTCACAGAAACCTCCCCCCTCACTACCCCTTCTTCCTCATGGACACCCTTATACCTTTACCTCCTTTTCTATTAAGCTTACACTTCTTAGTCCATCATTTAAATCTTTCTATTATCAAAAGGTGCAAGTATCTTCCTCTATTTCCTTCCAAGAGAGTAACAACTAACAAAACCTAAGAACTAGCAACATCCTGGGCTCACACAGATCCCACTATCCATCTTGTCCAATTCTGTACCAGGACTACTGAGTGTCATGAGCATAGCTCAGTTCTGCAAGCTGGCGTTATCACAAACCTGAGGTCTCCAATCTCTGCTGGGTCTTCAACACTACCTGACCACCATTTACATCAGGCATTCTCACATTAGAATCCTGAGAAACTTTCTAAAACTCCTGTTACCTGGGCCTCATCCAAGACCAATAAAATTAAATCCCTTCTCAGGGGGATCCAGACATCAGTAATTTCCAAAGTTCTCTCAAATAATCGCAATGCACAGCCAAGGTGTAGGGTGGTGTTCTCAACCTTGGTAGCACATCATCACCCAGACAGTTATTCAAAGGACAGGTGATCCTGGAGTAAAACAGGGGTCAGGTCTTCCAACTCCCACATGATCAAAAATCCACATATAACTTTTCACTCTGCCCAAACTTAACTGCAAACAGCTTACTGTCAACTGGAAGCCTTGCCGATAAAATAAAGTCAACACACATTTTGTATCAGATTCTGTATTCTTAACAAACCATAAGCCTGAGAAAAGAAGATGTTAAGAAAATTATTAGGAAGAGAAAATATTGATTTTATTAGTGTATGTTGTCTGCTTATAAGATGCATCATCTGTCAGTACCTACATCAATATTTTCTTATAGGAAAAAAAACACTGTAGTTGTTATGCATATGACTAACACTAGACCTCAAAAATGAGAAGATAATCTGAAAACAAACTTCATCTCCGTTTACATTGATAACAAAGAAGCAGTGATATGATGGCTTTATGGTAGCTTACAGTAAGTGACACACAGGGGGTGGCTACCAAATCATTACAGCACTAGTGTGTACTGCAGTGTGTCCTGCAGTGTGTACTACAGTGTGTACTGCAGTGTGTACTATGGTTAACTTTACACAGTTATGACAATACTGTATCTTTGCATTTTTTTACTGCAAATGGCATCATATGAAACCAATGGCATCATGTGAAATCCATGTTTATGTGCATATGTTTTGGTAAACTTTAACTTTTTATAACAGATTTGTGTATGTTTTATGATAGTAAGTGATAAAATAAACTAGTGTCTACATATATCCCATGTATTTATGACATGCCTAACATTTTCTTAATATTTTTAGGCTATACAGATCATCTGCAAGTTTTTTTAATTGTTGCAAATTTCCAAAAATTATTCAATGTATTTATTGAAAAAAATCCGTGTGTAGGTGGATCCATGCAGTTCAACCCTGCGTTGTTCAAGGACCAAATGCATGGATTCTGGGTTCTGCCTTCACCTATCTGATTTAATTTGTCTGAGGCACAGCCTGGGAGTTTTGAACAAATCTCCAGGTGATTCCAATGTGCAGACAAGGTAAAACCTTCTAGTCAGAGCCACTGTTTCTCAGGCATCCAATCTCCCCCATCCAACTCACAGCAAATGATGACTTTGCCTCCTTCTTCACAGAGAAGATAGAATCTATTAGAAAAGACTCCCTTATTCTTCTTCCTGTCTGCCACCAAAGTTACAGACAGACTTTTTCTGTCCATGGTTAGTCTCTGTACTTCCTTTCTGGCTCTGTCTTTTCCCATATTCTCTGTGATTTTACTCTACCAATTATTCCCACGCTTTCCTTTTGCCCATTCCAATCTATACTTAACATAGTCCATTCTCATTGATTCCAAAGGAAACGTTTCCTTCTCCCCACATTTGTTTCCAATTACCCTCTCTATCTCTATCACCTGTTCAGAAGCAAACATCTTGAAACTCTTGTATACTCCAACTGTCTCCTCTTTTTTACTTACTTGTCACTCCTTTATATGTGTCATCTGTTTATTATAACAACTTCAAAGAAACCAGTGACCCTGTCACTAACTCCGGTGCATAGTTCTCAACCTTTATCTTTATTAAATTCTCGGCAATATTTGACCTGGCTGACCTCACCCCAACTTCCTGAAATCCTCTACCTTCCCTGGGTTTATATAATCCCCTTATTTTTGAGGCTTTTCCCTTAGCTCAATGGATTTTCTTCCAGCTTCTCTGCCTTCTCCTGTTCTTTTAAATGTTGGTCTCCCCCAGGTTTCTGCCATTTACTGCTTCTCATGTCACAAGTTCATTGGTTCTTATGGCTTCGATTTCATTTTAAATACTAATTACTCTTTTGTGGGAATGAAATTCAATTCACAAATGCAGATAGTTAAGAATTAGGACTCATTTCAAACGCCATCTCAGAGATGTTGTTCTATAGACTGATAGAAGCCAACTCGAGTCCTTCTAGCAATCCCTGTAAGTAACGTTGCAGCCCTGCAGTCATAGGTATGGGGGTAGGGGTGGGCAGCTATGTAGCACTTCCCATACCATTGAACCTCAGTGGATTCTGAAAAGACCTCCCCACGCCCAGCCTACATTTTGTGTTCAGAGTTCACAGCTTTTCTGCTATTTCTGTATTACACTTAGGACACAGGGACTGGGTTGTCCTCCTACTTACAGTGCACATATTTCCCCTAGAGCATCTCTCTTCCTCTCCTTTGCCTCACCTGTTTCTCTGCCACCTTCAATTCCATTTCTCACCTACCTGAATCCTTCTCCTTATATTCCCCTGGGGAACTTTTCCTACTCTCCCTCATAAGTATTTCTTTATATTAAGCCACTGTATTACAGCTAATAAGGATGCAGTTAGGGAAATGCTTCCTAAGAACTTATAAACTTTGACTCTGAATTTAATAAAACCATACATCAAACTAATCAATAATATTTGTAAAGAACTTATTGCAGTGATAAACTTATAGGGATTACATAATACAGGATAGCTGTTCATATTTCATTATTTAAAAATAATGTCTGATATCATATCAAAAGTAAATGATTGAAAATAAATGTTTGAAACAAATATTAAAATGTGAATGCCAAGTATTGGGTTTTGTCATTTAATGTTTGGCATGAGGATTCCATGCCTAATAACAGTTCAAATGGACCAAACAAAGATTCAGACAGGAAAATCATTCAGCTTCTGTCAGCTGCCTTGTAGTAAAAAGAACATTAATAAGAGAGCCAGGTGATTTTGTATGACTGAATATAAAGTACTTAGAAATTCTGAGCCTGGTTTGTTCATGAATAAAATGAGAAACCAGGCTTATTTATTTCAAAAGTTCTTTCTATCTCTAAAAGCGTTTCATGCTACAAAAATAATTGCAAATAGTCACACAGAGCTTATGATGGAGAGTGCTACAAACAACACTGAAACTCTGTCATGTGCCTTTCAGGGACTGCATTCTCCTCCCTTCCACACAGAGCCAGCCTCAATTCTAAGTGTTTCCGTGGATAAATGCCTGAATCTCTAACCATCTGTTGTTGAAGGGTCTGGGTCTTGAACTTTCTAAAATTATCTCATGCTGTACGTGAACAATTTCTGAGTTGGTTTTTTACTTATGCCTATGAAAATAATACCTTTGTGGTTTATTGGATGTGTATTTATGATGAGAATTGAACAGGGACAGAATCACAGGTACGAAGATTATTTGGAGGGTTATCTGCTGGGAGGGTGTAGGGGAAGAATGGGGAGAAAGATGGAGGGATTAAGAAACATAATTAGTAGACAGGGGGGTGTTAAGAATGATATAAGAAGTGGAGAAGCCAAAGAACTTATATGCACCACCCGTGGACATGAACTGAGGGGGGTGATTGCTGGAGGGAAGAGGAGTACTGGACAGAGGTGGACGAAGAGGGAAAAAATGAGACAACTGTAATAACAGAATAAATAAAATGTGTCTTAAATAGGAATTTAACATATATATTCAGGAATAAAATAACACTATTTTCTATACTTTCTTTGCCTTGTTTGGGGGCTAAATCTTATACTATGCATATACAAATATTTATATATAATATCCATTTATAATTTTATATGTGCTTACATAGAATGAAGTAAAAAGTATTTGCCATTTGATATATTCTAGAAAAATTATGTATTTGGCATAATTATATCTCTAAATGTTTGGCGGAACTTACCTAAAAATCAGTTAAAATTGTTGTTTACTTGGTAGGAAGATTTTACGATATTGAGTTAGGACACTGCCCCAGCTGCCACCTAGACTCCGAGCTCACCCAAGGCCCCCAGCCATGGCCACGCAGAAAATCTTTCCCCTGGGGAATGCTCGACTCAAGAGGCAGCCCCACGGTCGAGGTAGACCTGTACACAGCCAAGGACTGATTCCAAGCAGCTGTGCCTAGTGGAGCTTCTACAGGTATCTATGAAGCTCTGGAACTAAGAGATGGAGACAAATCTCAATACTCGAGCCAAAGCATCCCAGATGCTGTGGAACAACACATCAACAAAACTCTGGGTCCCACTCTGTTGGAAAAGAAACTAAGCATTGAGAATCAGGAAAAGAGTTCACAAATTTATGATTGAGATGGTTGGGACTGAGAATAAATCCAAGTGTGGGGCCAATGCCATCCTGGGTGTGTCCCTGACTGTGTGCAAGGCTGGGGTAGCTAAGAACAGGGTCTCAATCTACTGCCACATTACAGATCTCACTGGGAACCCAGACCTGGTCCTCCCAGACCCTGCCTTCAATGTGATTAATAGGGGTTCCCATGCAGGAGTTAATGATTCTGCCTGTGGGAGCCAGCTCCTCCAAGGAAGCCATGCACATTGGCACCAAGCTCTACCACTTCCTCAAGGAGGTCATCAAGGCCAACTATGGAAAGGACACCAGCAATGTGGGTGATGAGGGAGGCTTTGCACCCAACATCCTGGAGAACAATGAGGCCCTGGAGCTGCTGAAGATGGCCATCAAGGGAGCTGGCCACCCAAACAAGGTGGTGATCATGGATGTAGTGGTTTGGATGTGGTGGCGTCTGAGTTCTATTGCAATTAGAAGTATGATCTTGACTTTAAGTCACCCAATGACCCCTCACGGCATTTCACTGAAGAGAAGCTGGGGGACCTATACAAGAGCTTCATTAAAAACTATTCTATGGTCTCCACTGAATACCCTTTTGACCAAGATAATCAGGCAACTTGGACCTTGTTCCTCTTCAGGGTGGACATCCAGATCATGGGAGACAACCTCACAGTCACCAACCCGAAGAGGGTCGTCCAGGCCATTGAGAAGAAGGCCTGCAATGGTTTGCTGCTGAAGGTCAACCAGATTGGCTCCGTGACCAAATCCATCCAGAATCAAGACTGGTCAAATACAACCAGCTCATCAGGATTGAGGAAGCACTCAGAGACAAGGCTGTTTTTGCAGGACACAGTTCTATAACCCAAAGGCCAAGTGAGAAGCTGGCAGCCCTAGGGCTACACAGGGCAGATGTAGGCCTTTAAGCCCTTCTCCCTGAAATAAACACTGGTGCCACCCAATAAATAAATAAATAAAATACTGATTTAATTTCTAGACTAGTCTGGGGTTACTTGGTATTACCAATCTTGAGTCTTGAGTATGTTATATTTTTCTAGTTATTTTTATTTATTTTATCTAGGTTTTCATATTTATTATCATTCACATTGTTCATCTTATTCCTTTATGATTTTAGCTGTTCACTGTAACTACACTTAAGTTCCTTTTTATCCTTAATATGTTATGGCTTCTTTTTCTCTAGATCCATTTTGCCAATGGTTTGTATATATCACTAAAGTTTTTAACAAGCTGTTTTAAATATATATATTCAATGTGCACTTCTTGCTTCTATTTCCTTCAGGTTTATTCTATTGACTTTTTTTTCTAATCTATGGTGAACACAGAGCTCATTAGCTTTAAGTATTTATTCTAATAGAAGTACTTATTACACACATTTCCCTCAAAATATCATTACTCAGTTGCAGAAGGATTGGTGTATGTGTGTTGTATGTGCTGGCCATGGACATGTGCTACTCAACAGCCTCCAAAAGAACGAGCCTTGGGATCATAGCTGACACTTTCCCAGGCTGCTCACAGCCAGTGACTAAGCTCAGTAAGGGTGCTGGAGGAGGGCGATTTTGCTGGGTGTGGACCTCGTCTGGCGGACAGCCCTGGTGTGGGGACTCCCACGCCAGGCTTGACTCAGGCTTTCTCGGAACTGTGCAATTGTCTGAAGTTTTTGCTCTGCAATCCTCCTTCCATTTGTTTCTCTCTTCACAGATGTCAGCCTTGCAGCTCAGTCTGAAGACTCCCATGGACTATTCCTGCTCCCTCCGCCTTTATCCTTCAAAGGTGTTTCCCCAAAGCAGCTCTTCTGCATGTAGTTCTGTGCTAGTGTCTACTTCTTAGAGGACTCAAACGGACAAACTCACACAAGAACTTTTGGTATGATCCAGTTCTAAGTGTTTCCAGATTTCTATTGAGATTTCTTCTTTGACTCATTCATTGTGCCATTTATATAGTTTTTTCTTAAATATTCGATACATTTCTTAACTCCTAATTTACTTTCATTGTCTTGTATCCACAGACTGCATTTTTTTAAATCTTTATTTTTACATGGCACCTGAAGAACAGTGGGTATTCAATAGTTATCTAGTGCAGCTCCTTTTCAGTTCACTAAAACGGTTTGTTGAATGTGTTATTCATATTAAATAATGTCCCATAATGTGAGCAATGTTTAAATTTCCCATTGTAGTAGTGGTTTTGTTCATTTCTCCCTATAGTTCTGTCAAATTTTGCCTTATATGTTTGAGGCTATTTCATCAGGTATCTCCAGATTTAGAATTGTTATCTGTTCCCAATGAAGTGAGATCTTATCATCGTATAGTGAGTTTCTTCCTTCTTGACAATGCTTTTAACTTAAGTCTAAAATTATTATTCACATCTACATTTTTAGGCTAGTACTTGCCTTGTTTCCCACCATTTACACTCAAATATTTGTTTGCCTGTATATTTTAGGTGGTACATTCTTGGCAAACAGTTTTTGGTGGATGTTGGTATAGTATGCATTTTAGTAACATCAGTATTTTAATTGGTGAGTTTAATAGTTTGTTCATTTACATTTATTGTGATTGCTGATACATTTTTTCTACTTTCTTATTTTGTGTTTTTATTGGTTCTACTTTTTTATGCTACCTTTTATTCTTGTTTCCTCTTCCTTTTCTTTTCCTTTTTTGCATTGATTGCATTGATTTATTTGATTCCATTATACCATTTGCCTCTACCTAACAGTGATATGTTCTTGCTGGCTAGCTTTGAAAATATTCGCTTTGCATTTTTAATATTTAAAAATTCTTTTATTATCCCTCCTGCTAAAAATATAAAACTCTCAGAATATTTCAACTTTAATACTTGAATTGTTATTCATATGAAATTAGTTTATATTAGTGTTTAATATTTTAGTTCTCCGTTGCCTTCACTTAATCTTAACCTCATGCATGAGGTATTGTCATTACTTTTTATACAATGTATGTCTATATTTGTTGATACACTTAACAGTATCTTTGCACACCATTATTTCTTGTGCTTCAGACTTTCTAGAAATGTTTTTCTTTTTTATTATATATATATATCTTTTGATTTAAAATCTAAATTGATTTGCATAGAAAAGCTTTTAGAGTAATCCAGTCTGCTACAATTCTGAAAGTAGAAGCCAATTTCTATTATTTTGCCTGCGAACATCATTAAGCTTCACTAGTATTCAGTGTATTGGTTGACAGATGTACCATCTTTCATCACAGGGACTCCAAGGTCACAGATCATCTTTCGAACCTGTGGTCCTGAGGAAAGAGAAGGATCTGCCCAGTTTAGACAGGAACCAGTGGGGGTGCCCCCATGCAGGCATTTGCTGTTTAAATAATTAATACATATTACAGTCAACATGGGTCAGTTAAGTCGCTTTATTGCTTGTATTATCTAGTTCCAATGAAACAAACCTCACATAAAGGACCAGACCCATAAAAAGATTTCTGTAGAAAAATTACAGATTTAAAGTAACACGAACAATAGTAGTGCAGAAAACAATCTGAAGGTGCAGAGTTGACAGCTCTCCTGTTTCTAAGTTGGGTTCTTTCTCCACCACAGACAAAAATAATGACAGTATAATCAAATGTGACAAGAAGTCAGCCAAGAACCTTAAAATGATCAAGCAGAAGATCTGATATAAAGGGCAATGATTATCACCGTTGAATATAAAATTGGCCTAATTAGTGATTGTGGTTTTAATTAACAAGCAAATAATGGAGGGAGGCACCACTATTAGCCAATTATCAAAATATTTTTTAAATAAGATTTATTTTACTTTTGTCTTATCCCTTTTAATTTATATTGCATTTATTATGGTTCATAGGCTGGAGCTCAATCCACTGAGCCACACCAGCCAGGGCTGTATTGCATTTATTTTATAATGTGTATATTTTATATCTGTATCAATTACTATACTTTTACTAGGTCAAAATATTTTCACAAATAAGGATACAAAATTTCTTTACAAATGAGGGGGCAATAATTTACCAGAAAATAAGAAATATAAGGGCATGAACCATTGGGGATTTATTCTATTTTTTTCCTGGAGACTAACTTTGAAGTTTGTATATGGTAGAAAGCTAATAATTATTTGTAGAATTAATATTTTGTTCCTCTTAAACATTCTAAAAGCTACTCTTTCTATTGAGTCTATTTTTGCACATGGTGAGGATTTTGAGAAGTATTCCCTCTTGAATTACCTAATCTATTCCCAGAGTGGTGGTAGAATTGATTTTTATTATTTCTAACCTATCCCTGATGGGTGAGTGTCGAGTGCTTCTGTGAATATTATTAGCAAAGGTGAATTCATTATTTCTCTTGACAATTTACACTGTTGCTTAATTGTTCTCCTGGTTAAAAAGTTTTCTTATATTTAACTTAAATTTTCCAGCTGCAGTTTAAGCTCATTACTTCCTGCTCTGCTTGGGTTGATTGGTGAGAATCAGTCCCTATCCTCCTGTTAATATTCTTTAGCCTATTTCAGAAGCTGTCATGTCTCCCTTTAGCTTTCTTTTCCCAGATTGGAAAATCCCCAGCTCTACTAACCTTTAATCACATGTCCTTTCCTTCCTGAATTTCTCATATTTCATGATTTTCCTCCAAACTGCATTAATTTTTTCATAAAGAGAAAAGTGCATAAAAATTCAGTAATTTCCTGAAAATAAGAAAAAATAGAATTATGGATAATTTACCTATTTTGTTAGAAAATAAGCACAAAATTCTTTTGAGGAAATAGGTTTGCATAAATTTAATTTTTATTCACACTTTCATAAAAGACTGTAAGATTATTCTTTTGTTTCTGCCTTTATTAGAGAAAGAGATTTCAAGGGTCTAAAATTTTATGCGGTCTTGTATATGTGTACCTGTATACATAAGATTATTTTGCAAACTGTACTTTGCTGGGAAAAGCATTGACAGCTTTTATAATGAAGCTCAGCTTCCCCTCAAAAGATAAAATCTGACTGAATTGTAACTTATGCTTAACTTTTCTGTTACTCAATTTTCCCTTTTGAAAGTGAGGTAAACATATACAATATGCTTTATGTAAATAAAGTAATATTTATATCTGAGTGATTTAAAAGAAATTTGAAATCAATATTGACCCATCAACTGGGACTTGTTTCTTCACATTATTTTCATCTTATTTTTATCCTCCTTAATCAATTCTGCACATCCTCACAGCAGCCCTGATTCAGAGCATCCTGTTTCTGTCGGTTATAATGTTGGCAGCTACACTCCTGGCTGCCTTGGCCACTCTCAAGTGTGCAATACACAGCCGTCACATTCGTGAATGAGCCTTGTAACAAGGCAGAAATTCTCCATAAAGATTACTCCCAAGAAAGCAATCAAGGAGAGAAGAGTTGTACTTCCAGGCATACCCATACATTCTTTCCTCTACAAGTGTGGACCACGAGCCTCTCCATTCATCTTAGAATGTCCCCTAAGCATCAGTCCTTGTTAGCAGAAATCCCATCAGCTACATCCAATGGGTAGATAAGTCCAATAAGAAGGAAGTCGTCTTCAGTGCAGAGGCTATGCTCACAAGGTCTCACATTCATGAGGATATGTTTAGATTGCATATGTTTGCAGAAGGAATAAAGGCCTTTTTGGTCAGACACCAATTACCCTTCTTTTGGCATCTTTATTTCAGTTTTCCCTGTGTTTTCACCAAATTTACCCAATGCAACTGGACGATGCTCTCACCTTCTACCCATCTGTGTATCTCTGGCTTCCATCCTAGGTCTGTGTGCTGATGATAGCACAGGACTCTGCTCAGTTCCCCTATCCTGCGTGCACAAACTGCAAGTATGGGGAACTATTATGTCAAGGGCCAATGGATGAATTGTTTCTGCTTCCTCCCTTCCCTTCCCAGGAAAGGTCAAGAGATGCAATTTATAGGAATCTCCAGGGTGTGGTACTGCAGTCAGTTCAATACCACCGCTCTATTTTGACTCCACTTCCTTCTCTGAATTACTCCTTTTGTTCCTCACTCCTCCTCCATGGAATCATCTTCCCTGTAAAGTAACTGCACAGTGACCCTTTGCTTCGGCTTGGCCTTCTTGGGAAATCAAGCTAAGTAACTCCCTTAGTTCTTTTGACCAGTGATACATAATTTTTTAAAAAATCCCTTGTGTTATCTAATTTTTCTCCTTTAATAGCTATTTGATATGAATCTATTTTTAAAATTAAAAATAAGGCATCCCCTATCAAGCATGGTGAAATGCATCTAATGACCATGCAACAGTTATTACTGAGCTCCTATGATATCTCAGATAATGCGGCTATAATCTGGCTTTTTGTCCACAAGCTGTGGATTGAGAAACTTTCATATTATAACACAAAATATCAGCTATTTAATCTTAAGAACTTCCCCCTCCCAAGTTTCATAACAATGGTCTTTCTAAACAATAGGTGGAATGAGGTTACTGATCTGATATAATAGAACCAAGAAGAGTAAAATGTAATTGAACATCAACTCTGACCCACAATAATTTCATTAAGGTAGTACCCTTAGAAATTCTCCAGACTCTGTGTTACAATGAAATTAGAATTAATGAAAAGAGAAGTTCTAATCCATTAAAATGTATCTATTAAAAATAGGAACGCAAGCAGAATCAAAGTTCTTCAGAGAGTGATGACATAAAGAAGGAAAATTGCAAATAAATGAAAAAGAAGTGATGGCTAACTGTATTTTTGTGACATTTTTATATTATTAGTAGAAAAATAAAACTATTAAGACAAGGCTATAGCTGCTTGTAAACGCTTGTAACTACAACTGTGAGTATGTTGAGCATATAAGGAGAAACTTTGACTTACTTGCTTTTTTGCAGCCAATGGATATGCAGTCTACGAGAGGTGAGAAGGGTAGTCACTGTGTATGTATGGGTAACTGAAGTTTTCAAGGAACAAGCAGTGTTAGCTCCCAGGAAACCACATTACAGCGGTGGTTGTCAGAGGGTTTGCAAGAGCAGTGAGGTGAGGTCGAGGGCAAGGATTGCTAAAGAAACAAGAAGATTGATGGAATCTACTTTGGATTATAAACAGAACAGTAGGTCTGGGTATATGGCTGGAAGGTGGAGACACACAACAAGGAGAGCAGAAGGGGGAGAGAACAGAGGCCTAAAGAAAGAGTGGTTCTTCTTGAACATTTTTTCATCCTGAATTCTCAATTTGCTTACTGTAGGAGCCAAGTATACTAGGGAAATGAGAGTTGATGCTAGAAAAATATTGGCTTACGTTATATTTGAAAATCTTGTGCATGATCATGGGACATCCTCTTCCATATGACTTCCTTTCAGACATTAAGCAACTACTTCAATAAAAGGTAGGGCAGAGTTGTTGGTAGGGAAGAAGTTCCTTAGCCACTAGGATACCCGTATAGGGTGACCGTGCACCCTGAGTATGGAGGTAAAGAGAGAAGGCACAAAGAAGAGAGGAAGAGTGGTTTCTAGGAAGCAAAGTTCCCAGGAGACATATCAAAGAAGTGTGACCATATAGATCAACTTACTGATGGGACTTGGAGCTTTATGACAAATGTGCACACTCTAAAACCACTGTGTGGAGGCTCTACATTGCTTGTAGTCATATGTGACACTTACTTGTTGGTCCTGCAGTACTTCCCAGGTCATACCACTGTCCTCTCAAGCAAAGCCCCCCATTTCCGTCTGCAACACTTCTGATCTCCTAAGAGACAAACTGTTTTCATAAGTTCATTTACTTCATTGAAATTGAACTTCTAATGTGAAGAACATTGCCAAGTTTAGCCTGCTCACAATTTTTTAGAAGTATATGTTTTAAATACATGTTTATTTTAATAAATAAACCTGTATTATTTTATTAATTAGTTACCTCAATATATTCAACAAAAAATTTCAAAACACACATATATGCAATTATTTGCCTTATTATTACTGAACTGTAAGAATCCTTACATATTATAGGTGTGGGCAATTTGTACCCAGGTTTGTTACAAATGTTTTCTCCCAATCTGTGACTTGCCTTTTCAGAAGATTTTAATTTTCATGAAGTCCAATTTATTATTTTTTTTATAATTCATTCTTTCTGTTTTACAACGAAGAAATCTTTTTATCTTCCCAAGGACAATACCGCAACTAATCAAGTTAGGATGACCTCATTAGGGAGGGCCCTGATACAAAATGACTGGTGTCCTTCTAAGAAGAGGGAAATTTTGACCCAGACACATGAGGGAAATGCTATGTAATAATAGAAGCTGCAATTGAAGTAATCCAGCTGAAAGCCGAGGAGCTACCAGAAGCTGGAAGAGTTTTAAAAAGATTCTTCCCTATAGGCTTTGGAGACAGCAGGGCCCCACCAACACCTTAACTTTAAACTTTTTATCTACAGAATTGTGAGAGAATGAATTTCTGTTTTTTAAACCAATGAGTCTGTGGTACTTGGTTACCATAGCCATAGGTGATTAATACAATGCCTTTTTGTAATTTGGGGGCCAGAGTGATGCTTGTCACATAAAGTAACTAAGGAAGTTATCTTTTGGTGTAGAAATGACATTATTCTTCATAATGTCTTTTTTAAAAGATTTTATTTATTTATTTAAGGATTTAGATAGGAGGAAGGGAACCAGAAAGAGAGGGAGAGAAATATCAATGTGTGGTTGCCTCTCACATGCCCCCTACTGGGGACCTGGCCAACAACCCAGACATGTGTCCTAGACTGAAAATCAAACCAGTGACCCTTTGGTTCCCCGGGATGGCACCCAGTCCACTGAGCCACACCAGCCAGGGCCATAATGTCATTTCAGATGTTACAACTGCCAGTAAAGCCAATTGGGTCTGGAAGATTTTTGTCAGAGAAGATCATTACAAATTTTCCTTTGATGTACAACTATTTGTAATTTAGGTTTCTTTTTGAATCAGGTTTGAGCATTTGTGTCTTTCACGGAAGTTTTCCATTTTGTCTACGTTTTCAAATAACATTGTTTGCAATATTCAATTATTACACCTTTAATGTCTGTAGGAAATTTGAGATGCTTATAGAACACAAAGAGCTGGGCTAAGTACCATGTTTCACTTTTCTGGTGTAATACCATGCAAGATACAGAAACTTATCTTTTATTTTTTAGTCAATTTCACTCTTCCCTGACCACTAGACCCTTAACATTTTCACTGAAGAAGCAGGTCTCTGAAACTACAGAATATTTTTTTCCAGTCTCTGCTGTACATGCCTTCCCAGGGACTCCAATTCACTAGCCACCTCTTACTCACCCTATCTCATTGGCATGACACCACAAATTTAATGAGCCAACGTGGAGACTGGTAGGGTGGTCAAACAGTTCAGATCTCTCAGATGAGAATGTAATGAAGGGGAGAGTGTTAAAATAGTCTAGAGGCAAAACGGAAAATGAAAACTGCTGTGTACCCTACATTAACACAAACTATAGGACCCAGCACAAATAATATCCCTTTTTATTACATAAAAGTCTTTTATTACAAAATCATATGCATGTAATTCTGTAACATAGCAATATCACACTCAAGCACACCATGTGACATGTTAGGGGAAATGTTCAAATTTCTCTCCATTTCCTGCGAGACATTCACGTACTCTACCAACCACATGCATTACACAATTACATTTTGTGGCATTACATCTGACAGACCCTGTATTTCAGATCTACTTTTTAACCTACAACAAGAAATAATAAATTTGCCAAATCAACAGCTACATAAACATGTACCCATGACCTTGTTAGTCTCTTCTAGCCAAAAAAAGTGGAAAAACAGATGTTATAAATGTTATAGTGTTCATTATTTACTTGACATTGATCTAATCTATAGTCATTTGCCAGGATCATCCAATTTCTTCAGGGACAAGAGTAGAAAATGTAATAAGTATAAGGACCTCTACTCCTTTTAGGTATACCAATGGTCTGACTAATCTCTGCCATTCTGTCAAGATGTTACATTGGAGGTGGGTTATTAGTTTGGCTTTTGTGCTGTTGTTTACCTTTTTATTGAATTTCTTGGGATGACACTGGTTAACAAAAAGTATACAGTTCTAAGGGACACGATTTTGCAACACATCATCTCTATATTGTATTGTGCACTCACCACCCCAAGTAAAGTCTTCATCCATCACCGTGTATCTCCCCACATCCTTATCACCTAACTCCTCCCCACCTCTCCACCAGCAATCAGCATTCCCTTGTCCATGAGTTTTTTTCTCCCTTTTCATTCTTGCTCAGTCCCTTTCCCTCACACCCACTCCCCTGTCCCCCACAGCTGTCAGCCTGCTCTCTATCTAGTTTGTCTCTATTTTGCTTCTTAGTTCATTCCATTCATTAGATTCCATGCATGAGTGACATCATATGTGATTTGTCTTTCTCTGACTGCCTTTTTTTTTTACCTAGCATAATGTTCTCCAGGTCCATCGATGCTGTTACAAAGGGATAAGAGTCCCTTCTTTTATATGACTGAGTAGCATTCCATTGTGCAAAAGTAGCACAGCTTTTTTTATCCACTCATCTAACAACAACAACAGAGACATTGATACAGGGTGCAGCNCATGAGTGACATCATATGTGATTTGTCTTTCTCTGACTGCCTTTTTTTTTTACCTAGCATAATGTTCTCCAGGTCCATCGATGCTGTTACAAAGGGATAAGAGTCCCTTCTTTTATATGACTGAGTAGCATTCCATTGTGCAAAAGTAGCACAGCTTTTTTTATCCACTCATCTAACAACAACAACAGAGACATTACAGAAGTTCTCACCCAGGGTCCCCACTGTGGCAGTCCACGGGCAATGAGAATGTTGCTCAAACTACCAGCTATAGAAATTCTACACTGATAGATATGGAAAAGGACTTTTGGTTCCATCTGTGGAGCCAGAGATCCTACCATGAGCTGATTTTATTCAGGACTCCATTTATTACCTGACCTCTCTAAGCCTCCATTTTAATAAAAAACAAAGATGATTCTTTGAATGTTTCTCTATCAAAATCAACTTAGACGTTGTATTTCTAGGTCCTCAAAAGTCTGGTTATTTTTCTGTGATAAGTAGAATGGACCTCTAAAGATACTCAAGCCCTATGAATAACCTGTGAATATATTTCATTCTATAGCAAAAGTGACTTTGCAGGTATATGGGATTTAGGATAAGGTGGTTAGGCTAGTTTATCCAGGTGGGCCCAAGCCAATCATACACACCCTTAAAAGCAGAGAGCTTTCTCCAGCTGGAGTCAGAGCGACCCATAAGAAGTAAGAGTGACTTTAGGTGTGAGAAGGATTCAGTGCATTGTTACTGGTTTAGGGATGCAGAGGGCAACATGATAAGGAATGAATATTGCCTGAAGAAGTTCAAAGAATCCATCGTCTGACAGCCATCAGGGGAAAGGGGGCCTCAGCACCTCAACTATAAAGAAATGAATTCTACTAAAAGTCTTGGTGATATGGAAGCATGTTCTTTTCCAGAAAAAAAAAAAAAAGAAAAGCTTCCATAAAGGAATGAAACAGCCCTAACCCTTTGAGTTTGGCCTTACCAGGCCTTAAAGAGAATCGACTGAATCGCATCATGTTGGCCTTCTGAGCCTACAGAACTGTGAAATAATAAATTAGTGTTGTTTTAGCTAGGTCTGTTGTGGTGTGTTATGGAAAACACAACAGCTAAAGGAAACTAATACACCCCTTCCCCCTAATGCTCGGTCACCCAAGTAAATGGCCTCAGAACCTTTTGGGGAAGAAAAGAGAGAACACTACAGCCTACATATGCTGTGGACTCAGCCCTTTTTTCAGTCAATGGGTTGTCGGTCTGAAAACTAGCTCAGGTTCAGAAACTGATCAAGGGGCAGTTACTCTTCAGGCAGGTCATCCTTGGCTTTACTGCTCCTCTATTCTTGCATCTTTTTAGTGATAGACATTAATTAAGTACTCTGCTTCGTGATTGCCAAACTATTTTTCCCTGAGGGACACCATGCTCTATTACCCATCTCCATCATTTCCTGAGGGACAAGTCCCGTTGGCTCCCCTTTTCATCCTGCTAATAATTAAGGTAATTGCAGCTCCCTCATTTCTGATGACTAAGTGCCACCTCCTGGCCTCCATTACTTCAGGGCCCCTATGTCCTTGTGCATATTGACCTCTCCTATCACCAGCCACGTCCTGCCTAGGAAAACCACCACATAACCTGGGGATGTCTGTGTCTCTCCCATAGGCACATTCCTAAAGGACTTGATAAATGTGTTCTCTGGGCCCTCCTGTGGAAATAACACTTGGATGGGTCTTCTGGCTTTACATACCAATCCAGCAACTGCATTCTCTCAGCATCTGTATTCTTTCTTCTGTATATGCCAGGGAGATTCTGACATATTCACTTCATTCAGTGTCAACCATTGCTTTTCTAAAAGCAACCCTAACAGTGAGCTTGTCCCGCCCCCTACGGTCCTTGCAAGGATAAGAAATTCAACATACTAGGAAGTACTTCCAATTATTTATTTTTCACTTATTTGATCGTTCATTCCAGTTCTCTTGATCAAGTACGTATCAGCATAGCAGACAAGAGAGGAGCTAAGGGCAGCTCCTTCTGGGAGCATCTTGTTGGGGAGAATTCTGTGTATTATTGTCCAATGCAAGAGAAGTACTAGCTCCTGCCAAAAAGAGTGGTGTACCTCTGAAGGTTCTGCGGGAAGAGGGTGAGTGCACACTCAGTACATCCTCAGTGGTACCCAACAACTGGTCTCATCCCATGTTTAAGGGTTGGTCCCAGACTTTTCCAGGCAGAGCCCTGATATTAGCATAATAGATCAGCCTAGATGAGCGTTCCAACAACTCTAGAACTCTGCAATCCTAAGTAGTGGACATTTAGCCCACCCACCTACATCTGTTCTGCTAATGTAGAATAAAAGGATCTCTTTGCAAGCTACAAATGAGGCCTCCTGGTCTTGTACTTTTGTTTGGCTGCTTAGTAGTTACCCTTATCAGCATAATGCTCCCTCTGTGTAGCATAAATACAACTCATCAAAGAACAGTCAACTCCGTTAGTTTTGTAAGAGTTATATTTCCCCCATATTTTTGAAACAACTCAATGAACCTACGAGGGAATTTCTCTCCACCAGTACATTTTTTTCTCAGTACAACATTGGTGAAATTATCAATCCTGCCATTACCTTGTGCCATGGACTATTCATGCCCAACCTATTATTCAGGACCGATTCTGTTTTATCTGCCCTTCAATAAATAACCCAATCCCACACCCCATATTACCACTTTTCACTTGCACAATCCCTAGTACCCTTGTATAAGTTTGTGTCTAACAAAAAGTAAATGTCATGATGGAATTTAGGTGTGTAAGAGATTTAATGGTGGAGAGAGGACTAGAAGGTGTGGTGAGATTTTAGACCATGATTCAGATCTGACATCCACAGAAGAAGAAATAAATTGAAGGTAAAAAAATATTGGACTGCAGTGTATTTCCCAAAAAGTTTCAAAAGGTCCATGGAGAAAGTTTCAGCCAAACTCACTTATTAGAGGTGTCACAGAGTTTGCTGGAAGAACCCACGTCCGTGGCCTCACCATGCTCAGGCGTGGGCTGTGAGCAGCCTCAACGCAGTGCGCCCTCACGGCCAGAGTGGCCCTGGAATGCCTGCACGCTGCCGCCTGCGGCCAGTCATCTGAGCAGTACATTTTCATGTCTCCCATAATTCATTTTTCCTGACGATAGTTTTCATTTTCTTCTTATTTGAATGTGTAGTAATCGTATTGGATATTGGACATTATGAATTTCACATTTTTGAAAACTGGACTGTGTTTTATCCCTTAAAAAGTGCTAAACTTTCTGGAAAACAGTGAAGCTCCTTTGGGGTTCTTTTTCAGTAGAGCTCTCCATAATGTAAAGTTTTTTGTCCCATTAATTCCTGCCAACTCGGTCTCCCTGAATACCAGTCTCTATCTTTTCAATTTATGAGACCATCATCGGACTATGTGTGTGCTCTTTCTTCCTGTTCTACGGTCTAGAAATGACTCAAAGTTGTAAAACCTGAGTAGTTGTAAAAATAATTTGTTTCCCTTTTCTCTGTTCTATGCTTCCTGTTGCCCAATTCCTAAAATATTTGTTTCTTGCATTTTGGTCCAGTTTTTTAATTATTTGTAGCAGGAGATTAGTTTTTTATTCTTACTCCTTCATAACCAGATCATATGCCTGAGCTTCGCAAATATTTAAAAGTGGCTTTATATTTTTAGTGTTATGTAAATACATAGTCAGTATTATCATTCAAATTATTTTACCTGATTGAATTTTATTTCCTCCTTAGTATGGGGACAACCCTCCCTCTCTGCCTCTTCTCCTCTTATGTTCTGTGGTTTTGTCTGTCACAGAGCTAACATCTGTAAGAGTGTGTGCCTGATAAAGGGTGGCCAAGAAAGCGAATCTGGGTAAATTACAGGAAAAAACCAGAACAGATTAAAATATCTTTATTAAATTATGGCCCTAGGTCCTCTAAACAGTTTCAAGATGTGTTAATATTGTAGGTTTCTTGTAAGCACACACAAGAAAGCATGAACAAGTTAAATAGCCTAACCACAGTGAAACAAAATGAATATTCAGCGTTTAGCCTTAGCTACCACAAGCAGTGCAGGAATTGATAATATCACACAGGAAGCAAACATCATGTAAAGATCTTTCAAAAATGCAGGCAAAGGTTCCTGATAACATCAGTGTTAGAGGTATGTTATTTCCCTGCAAATGCAATGGGCTTTTAAAAACTCTCCCTCTACAGCAGTAAAAAGGAAGCATTTACAAATTTTTGCAGCGAGCGTATTTGCAGAATGCGAAGATAATAAAACCATTAACAACTGCAAGGATATGCATAAAAGCAAGTAAAAACTAGAGATATCTCCAGTGAGACTAAGATCTTTGAGGTCAGCAACTGTCATACTGATTTTTGTGTTTCTTGTAAATACTCCATACATGTTCAGAACGTAATAAATACCTATTGAATTAAACAGTATTGACTTAGTTTGAGGATTTAAAAAATTGCACATTGTCTTAAATCTTTTTTTAAATTAGATACAGGTTTGTAGGAGTGCTTGAAATGTTAATGAAAATAATTGTTATACTGTAAATTTCCAAGAACAGGAGAGAAATAAATAGAGAAATAATAGTTACCACTAGCTTGTCACAATGACTGGCTTCCTTTTTTTTTTCTCCCAATAGATTGAAGCAATTGCCACAGAATTTCCTGAAGGAGATATTTTGTTCCCCAAATTTTGAAAGATAATTGAAGAAATTTCTTCCTCTAACTTGAAATTCAGTGGGAAATCTGACAAATATAATTAGGAAAGAATGTTCGTATAGGATGGACAATTTGCAAAATGTCAAATTAGAAAATATCAATGTATCAAAAATGAGAGCCAATATTTTATATATGCTATTTTTATCTTGGAATACTTGTCATTTTTAATATTTATTATTTAATATTAAATTGGGAAAAGAATTTTGAGCAAAATAAAGCCATGAGGAGTATTCACTGTGGATTTAGTGGGGGAAAGAATGAGCTGTCGTAAATACTCTTTAATAGGGTTGCCAATTGCAGGGCCTGAGAGTGTTCCTGGTTACCCCCAAGATGGTAATCTCTAACTCCAGAATGCTCCTGTAACATTCCCATGTAAAATATGACCTAATAATCCTTAACCTGTGTGGCTCAGTTGGTTGGGCACTGACCTGCAAGGCGAAAGACCACCAATTCAATTCCTGTTCGGGCCACATGCCTGGGTTGTGGGTTCTGTCCCTGGCTGGGGCACATGTGAGACCCAGCTGATCAGTGTTTCTCTCTCACATTTAAGTTTCTCTCCCTTTTTTTTTCTCTCCCTCTCTTTATCTCTAAAAATAAATTAATAAAATCTTTTCAAAAATAAAATATGAGTTTATACATTGGGGAAAATTAGTATAAAGTGTTTTATTAGGGTCATTTAATACTTATTTGTCAACTTCTTAGTGTTCTGAGGTTGTCTAGGTTTATTGGCATCACTATCCCTTGTGAGCCAGTTTGTGTACTTGACTTTTTTATACTCTTACAGAGTTGCTCAGTGGTGAAGTCTGACTCTTCAAATTTTACTGAAAAAAAAAGTTGTTATTGCCCTGGCTGGCGTAGCTCAGTGGATTGAGCGCGGGCCTGCGAACCAGAGGATCGCAGTTCGATTCCCAGTCAGGGCACATGTCTGGGTTGCAGGCCGGTTCCCTGCAGGTCCACTCCCAGCAGGGGACGCACGAAAGGCAACCATACATGGATGTTTCTCTCCCTCTCTCCTTCCCCTCTCAAGATAAATAAATAAATAAAATCTTTTTAAAAAAAAAAGTTGTTATTAAGGTGCAAAGGTTTTCTTAATCTAACAGAAGTTCACACTTTCTAGTGGAAAGAATAGGACCTTGATAAGTTAATTTTTAACTGCTATTCCTTGTTTTATATAAAATAGTCTGTTGGATTACTTGTTACTAATTATGTATTTGCATAAACTCTGCATTCATTATTTATTGATTGTTTTTTTCAGGGACAAGAAAAATACAGTCTATAAAGGAAATGTGGACAACTGAAATTAAGTGGGGCCCATCTTGAAGGCTTTATGTAGAAATGAATATGGAACTTGGCATTCAAGGTCAAGCATTTAAGCTACCTGAAAAGCATATGTGAAGTACTTTACATGTGTTTTATTTCTAATGTTGTTTTTAATCTCACTGTTTTTTTTTAAATACAGGTATAGCTAGTTACTTAACAATCAGCGTTTGTATACGTGTCTCTTTTCTCATGCTTTCTATGTGTTGGCAGTGGATGGGCCAAGGGCCCAGTACAACTCAGCCCACTTTATGATCAAAACTGGAAATATTTTTATGGGTTGGCCCAAATAATTGTATCTCATCAGAAATTTCACTTAGGAGAGTTATATGACTAAGCTGCTACAGAAGTGCTGTTGTAGACATCTATTTCCTGGAAAATTTTTCTGCACTCTAGCCCCTGTCAAGATGTGAAATACTTGCTACAGAAACTCAGGCCATATTTTCTGTGAACTGCTGATTGAAGATTATGTCAGAAACTGAAAAATTGTTCATCAAGCCCATTTTCCTTTCTTCCTGATGCACAGCGACAGTTCCTGGTTTCCCATGCAGTCAGGTGTGATTATGGGATTATACTCTGGCCTCTGGGATGCGGATGGGCTATAAACATCTTCTGTGTGACTCTCTATGTCTCAATTCTACTGTCTATTTTATTTGACCATATCTAGATCAATTCTGGAATCTATATACTGAAAATGGAAAAGTTTCCTGAAGTCACTGTACCTGTATGATTGCCCTCTTCACGTGCACATCACTCCTCACCCCTCACCATCAACTAGACTTTTGAAAAACAAATAAATAAATTTCTCGTGTGTTCAGTCACTGAGTTACCAGGGTTTCCTGACTGCAGCAGCCCATGACAACTCACAGAATGGCAAAAATGTAAAAGACCTTGCTTGTTGACTGCCACCCACATTCTTTCTTCACTAATATTGTTTTTATGCGGGTGATTAGTTTATTGTTTCAAGAGTTACTACCAACAGAAGTTTTCAATACAATTTACCTTTTACACAAGGATGAAATACGGATTATTGCAATATTTTCATAAATCTTTCAGGGGTCCTTGGAGCAAAATAATGATGCTAATTTTATTATACGCTATAATTTTAATGAATAATGCTGCAGAATATAAATACAAAACAACTATTTGCAGAAACAATTGTTTCTCTGAAGTAAACACTGTGAACATACCAGAATAATTTCATGGGGCAAATTAAGAAATCACTTTGTACAATCTATCCATTTGGTTCTCTTCCACTTCAATAGTCATGCAGCTAAAATGCTTAGAAAAAGACTAATGATTATGTCTAATAACGAAGAACACTAATCCTTTCTTTTAACCCAACCAGTTTCATTTCTTACAGAAGCAGCAGAGAATTTCTCTCTCTTATTTTCACCTTTGGCTCATCCTTTAATAGGATACAACTTCCTAATCTGAACCTTTCTTCTAGGTCCAAATTGCCTTCCATTTCTTTTTTTTTAAAGATTTTATTTATTTACCTTTAGAGGGGGAGGGAAGGAGAGAAGGAGAGAAATATTGATGTATGGTTGCCTCTCTTGAGTCCCCTGCTGGGAACTGGCCGGCAACCCAGGCATGTGCCCTGACTGGGAATCGAACCGCTATGGTGTGGTTCACAGGCTCGCGCTCGATCCAGGCTCGCGCTCGATCCACTGAGCTACATCAGCCAGGGCTGCCTTCCATTTCTTAAACATATCCTTCAAATGTCAGTAGACTCCCTTGCTCTGGATTCTCATTTTTCTCTTACTGCCATGGCCACCGTCAAGGTATGTGTCACGGTAAGTTCTATCCACTGAGGAGCTGTGAAAAGGGCAAAATGCATAGTCTCCACAATCAGAGCACTCTTTGCTTTTAGGTCTTTGTTGCTGTTGATCTCTCCATTTGTAAACCATTTACCCTTTTCTGTGAATCACAGCGATCCTTGTAGCTCAAGGCAGTATACGAGTTAAAACCCGTCTTACATGGCTTTCATGTCTCCTGCTGTCTGCAGAGAGCCTCCAGTCACAGAGTGACCTGACTTCCCACTTAGAAGAACCATAGGGCATGGCAATACCTGGTAAGGCTGTGTGCGAAAACGAGGTCCACGTAGGTAACACCCAGTCCCGAGCACCGTGGGAGGCCACATCGGTGTACGATGATGCGAGCATTCAGTGGGCATCATCCATACAGATGAGGACGCAGACTAGTGTAGTATAGAATTGTATGTAGTGGCTCTGTCCAGGACCACTTTCTCACCCTTCCAACTTTAGTATACATGTCTGTGCTGCTGAAGCAAGCACCCAGTGCCGCATTCTTCATTCTCTGGTTTTCTGAGTTTCAGTGCCCATCGCCCAACCCGTGGCTGTAATCGAAACCGTTTCTCCTGTCGCGTACAGTACTACACCTCTGAAAATGTCTCCAACAATCCACACTTTGTCTATAATTCTTATTAGGTTTTCCCCCTAGCTTTCTTATTTCTTTATTGACACTAATCTGTTCTTTAATCTCTCAACTGCTATTTCCTTGTTCCTTTCATCTTTATCCTTTTTTAGAGCCCCTTTCCTGTCCTCTTTTTCTTTCCTACCCAGCCTAGACTCCCTAGTCCATCCCCACAGGGACGTTGTCACAGATACTCCCCATCATCTCCCTAGTTCTAAATCTGCACATAGCATGGACTCAACAACTCACTAAACTTGGATCAACCCTCTCCTGCAACAGCCATTTTGGTTCAGTTCCATTTAATAAACATTCTGTCTTGGCTGGTGTAGCTCAGTGGATTGAGCTACAGAACCAAAGGGTCACTGGTTCGATTCCCAGTCAACTAACATGCCTGGGTTGTGGGTTAGGTCCCCAGTAGGGGACACATGAGAGGCAACCACACATTGATATCTTTCTCTCCTTACCTTCCCCTCTTTCTATAAATAAATAAATAAATAAATAAATATCAAAAACCAAACCCACATTCTGCTGACTGCCTACCATAAACTGGGCATAAATAAATGTGCCCAGGTAAGTGCCAGAGCAAGATAAGCACAGGGCACTCACTGAAATAATAGGAGAGAAGAATGTCAGTGACCTAAAGGTTTATTAAATATGACAAGTGCAGGTAGGAAAAATCCAGCAGCCATGAAGATTGGTGCCACTGTACAGATGTGGGCCCCTCTGAGCCCTCAGTGCATGAATAATCTTTTGCTTGCTCTTGGGTAACTCTTGCCTCACTACCCTCAGCATTATCCCAAACCAATCAATGCCCTTTCCTCAAAATTCACCTCATCCAGAGCTCTTCTCCGCCAGGATCATCACTTCTTACTCCACAGAGAAAATAATAGTAGTTACCCATAAATTCCCTCAATTCACCAGTCTGAGGCCAATCCATTTTTGTCTCATGCTGCCTTGTTTTCAGGTTCAGAGAAAGCCTCGTCTTTCTTAACCTCTCAGACAATGCTTTGCTCTCAGCCTCCTCCATCTTCCTCAGACACCTGCTTCGTTTGCCATCACCTCCCTTTATCATACCACAATCAGTTCTTATTAGCTGCTTCTTTCTGCTGAAAATCTAGCCAAGTATTACCACTCTTTAAAAGGAAAAAATATCTCTAATTCCTTTGTCTGCCTTTCTCCCTTCATTCTGGTTCAATCCATTTCCTTAAAAAAAAAAAGCCTCTGCTTTGTGGCCCACTAGGCCCACTTCTCTTAGCGAGCCTGGTGACCAGTCATACAAACTCCGGTGCTGGGCCGTTTGTTGTCCTCTTGGCACCACGACCACCTCCATCTAAACCCGGAAACTCACTTCCCGGAACCCCTTACTCTACATGTTTCTAGGTTACAGTTCATCAGTGTGAGAAAAGGAATTAGGCTGCGGTAAAACGGAAGCCGCTGTTCCCTGGAAGCAGTTGACATAGGAGGGGGTGTGGAGACGGGAGTGTGCCACTGTGGCTTTGGGGGCAGCTCTTAAGACCCGTCTGCCTCCCCTCATAGACTGAGACAGTTTCCAGGGCCTTCTACAGGTTGTTGAGACATGTAATGGCTTCTGGCAAGCTTTCGAAAAAGACTTACTTTGATGTTTCAGACTGAGATCAATTTCTCTGACCTTTGGGTAACATCTTTCTTATCCTTCGTGGCAAGTTCCCTGAGCTTTACTGCTTCAGTTGTTCCAAGTTCTACATTAAACCCTCAATGAACAGAATACATCAAATGACATACATTTTGATGTCATCAAATACATTCCCCACGTGAATGCTGGTGAATACACCCAAACACACCCCCTCAATTTACACTAGCAAATGTCACCAAACAATCTCAAAATTTCCCAAACCCAGAACATTTCCAATGTCTCCAAAACTCTTGCCAATGTGACAACTGCTTTCTTGAAACTTACCATCCTTATGAAACTTAGAGACCAGTGGAAATGGCATTTACAGATATAGTGTGATAAGATGTGCTGTGAAAAGGATCAAACCTCGATTAATATAAAGAGGAAAATGCAAATGGATCTAGCTGGGAAAATTATCCTAAAGGTTTCCCTCTGAAATCCCCTGACTATATTGAACTCTTCCGCAACCTTCAAGCAGTACGTGGGGCATCTTGGACACTATTTAATGACTATTAACCTATTCACTGGTTTTTATTTTTCCCCCTTTCTTTTAATCTCTAAGATATAAATCAATTATGCCCATAAATAGATACTCTCAGGTTTTTATTCTTCACATTTTTATGATTCTGACAAAAGCTGTAAGGAAAAATGAGTGAAAAGAAAGATTTTATATTAATAAAGAACATCCATTTACAAAAAATTCGTTGTCTAGGGTTTATAGGCTTAAAAGGTTAGATTTATTCTGATAAATATTTTATCTAAATCCAAAAGCAAAGATCTTGTGTTTTCCACCATTAGAGCACTTTAGAGAGTAACATCAATTGTACACAAATATACAGAATAGACATTCACAATTACTACTTAAAAGAAAACCCATTAAGTCAAAAATTTATATACATGCAAAAAACAATCTCATTAGATTATGTACTATAGAAAATCAAGGGCAAGATCTTCAACTACTTCATAATGTAATGTTAATAGACATAATATTAACAATCGATTTAGTGTGTGAGATTCACTGTCCAATAAAATTTTGAGTATAGTGATATTCCACAAACTGTCAGCATGGATAGAAAATTTCCATAATTTTATAAAAACTAGGTCAACATCATAGAGATATACTGCAAATAATCCAGCCTATTTGGTTGGTATCTTAACTCTAGCAGAAATTTGAATTCCATAATACTGTGAAACCAAACAAGGATTGCTAAAATAGAAGCAATTGGAAAATGTCTTATACATCCAAGTTAAATTCAAATGAGGAAAATCTGTGTGTGGTACAATAGATTTAAATATGGAAAGCTGCAGATGAAATAAACAAGAATTTGGGTATGGTAACCGTTTTAGTTGATTATATCACTGCCTATGTTTAGAAAAATCTATGATGTTACCATGGAAACTATTTTTATTTCAATGTAGTTACAGAAATTCTTTAAGTACAAATTAAATTAATTAAAGGCAAGGGTCCAATGTTAGAAATATTTAGAAGTTTAGAGAATAATTCATTCTACTTACCTAGAAGAAATAAAGAGAGTGATGGGAAAAAGAAGACTGCATAAACTTGTCACCCCAAATGAATAATGCATACAGTATATTGTTGAAGCAAACTGTATACACTTGGAAATTCATTTAGGATAATAAGAGCTCCAAATACTATCCAACCCCACTTCAGCAGGATGTTTAGAATCTATGGTGATAGAATCATAAACTCTCTGATGTTTATGTTTACTTTTTAAAGCTCAGATGGAAGAATAAGTCTTCGTGGGGATTACCTGATACATAGTAGGCACTTGGTATGTGTTTGTTGGCTCAATGAATAAATGGAAGGAACAGCCTAGAGTGTGACGATGCTCTGGCGATAATGCTGGGATTCCACAAGACCCAGTGAATTGTATGCTCCATTTTATTGTTCTCCTAAGCCAATTAAAAACCAAAAAAGATAGAAAAGCAAATGGCAGATGCTATGTACTAAATGTGTGTGTCCCCACAGAATTCATGTTAAAGCTCTATATAATAATACTTGGAAGTGGGGCCCTTGGAAGGTAATTAGATTTAGATAAGGTCATGAGGGTGGTGCTTCTACAGTGGAATTAGTGCCCTTATACTAAAGGGAAAATACCAGAGCTCTCTTCCTCTTTGTCCACCAGGTGAAGATAGAGCAAGAAGGAAGCCACCTGCAATCCAGGAAGGGGGCTGTCACCAGTCACCAGATCTGCTGGTACCTTGATCTCAACCCCTTCAACCTCCAAAACTGTAAGAAATACATTTCTGTTTTTAAGCCACCCAGTCTATGCTATTTGATTATAGCAGCTGGAGCAGACTAAGACAGAAGACTTACTACAAATACCTCCTTTAGTATTGAACAATCTAATAAGAAATAATGAAACTCATATCTTCAGCAAGCATGTTTTCTAATTGTCAGCCCAGATTTTAACAGACCCCATCCCAGGTACCGGCGGCATTAGGGCCCCGCAGACCTTGTCAGTGGGGAGGCTGCATCAGCAAATACAGCACGTAGAGAAGCACACTTTCTGTGAACTCACTTGGATCCAAAGAACAAGATTTTTTAAAAAAATAGTAACTGAGCTAGAATACTCAACATATCCTCCCCAAATTTATAAGTCACATGACCTACCCACTATCCCCCAGAAAGAAGCATGTGAGGGTGGGGAGACAGACCACAGTTGTCATGCAAATGGAATATCCTCCACCTGAAAAGAACCATAGGGTGTGAAAAAAAGTGTTCTCTGGATACTGACTAGGGGGAGACTTAAATTATCTGATAATCATTAAGCATAGGATAGGGTTTATAAACGTATCAAATTAAACACCTTAACTGGAGGCACTTTCAATTACTCATTCACTTAACGTGAATTCCCTGATACCTAATAGGGCTAGAAAGACCTTCTTGTAGATGTTGGAGTATGAAGAATAAGAAGGTAGACATAATTTCTATCTTTATGAAGTTTATAACTTACAAGGCAGACATCAATTGAATAAGCAATTATAATTCAGTATGCTGTCAGGAGAGGAAGTATGAAGTGCCCCAGAACTCATAGGTGAGATATTTATCCTGTGAGGCTTAGGAATTCTGCTCTACTCAACTCTGAAGCAGAGAGCCAAAGATTAGTAAGAAGTAGCCAGGCAAAGAAATTAGGAAAATGTTTCTAAGGAAAACAGGCCTGGGGCTGAGATCAAAGAATGAGAATGTGGTGTAATCAGCAAACCAGAAGAAATTCAAGAAGGCTAGGATGTACTATGATGATGAGGAAAGAGAAAAAATCTGCGCAAGAAGCAAGCAGGGAAAAGTAATGTCTAGGTTCATATTTTAGAAAAATCATTTTGGTTTTAGAGAGGAGAAAGAGATGAAATACAAAGTTAAGGACACAGTAAAAATTGCATTTTAAATGAAAGAAATTGATGGCTTGAATGTGGAAGCTAGATGTAAAAATGGAGAAAAATAAATGTACTTTTATTTACTTTTTTTACTTTTCTGTGTATTTTATTTTTTAATTTTTTATTATTTTTATTTTGTTTATTCCATTACCGCTTAACCTCCTTATACTCCCCTCCTCCTTGCAGTCACCACAGTGTTGTCCATGTCCGTGAGCCCTTTTTCCTTTTTGCTCGACCCCTCCTCCACAATAGTTGTCATTTTGGTCTCTATTTATGAGTCTGTCTTTATTCCTTGGTTGTTTAGTTTGTTCATTAGATACTCCATCTAAGTGAAATCATATGGTATTTGCAATATTATTTACAATCACCAAGATTTGGAAGCACCCCAAGTGTCTATTAGTAGATGAATAGATAGTGGGATATTTACAGTAGATGGGATATTTACACAATGGAATACTACTTTGCCATAAAAAAGGAAAAAATTACCCTTTGTGATAGCATCAACAGACCTGGAGAACATTCCGCTGAGTGACGTAAGCCAGTTACAGAGAGGCAACCAGCATAAATGTGCTTTAGAAATATCTGGTAGGTAGAATAACCAAGAATGGGTGATCTTGAAAGATATACTACATGAGGACCAAGGAAAGGAAGATTAATGTATTTCTGCCATGAATAGGTAAGGGGATTCTGGTGTCATGAATAAAATAGGACCCCAGGTGAAGATGGTTTGGAAATGAGAGGATTAAATGACAAGTACATTTGGTACATTTAGATTGAGGTTTCTGTAAAGTCTCCAAATAGAAATGATCAGTAAGCACATAGGTGTGGGGCTGGAGTCCAGGAAAATTAGCTGGGTTAGAAAGGGGAAGTGAGAATCAATGTTGCCAGAAGCAATTATCATTTTATTAATCAATTTAATTCTATTAAGTGGATTGAACCTCATAGTGTATAATGAGCAAAAAGCATTATTATTTAATCACCAGTTCCTTCGAACGTATTCTGTAAGATTTTCTATTTTTGTTAGTTTTTTTTACAACATCCAAAATTTTTGCTAGGTCTTGCAGCTTTTAATCATTTCCATTTATGTAAGGAATTATATTCCTTTAAATTACATGTATAAATTCTATGCATATGGAGATTTTTTTCTGTAACACCTTAAATCTGTATTATAGAGGTGAACCCAGGTCAAACAGTATCTATGCTTCTTGTGACAAATGAGACTGAAAAAGAGAGATGCATTGTTGAAAAACTAGTGAAGTCTGTCATAAAAAATTCAGACCCAAATCTTAAAAAAGCAGAAAGCAAAGGAATGATGTAGAATATTCATTAAATAATTATGGGAAAAATAACAAGAGCATTAAATACAAGAAAGAAAACTGTACTTGAACAAGAGTTAAATAAAAATTTTTTAAAAACAAAAAATAAATAAATAAAAATAGCAGCAATGTCTCAATATTTTTCTATCCTCTAGATGTGAGTCTTCAAATAACAATAACTTTAAATAATAAGTCACATTATTGTAGAGGAAAAATTAATGAAGGACTATGCAAAAATGTTTGAAATGACACTCAGTTGTTTAAATATCATATGGAACATTCATTCCAACAACTATTCTCAGCAAAGCTTGAATATGCCAACTGGAGAAAGAAAACAGAGTGTATTTTGTGCAACACCTTCAGCTGTTCTCACACTTGTTTGATATTGATGGAATGTCCAGGGTGTATGAGACGTTAAATTTAACCCATTCAAAGCAGTTCTTGGTCCTCAGAGTTTTTATTTTACTGTGTATATGGATAAACAAGTACAACATCTATATAAATTGACTTTCTTTGAATTAATGTTATATTTTGGTCCTCCTTCCAACTCATATTTTGGTTTTGCTTGACAGACCAATAATTTCTGAAGAACTATAGTTTCAATTTTGTCCATTATGTTTTCTGATATCGATTTTTTTCCAGAGTACTGATGTTCACTTTTAAGGGGGCACATTTTAAACAAAAGGAGCCCCATTCCTTCTTTTTACCTCCTCTACTCATACCTGAGTCCATCAAGTATGGATTCCTAACCCGTCCAAAGAAAGCCACTATTTCAAAAGATAGATAGGAATTTATGACTCTCTCTCTCTCTCTCTCTCTCTCTCACACACACACACACACACACACACACACACACACAATGAGCAGAGGCAGTTACACTGTCATCAGAAATTAAACTGGAAAATGAATATAGAATGGGATATTAAGAAACAACTCAGAAAAAAGAGAAACTTGGAATGAAGGCCATGAGGATCCTAAAAGCCACAGTTTTAGTAAAATCATATAGTTAGAAGAAGCTACAACAGTGTTTTTGTTCTTTCTGCTTGTTTGTTTTTAACATACACTTAGTAGGAGGAGCTTATTGATAACACGGAGAAGAGACAACTACCATGAGCAAGATAAAATGGGGAGGGCCACGGAGTCAGGTTGTAGGCAAAGCTGTCGGAAGGATATCTAGGAATTTCCTCTAGGAGGGTCCCAGTGCTGCAGTGAATTCAGAAATGACCCAGATATGTAAGGTTCTGGGATTTTTGTGCAGTTTTGTTTCTCTCCTCAAGGGCCACAGTGAATGTTTGCAAGGGTTGTGTTTTTATAATGGTGTCAAGCCCAAGATAGAAGACAATAGTAATAGCCAATGTTCATCATCAGAGCTGTGGTGACCTGGACAAAGAAACACATTTGTTGGATTCGTACACCTTGCCCTTACCAGCCCAAGCCGAACTGGCGTAGTCTCAACCTTTACTGACTAAATCTGCTTTTTTTGAAGTCAAAAGAATCTGATTAAAATAGTAAGTTACTCTCTTTTCTTTGGGGGTATGAAAAGGTAGACTCTTGCAATGAACTATCACCTCAACGCCTGTTAGAATGGCTATTATAAAAAAGATGAGGAATAACAAGTGTTGGTGAAGATGTGGAGAAAAGGAAACCCTGAGTACTGTTGGTGAGAATACAAACTGGCGCAGCCGCTACCAAAAAAACACATGGACAGTCATCAAAAAATAAAATTAGAACTACCTTGTGGGCCAGCAATTCCATTTCTAGGTTTGTATCCAAAGAAAACAAAAACACTAATTTGAAAATATATGTACACCTTCATGCTTATCGCAGCATTACTTAAAATAGCCAAGACAGGAAAACAACCGATGTGTTCATTGATGGACAAATGGATAAAGAAGATGTGATAGATATTACACTAGGTAATATAGGCCACTATATATTATATTAGATAAATATGTAATGATATATAATGCAGCCACACAAAAAGAAGGACATCCTGTCATTTGCAACAAGATGAATGGACCTGGAGGCTATTATGCTAAGTGAAATAAGTCAGAGTAAGACAAATACCATGTGGTGACACTTTTACATGGAATCCAAAAAAAAAGGCTTATCAATACAGAACGTAGTGGTAGTCATCAGAGGCAGGGTTGGAGTGGGGAGTGAGCAAAATGATGAAGGGGGTCAAAAGGTACAAACTAAGTTGAATAAGTCCCGGGGATGTAAAGCACACTGTGGTGATCACAGTTAACAATACTGTATTTGTATGTTTGAAAGTCGCTGAGATTGTAAAAGGTCTCCTTACAAGAGAAAGAAAATTTGTAAAAATATATAGTAATGAATGCTAACTAGGCTTTTTGTGGTGGTCATTTCACAATATATGTAAATATTGAACTATAACATTGTCCACCTGAGACTAATATAGTATCATATGTCAATTATATCTCGATTTAAAATAGAAACAGAGAAAGGGGGAAAATGTAGTCCCTACAAGTTTGTCTCTTCTAGTGCTATTACCTATTTTTCCCTTTGAATCTTAGTGTGATGATTTCAAAATTTAAATCTCATAACCTCATTCTCTTTTCACATAAATAATTTAACTCCATGTGGATCTGTTCATGGCAGGATGCATGAGATTTCTATATTCAGACTTTTGACTTATTTTAATCACATTCTTTATATATGTATATGATTTAGACCAATGTTTATCATTCTCTGATGTATAACTAGTAGAAAAAGAATACCTAGTCTCTTCTCTTAAATTGCATATAATTTAAGTCAGAGACTAAAAGAATAAATAATTACAATGAAACGAAGATGGTGTTAGAGATAAGCACAGAGCCTAGTGCATATAGATGTATTTAGGATGACTATCACACCCAAATTTGGGGATCAAGGACCAGGGAAGCATTCTGGAGAAGATAACACCTAAAGTGCATTTTAAAGAAGAGGAGATAGCCAGTTAAGGGCAAAGTCAGAAAGACATCCTAGGCACAAGAACAGGTGTGAAAAAATGAATTAATGAGACATGCAGAGTCCTACAGCAGTGATGTTAAAGCCGTTTTTTAAAAAATATAGTCCACTTGAGTGGAGTCCAAGACCTACAGCTCTCTGAGGATAACCATGTCCACTCACTCTTCAAAAGGTGATTTAAAAAATTGAAGTGACATGAGATAAATGAATTTAAGTAAACTTTTGATATTAAGATATAAATTACTGTCCTCTATAAGATAAAAATGTATTGAGAGCTATGTAATTGTATGTTTAAATGATTATTTACACATTTTATATTAACCCTGTAAATCATTGCACTTGCTTTAGAAATGTCCTTTAGATTTTTTATTTTTCTTTTTTTTGGGGGGTATAGGTAACATAGGCATAGGATATAAAAAGAAAAAGAATATATAATAAAATTTAACTTTCATTCCCTGTTTCCCAAAGTTTTACAGAGGTTGCAAACATTGATAGTTCTTACTGTGTCCTCTCAAAGATATTTATGCGGAAAAAAAGATATTATATGTGGCACATTCACAAGCACATGTATTGCTGCACACATACACAATTTGTGAACTATCCTTTTCTTGATTTAAGAATATATCTTGGAGAGCTTTCCAGACTACTGCAATGTATTTTTATCTTTTTAATTTAATGTTTTTGAACTAATTTTAGACTCAGAAAAGTTACAAAAATATGTTTTGTTGTATCTCCCACTATGCTTTCATGATGTTAACATTTTACATGACAATAGTATAATCACAAAGGATAGGAAATGAACACTGGTATAATATTATCACTTAAACCACAGACCTCATTCTAATTTCAGCAAATTTTCCACCAGTGTCCTTTCCTTGTTCCATGATCCTATCCAGGCTTTCATATTACATTTACCTGTTATTTATCATTGGTCTTCCAGTGTGTAAGACCTCTTCAGCCTTTCCTTGTCTTTCATGACCTTGGTACTTGAGCAGTACCAATCAGTTATTTTGTAGAATTTCCCTTAACGTAATTTTATCTAATGGTTTCTCATAATCAGAATGATATTATTATGCATTTCTGGCATGAATGCCACAAAAACGATGCCTCTAGGGATGCTTCAGGAAGCAGTTGATTCCAGGGCTAGTACAGAGAAAATGCAAGTCAAAGTTGGACTATCTGGTGATGTAGGAAGGTAAAAAAAAAAAATGCTAAAAAACATGGGAGCTTTTTGAGTTAACACAAGAGACAATGGGACATATGACCTAATAATCAAATAGTCCTAATAACCAAAGTTGGATCAATTTGGGCAACCAAATAAATAACAATTATATTGGATTTTAGCCTATGGAATAAATTAAATGTTCACAAGTATGTGAAGATATAAATAATTTAGTAAACACAAGGGGAAATAGCTCTCAAAATAAAAGTTCACTTAATGAATTAGACTAGAGACACAGAGAATCAACGTTAGGTCACTCCACAGAAAAATTATGGCAGATGACATCCACCAATGGATGCTAAGATTAGTGAGCAGGAGTTCAAGAAGAACCAGCATTGCCCACTCTCAAAACATCTCCCACTAGAAACTATTGACTGCAAAAGAAAAAATAACTTTGCAGTAGAGAAATTTGATACACACCAACAAAATCACATGATAAATGTGCCTATCACTTGACATAGGATGTGAGCTATGTGATATAATGAAAGGAGAAGGATACAATATTGTAATTTAATTTTTAGATTTTAAAAATGTAATATTATTTAAAAATTTTAAATCTCATGTATGTATTACTATTTAAAAAGAATGTAGTGAAAGTCTCTACAGTTACATAAATGGCCTGTTTTATACATGATTTCCAGCACACGTATGTCTAGAATAAATTTTCAGACATGAAATTACTTGATCAAAATGTATAAGCAATCTGTTATGTTAACATTTATAAACAAATTGCCCTCCATAAAGGTTTTGCCAGCTTACGTTCAACACAATGTTTGTATTATAGTGTCAATAGCAAAATGTATTATTTGTGTATATACACTATATACATATGTGTGTGTTTGTGTTTGTATATATATGTGTATACACACACACACAGAATTCTCTTTGGCGCTAAAGCAATGGTCTCCAAACTTGTTGATTGCATACCCCCATCAGAAAAAAGTACTGAGCTTGCATTTTCACTATATATTTTATAAAATTATAAATTATGTACTCTTACATTCTATCTAGTTATCAAATATTAATACAATATATTATTATTCTCAAGTTTTTGATAAATAACAAGAAGTTCTTATATGTTTCTCATTCTTAATAAATCCTATTCCATAGGATACACATCACACTTTGGAGACAGTTGCAATGGAGAACCTACAATGGTCTATAACAGTAGAAACATACAATCTATTTGGAAATCATAAGCAAAACAATAAAAAAGCATCTAATAGGAAGTAAAATATCAAACTGTTTTTTTTAAGACTAACAGTATTGTTCAAGGAGTATAAGAAAGTCTTCGTGAATGAGGTGAAGGTCAAACTGAAGCTCAAGTATCTTTAATTCTACAGGTAGAATTAAAGCAAGAGGTAGATTAAGCAGATTTTATTGAATGAAAAGTTTTTGAATGTATCACCATAGGATGCACAGCAGAGTAACTAACCATAGTTTCAGGAGGAAATGGGGATAGGACTAGTATCCGCAGAGCCAGACTGTGATAAATAAGGTTGGATCACCAACCTCCCTGAATTTCTACGACACCTGCAGATGATGCAAATATTGCCACACAAATAAAGTCTGAAAGAACAGGCTCCTCGGTGTATCAGGTGTGTTAAAAATCTCCTGGACATGTTGTTATAATGCAGATATAATAGAGTAGATCAGAGGTGGACATGAGATTTAATATTTCTAAGAAGCTCACAACTGATGATAATACTGCTGGTTTATGGAGTACTGCATACATAAAGATCAAATTTCCCACAAGTCGTATTTTGTGACTTTGACATAATTTCAAAATTACAGAAGAATTTGAAGGCTACATGCTATCAACATAACTTATCACTCTTGATAGTAACTTTCATCAAGAAAATTTGTCTGTGTTCCATTTACTTATTCCATCATTTGTTTGTATTAGTATGGATCTCTGAATATTTATTTTATATTTTGAGTTATTACCCCATGTTACTGTATTTTCTTGCTCTAATTATCCCAGCTTTGGCCACTGAAAGTTCTCTTAGTGGCTCCTACATCCCCTTACCACACCTTCCTCACTACTTGGACCTGCTTTTGAATATCCCCCTGTTTTCTGGCACTGATTCTTCAAGGTCATCTTCTGTGTTCCCTGGTCCAGTTCTAGAACCTGCTGTTTCTGGAAAGAGTCTTGGATTCTTTTTTTTCTAATGATATTATGAATACAACAATCTTTTGTTACCTGTGCTCATTCTGACAAGGTTATTGTTGCTTTGAGGACCTCTCATCTGTCAAAGCAACAAAATATTTGTGTGCACACTAACCCGTGCTTGTACTTATATGTATAAATCTCAACTGATGGACATTTACAAAATTTATTGTGATTTCTGTCACAATTAAAAATAAATAAAATTAAAGAGAATGCCAAAATTTTTTCTTTGGCATTTATTATGGGGCTGGATGAATTTCTTCAGTTTTTATTTACTTGAACCAGTTTTTGTTTCACCATCATTTGTTAAAAATGTTTTATGTAAATATGAAATTGATTATTTTAATTTTTTCTAGCATTTAAACATGTTTCTCAATTACCCTTAAGTTTTATTGTTTCTGATAAGAAGTTACCCAGCCTTCACGTCACCAGCCCCTATTTGAAAGGTGTCATTTTTCTCTGGCTGCTTTCAAGATTTTCTCTTTAGTTTTTAGCAGTTCAACTTGTTTTGACTTTCATTTACTTCAGGGTTTACTGAATGTTCTGACTCTGTAGGATTATATTTTCTCCCAAATTTGAAATTATTTTATTCATTATTTTTCAAATATTTCTGCCCCGTATTCTTTATTTCTAATTTCCTCTCCCCGCTCTCCATATATATACCCTTCTGCTCTCTATCTTCCTATAATCCTATCTCTCTTCCTCTCTCCCTCACTCTCCTCAATTTCTAGGACTCCAATTGCACAAATGTTAGAATATTTTCTATTGCTCATAAGGGAATAAGTGTTCATAATTTTCCATTTTGTCTGAGTTCCTCAGATTGGACAATTTTTTAAACTTACTTTATACCTTACTGAATCCTTCTGATATTTCCCATATGTTCATAAGCTCTTTGCTAAAGTTTTAAGCATTGAACATTTTGTTCTGATAATTTTCATTCAGTTTTTGTGTATACAGTTGGTGCTTAAACAAGTGTTAGGGGTGCTGAAACCAGTACAGTTGAAATGCCACATATAACTTTTGACTCCCCAGAAATTTTATACTAGTTGTCCCTTGGCATCCACAAAAGATTGGTTCCAGGACCCCTGCAGAAACCCAAATCTGCAGATGTTCATGCCCTCTATATAAAATGTCATAGATCAATGCATATAGTTGGTCCCTAACTTGGTGAAAGAAATAGACATCCAAGTCCAGTAAGCACAGAGTCCCAAACAAGATGAACCCAAAAAGGCCCACACCAAGACACATCAGAGTTAAAATGCCAAAGGTTAAAGACAAACAGAGTGCCTTCGAAGCCACGAGAAAAAAGCAGTTAGTTACCCACAAGGGAGTTTCCATAAGACTGTCAACTTGTTTTTCAAAAGAAACTTTGCAGGCCAGAAGGGATTGGCAGCAAATATCCAAAGAGATGAAATACAAGGACCTATAGCCAAGATTGCCCTACCCAGCAAAGCTATCAGTGAGAATGGAAGGGCAAATAAAGAGCTTCAGCCCTGGCTGGTGTAGCTCAGTGGATTGAGCACGGGCCTGCGAACTACACGATGGCAGTTCGATCCCCAGTCAGGGCACATGTCTGGGTTGCAGGCCAGTTCCCAGCAGGGGACTCACGAGAGGCAACCATACATTTGATATTTCTCTCCTTCCCTTCCCCTCTAAAGATGAATAAATAAAATATTTTTTAAAAGCTTCCTAGACAAGAAAAAGCTAAAAGAGTTCATCAGCGCCAGACCAGTTTAGATGAAATGTTAAAGGATCTTCTTTAAGAAGATCAAAATAGGAACAATAAAGTGGCAATAAATACATACCTATCAACAATTAAATCTGAAAAAAGCAATATTAACAAACAAGCAGAACAGAAGCAGAATCACAAATACAGAGAAGGTGTTGATGTTTGCCAGATGGGCAGGGGTTTTGGGGAATGGGCAAAAAAGGTGAAGGGATTAACAAGTACAAATTGGTTTTTACAAAATAGTCATGGGGATGTAAAGTATAGCATAGGGAATATAGTTTATAGTCCCATACCTATGTCAGGTGTCAGAGGGTGTGAGATATTGGGATGATTATCGTTTAGTGAGTTATATAATATCTAATCACTGGGGTATATACCTGAAACTAATGTAATAATGTATGTCAACTTATTATAAAAATAAAAACAGTTAAATGACAAAATAATTAAAAAGTAAAAACTTCTAAAGGGATAATATATGCAAATAATTGGGCCTGTGAAGTTCAAACCCATGCTGTTCAAGGGCGAACTGTAGTTTTTATTTATCGGCTGAGCTTTCCTATCTGTTCATTTTTTGTAATTTTTAAAGAGCATTTTGAACAAATTTTAATTGCTTTATTAAAGTTTTTATCTGCTAATCTTGCCATTTTCATCATCTAGGGATTGATTTATATGTCCTGCTTCATCTCATTGCTAAGGGCTACATTTTGCTATTCTTTCACATGTCTAATCATTCTTTTCAGTGTCCTGGAAATGGTGTATGTTCCATTGTGGAGTCTATGGGTTCCATTGCCTTCCTCTAAAAACTATTTGTCTTTGGCTCCAGCAAGTAGTTAACTTGGATGGACTCAGATTCAAGACATGCCCCCACTGTGGTGAGCAGCAGCAGCAGCCAAAATCCATGCTTAGTTATGTTAGCCTTCAATCTACTCTTTCTTGGCAGGCTCCTTACAACCTCCTCATCCCTCCTCCTCATGTGCAGTTGAGAGTTAGGCAAGGATTTGAGTGGAGGTTTTTGTAGATTTAGGAACTTTCCTTTATGTGGCTTCTCTCTGGGAATTCCTTCTCACTTTCTTACCTGCCCTCTTAGTCCTGATTCTATCCTCTGGCTGCCCAAGACATTAACAGTGCAGTTTATTGCTTATGCTCTATTTTTTTTTATTTTTCATTTATGCCCACAGGCTAGAGAGTAATCTCAGACCAAATGCTATACAAAATGAGATAACACCCAATGCAGCATCCTGTCTTTTAAGACTTGACTTTCCTCTGGTTTGGGCTTTCCCATATTTGTTGTTATTGTTGTAAGATTTTTTGTCAAGGGTTTATTATTATCTGTTGGAGGGCTAGTTTGATATAAGATACTCTGCTGTTACCAGAAGCTGAACTCCCTTAATCCATTTTGGGACTATTGTGTGTGCAGAATTCAGTACGCAACAAGCAAGACCAGAGTTTGTCCTGGAGCCCAATGTTATTAGTACTACAATAATATTGGCATGAACGCATGTGCGCCATTTTTAATGTATTTATTTTGGGACACAGAGTGTAATATATTGGCCAAAATTAAAAACTGTCAATATAGTCACCCTAGAATAAAATCTAGGCCCCATTTATTCAATCTATGACTTGAGCTATTAAAAGTTTCTAAACCTTATACAGAGAACAGATCGATGATTGCCAGAATGGAGCTGGGTTGGGGATTGGGTGAAAAAAGGTGATGAAACTGAGACATATAAATTGGGAGTCACAAAATAGTCAATAGGGATGCAAAGTACAGCACAGGGAATATACTTAATAATATCATAATTACTGTCTAAGGTGCCAGGTGGTTATAAAATATAAGGGGGGAGGGATCACATTGTGAAGTGTATGACTGTCTGACCACTGTGCTGTACACCTAAATAATATTTTGTGCTGTAACACAAAATAACATTAAATGTAAACCTTAGTTGAAAAATAAAATTTAAAAATGAAAAAATTATTTTAATCTTCATTTCATTATTTATAGCATGGAGATAAAAACTACCTACTTATATGTAGGTTAACTCTGAACTAAGGGGTAATATTTCATAGATACTCGTGCTTAAAGTCCTACAATTATTTACAGACAGTTTCTATTCTAATTTATCAGTGTCTTTGCAGAAACGGATGTTAGATATTTTTAAATTTACTCTTTCCAACTTATTGCCAAACCCCTTATCTTTTGTCTGCATCTATTTCTTATATCTAGGAGGGTGAGTAAAAGTTGATTGAAGGTTTCAGGAGAAACTTTGCTTCCTAATGAAAGTGTCAAACATGTCTGGTCTAGCCCTCCCATCTTTTTCCTGGGTTAAATACAGACATAATATTAAGAGCTACTGCAACCATTTTAAGTCTATGAGGGAAAGACAAGTAAATCTCAGTGATGTCATTTCTCACACCAGTGCTCTCTCAAACTAAGGCTTATACCTGCTTTTCCTTAGACTTCTTGCTATGTTAAGATAAATACTCCCTATTTATTTAGGTACTGTTCATCAGGTATCTGGTTACTTGCAGCTGAATGCACTCCTAATTGATAACTACTATTTCATGGAGTTATTTTGAACATCATGTGGGACAGTGTATATAAAATGCTTAGCTGAGTGTGTAATTTATTGAATAATCAATAAATGAAACTATAATTTTACTTACTTATTTATTTGTTATATAATTTGCTCCCAAAATTATTTGAGGTGACTTATGCAAACATATAAAATTCAACAGGAAAAAAATAGAGTTATAAAGGGAAAAAAAGTTAGAAATTACAATAGAGTTAATAAAGTTAAGACACAAAATGCATTCCTAAAGATACATGGAATTGCTACAGGCAGTTCCCAAATTTGATTTGTTTCCCACCAGACAAAGAAAAAAAGGAAATAAGTCACCTGGTATTAAGAATCAATAGAAAATTGTTTCTTCATGGTCAAAAGAGGAATTTAATATATGGGAGAAATTTGAACTTGTAGATACTGACTTTTTAGGATATAACCTAAACTTCTGAGTTATTTTCCATGGCCTCAATTTAATGGACTTTACTAGGGTACCCAAAATTCATATAAAACTTTCACTTCACACATGGTGGAAAAGGAAAAAATGCACTGTGATAAAGGGAAGTATTTTCATTAGGAAAAAAAATAATCTGCTCCAAGATAATGACCCCCCCCCAAAATATTAAACATTGCCTACCATGATAATTTTCTGCAATCGTTATTTCCTTAAGCATTTATATTGGCATTCTGAGAAAAAATTATCAGCCAGGGCAGGTTCTGAAGGACTCTAACATATGCAATTGTTTTATTTTAAAATCTATTTATAACTTTTAATACCTTTGCAATAACAAAAAAATCACAATCATGTAAGAGACAGAGAAATACTCACATATAATAAATACCCAAACGTTGACGCAGCTTGAGAAAGAGAAAAAGACGGGGAAGACTCTCCAGGGAAGCAATAACATTTTCTTCGTATTGGTATGCTCTCTATCTGTTGTGAAGAATGTATCATCTAAAATGGAATTAAAAGTAGGTCTGGAACAGAAAATCTGCTTTAGGAAAATAGTAGCCTCTTTTCTTAAAAGTTCAGAATTCTCAAAAAACAAGAGAGTATTCAGATTACCTGACACTTTTGAAAATAAAATTTCAACATTTGCTTTAGAAATTTGGGGTATTTCATGTACTCATGAAATCAGCAAGGCAAGAAGACCTGGTGTTTATTATTACTCATCAATTCAAGGTAAGTATATACAAGAAGACATTGACCATTACATAAATTGGTGGGGAAAGCAAAGACCAATGAATGTCAAAACCAAGGCAATGGGGAAGGGAAGGGACTAGGTCTCATCTTCAGTCATGGAGTTTTCTTGTGGGGAAAGGTGAGTGGATAGCACAGGCTCCAGGTCAAGCTTTTAAAGAGCTACAAGCCCATTATGTATAGGCTAGAGTAGGTGCCCAAGGTACTGCTTCCCAGATAACTTGAAAATTGTTATCATCTTAATAATAAGCAAACATATAGTATAACTTCACAGTATGGGTTTTAATTGCATTTTCAAAGGTATGTTTTTTTGAATCACTAACTATAAGGGGTCATTCTTTAAGCATAAAGCCATATTTGAATAAATAAATGAAGCAGATATTTATTCTTTCTCGAGGTTGATTTGGTGCCTGATAATAAATTCTATGGAGAGAGTTAAAAATCCTTGCTAGTTTTAAAACATAATTTGGAAGCCATTTCTGCTCACTTATCCCAATTTACGAGCTCAGCATTTTGAGAGCAGAGACCATTTGGTTTTCCCGACGCCGTGCTGTGAGAACAAGAAATGGTCATGTATAGTTGTCACAGCCTCCCGCAGGGGAGATAGGCAACCTTGAACTCTGGTGTCAGCGGCTCCAGGTGCATTTTGCTCACTTTTATGAATGAATGCACTAACTAAAAAGCATCCTGATCAGCTAATTATTTGTAAACCACTTTACATTTACTCTGTTCCCAATTTAGGTTTTGAGGCAATTCTACAGTCACTGAATTCTGTAGTTCACCTTGTAGTTATATATATATATTTTTCACCTTCAAAGAATTCAAGAAGTGTTTCAGCTTACATTTTTAAATATGAAAAAGCAGATGTGTGAAGTGATAAAAATAAAAATACACTGAATTTTTAGAACACATATACTTTAAAAGTATGCAATGTTTGACAAGAAAGTAAGCTCCATGAGAATACAGCCTTTGCCTATCTTATTCATCAGTATAACCCCAGTACTTACATTAGTGTCTGGAATTAATAGGTGCTCAATAAACATCCCTTGAATAAATAAATAGAGAGAGAAAGAGAGAGAGAGAAATGCATTACTATGCATCTAAATCAGTCTCCCATTCATGTTAACCTTGACCTTTTAAAAAATAAAAAATGAATCTGTCTGCTGCAACAGCGAAGGATGAGCTCAACATTCTTTCCAGCTTCTCCTGACTACTCTACAGAGACATGAGTATCATCTGTCAGGTGGCTGTCAGACCCAAGCTGAAATCACGGCTGTTCACTTCATCACCTTAGAGCTTTTATGCCTCATACCTTCCCCTGAATTTGAAAAAGGTAAGTTTTGTTTTCTCAATAAATATGGAATTAAAATAAAAAAGATAAAGAGTCGGCCCATCAAATAAATTTATCACTTATTTTGCTTACATGTGCCAATACACTTAAAAGAAAGATTTACCAAAAATAATGAAGTGAGTGGATTTGTTTTTATTATTGATGCATTAAAGCATACTGATAATCTTGGAAAAAGTAAAAGGAATTTCCAAACATTTTTAGAGAGAATATTTAAAAGGTTCCTGCCCATGTGAATAAATACAGTCCTTGCTATCTGATAGTGAAGCTTCAGGCTGTGGTAGAGCATTTAATTTTAGTCATCACTCAAGCTCTGTCTCATAAGTGGAAGAGCATCCCAGGCTCGGTGAACCAGACTGTGGTCAGACCCCCGATTTCGCTTAGCTACCTCGGATTTCATTTTCACCACCCGTGTTGCCCCTCCCTCCTCTCCAGCGTGGGCTGTAGCTCTCGAGCATTTAACCACCACCTTTCTGAGCGTCCCGGTGTCACATTCCTGCTGCACACTCCTCAGCTCTCCAGAACTGAAAATGTCTCTGCGTGGAGACGATTCATTCTCCTGCTCAACGGAAAGGACTGAAGTCAGGGCCATGGAGAGGGAAAATGAGCTTACAAACGCGGGGCAGGACTTGTGTCTTTCTTTTTGTTCTTTGACTCAGAGAACTTAAGTGTCTATGCAGCAGTTTGAAACTTTGGCAACCACCATTCTTTAAAATGCACACGAAGGATGACAATTTGTTCCCTGCATAGCGCTGACTGACGGAGCCCCTGAACAAATTATTAGAAAGTGAGTGGGATGGGGGAGGAGCTAGTCTCTTATAACCTACTCAGAGCTATATACGCTCAACCATAACCATATATGCTTATTATTATATCTCTTAGTTGCCTTCAAGTGCTAGCATTTAATGAGTTAAAGACAAATGACTACGGCAATTATGGTTATAAAGTAAAATATTCTGAAGGCTTTTGACTGAAAGTATATGCTTGCTCTTCATGCTGAGTCGGAAGAGCACAAGGCGCTGAAAAAGAAGGGAATGAGTTTTAGAGAGAACATTAAGACAAAACAACACGCTTGTCCTGACCATCCCGGGCACTGTCTCTCAATAATTAGGAGATGCTATACCTTTCTGTGGGTTGGGAAAGCCAGTAAGAAGGAGACTTAAGTTAAGCTAGCATACATCAAAAATAATTGACAATGGTTAGGCTTCATTGTAGGAAAGCCTGCACTGGCATTGCAGTCGCCAGCCCACCACCCACCCAAGAATTATTATTTGAAAAGGATGTCAGAGGATTATAGAAGATCCTTGTGTCTGCTCCAATTAGGATCAACACTTTTGCTGGTTGCTCTAGGAGCATTCAGTACATAATGATGAGAACATATTGACCCCTGCTGGAAGTATGTAGAACTGCAGTCTTTTCCACTTGGCCGAATTGTACCTGAAAGGAAAGCATCCTCTATTACTTGTGTGTGCCAAACTTAAGAGGCGCTGTTTATTTATTTTAAATAAGGTTCTACATCACAATGCCAATATTAAAGTGTTTTTAATTGCAAAGATTACTTTAGAATATTCCATGAATCCAACAAAATTATAGCTCCTAATAGCCTTTCTTTTTTTATAGGACACTTCTATCACTCGCGCTGAAATTTTGAGCAGCAGCCCGCTGGCACCAAATTCAACTTCTCCCTATTATTTCTTAGGCCCCCTCATAGACTCACGTTCCTCAAAATATAATAGTTTAAAGGAACTTGAAATTTGGTAATTTCAATGTGGTAACTACAATTTTGAGTTAATTATAATACTTTGCACTACGAATATTTTCCTGAAGTTTGGATCTTGGTGGCAATTTCCTCCTAAACTATTTCCCATATGACTAAGGGTCATACACTTGTGTTATAGTAAGATATTACTGAGAAATTTTGCCTCTTAAGAATTCTTATAGAAGAGCTCAGGTCAAAAGAACTCAGCAGCATATTGGGGATCTCCAGGTTGTTTTCCAGGTAAACGATTACTGGGCATGGAACAGCTAACTCAGAGAATGCATGATTTGCTGTTTTGTGGAATATATTAAAATGACATAGATATTATTAGAATTCTTGCTCTGTAACCAGCGGGAAGGAGATGGGGACTCGAGGGAGGGGGCAAAGTGGTGGGGAGACATGAGCACATCTGTAACAGTGTCAACAAGAATATTTACATATACAGAATATTATTATATACATACATTTGACACATACGTTACATGTGTGTGTATTTATTCAGGGAGATACGTTAGGAATTCTTGCTCTGTGTGGGGAGTTGGAAAAAGATGGATATATTGAATGAATGAACAGAACATCCTTATTAACGGCAGATTAGGCGGTATAAATTCTCCAACAACACCTAGGCAGTGGTCTCTTGGCAAGCTCTGTTAGAGGGCCTGTTCCTGTGGTCCAGTGCTTAGGTGAGACCTGGAAGGCATCCTGTGCTCAGATTGTTTAGCCTGGCTCCACTGAATGGTTGCCGCAGCACCCCTCAACTCAACCAGCTGTTCTGAAAATCCACGCTATCAGTCAAATGGGACAAATTGTAAGCTCCATTCTAGTTTCACGTAAGATTTTTTTTGGCTACTTCCCAATAAAACTTTATTCACAAAAACAGGTATCAGGTAGAATTGGTCTGCTGTCTACAGATAGTCAACCTCTGTTTTAAAATGAGAGAAGTAAAAACAAATTCAGGTAGCTGCCAGAAGTTTTTTTTTCAATTTTCTTTTGTCAATTAGTTTGCATTCAATATCATTTTGTATTACCTTCAGATGTACGTCACAGTGGTTAGACAGTCATATACTTTACAACACGGTCCCACTAACATTTCGGGAGCCTACCTGGTGCTGCACATAGTCAGTACAGTGTCACTGACTTTATTCCTTGTGTTGTGACTACCAATATGTACTTCCTAATCTCTTCAGCTTTTTCATCCATTCCCCACCCCATTCCCCTCTGGCATCCATCAGTGTGAAGGTCATATTGTATGACCAACCCTTAACTTAAAAAAGAAAAAAGATAAGTAAAAAAAGGAGCTCCACTGATTATGCAAATAATGTCATCTTGATTTTGTAATTATAGTGAAAAACATGAGTCAAAATACCCAATCTTAGAATGTAAGTTCTATGAAACCAGCATATCTTTATTCCTTTCCCTATCCCCGACACCAAGAATGTTGCCTTATGTATAACAGGCATTTATAAATTTGTGAATCATATATTTTTAAAATAGTAATATCACCAAGGTTGTGTCCTGACTTTCTCATTTTCCAAAAATATAACCATGGAAAAATTACTTACTTAATTTCTCTAAGTCCTGACTTCTTCAACTATAAAATGAAGACAATTACATCTACTATCTTAAGAAAATAAAATGAGATTAAGTTTATAATGATGCATTATGAATTTAAAAATATAACACAAATTGCATTGTAAGAAAAGTCTTGAATAAATGTTTCTTTTCTTGGAGTCAAGAAGAATTCCAATGTAAAGGAAGAATTAGAAAATAATGGTTCATAAAGGTGATAGAGTCTGAACCAAACATCTATATATGGAGTTGAATGAGAAAAAAATAGTTAATGGCATTTGTTTAAAAAACACAGTTTCTGTTCTGGCTGGTGTGGCTCAGCAGATTGAATGCGGGCTGTGAACCAAAGGGTCACTGATTTGATTCCTAGTCAGGGCACTTGCCTGAGTTGTAGACCAGGTCCCCCACGGGGTCAACGTGAGAGGCAACCACGCAATGATGTTTTTCTCACTCTCTTCCTCCCTCCCTTCCCCTCTCTCTAAATAAATAAATAACATCTTAAATAACACAATTTCAAAGGAGTCACATGGATTTCTAATATAGATTGTGGTAATCAGAGACAAGGACACTCAGTGGGGAAGGAGTATGAGTAATCCTTTCAACAAGGAAAGAAAACTAGAAATTAGCTTTATTTCCCAGAAATAACGCTGTCAGAAAGGCAGAAAGAAATATTGCTGTGGGGAAGATAACACAAATAGGAAGCCTAAACTAAAATGACACTGAGTTACAGTGGCAACCATTTTAAAAAGTCCCTTCTGTGACATTTACATTTCATATTTGTTCCAGAAAAAAATATTTAACGGTAACTTTTGGAAGTTATTCCAAGCTATAGTTATCATTTAGAATAAAAATATCAACTAAAATGTCTATTTGTATTATCAGAAATATTGTATAGGCTTAAAGTCAAAGTGAAATATTTCTCGGATGCTGTCTAGGTTGCCAAGAGATTTTCTGTAGCTCTTCATCAAGGACAGGCATATCGGTTAAAAGAAAAAAGATGTAAAATATAGAAGACTGAGTGGGAGAGCTCTTGTGATGTGTTTGAAAATGCTCCTTCTGCTCTGAGCAGGTTGAGGTAATGCCATAATGCCTAGAACATCGGTTTCATATTAGTCTCGGCACCTCAGTGACTGACTTTAGGGAACATCACTGTAAAGCTGCTGAAACCCTTAGCAGCGTTGGTCACAAGATCTGGCCATCCTATTCAATCTATATCCTAATGAGAATTCCATGAAACCTTAACAAATCTTAGTGCTTTGTGGCCACTTGATTCATTCTTTAAAAATGCAGGGCATTTCCCATTGCTCATTCTTTTCAAAAGGAAATTTAACTTACATCTAAATGTTATGCGATCGTTTTGTGGATTAAAATATTATTGCATAAGTTAGAATCATGAAAGTTGAAAAATTAGTCAAAAATGATGGTGTGATCATGATAGAAAAAAATCAATAAACTAAAGAAATGCAGTAGCATTAAGCCTTGATTTCTGGACCCAGTCACTTTTCCCATATTATTCTGCAGGCTGACCCTCAGTCATTCATGCTTCACCTGGGAGTGACAATTAAGCATCATTCAGCATTCTTCACTTTTAACTCTTCTTTATTGTCACATTAACTGTACTTTATTATAATCTAGTCATAATTTAAGTGACTTCTTGGATTAGTGGTTTTGGTAATCCTGACATAATTTAGTTTTTAAAAAGTGTCATGCATTTGCTGTAATTATCTTAAACTGATGTTCAAAATCATTTCAATAAAGAGAAAATTTCCTCCTCCATTTTTACTTAATCATTTCATATTCTCAGTTTGCATAAAAATCCTGACAATCATGCCTAGTAGGGAAAATAAGAATGAAAACGTATTTTAAGGAATTGACCATAAAAATTGCTATATTTGAGGATTTTTATAAGCATAACTTTGAAATACACACACATACACACAGGCATACCTCATTTTATTACATTTGACTTTATTGCATCTTGCAGATACTACACTTTCTACAAATGGGAGGTTTGTGGCATCCCTGTGTTGAGCAAGTGTGTGAGTGCAATTTTTCTAACAACATTCACTTATTTCATGTCACTGTGTCACATTTTGGTAATTCTTGCAATATTCCAAACTTCGCCACTCTTACTATATTTGTTAAGGTGGTCTGTAGTCAGTTATCTTTGATATTATTATTGTCATTATTTTGGGGCACCACAAATTGTGGCCACATAAGAGGATGAACTTAATTGATGAACTTCGTGTGTGTTCTGACCGCTCCACTGGCTAGCCTTTCCCTGCCTCTTTCTCTCCCTTCTCACCTCCCTATTCCATGAGACACAACAGTATTGAAATTAGGCCTTTATGTGTTAGGTAACAGGAAGACCCCCATGTACCTGAGTCTAAGTCAAAAGCTAAAACAACTAAGCTTAGGGAGGAAGGCATGTCAGAAACTGAAATAAGCTGAAAGCTAAGTCTTTTGCACCCAACAGTTAGCCACGTTATGAATGCAAAGGGAAACTTAAAGGACATGAAAAGCGCTGCTTCAGTGAACACACAAATGATGAGAAAGTGAGCAGCCTTCTCGTTGACATGGAGAAAGTTTTACTGGTCTGGACAGAAGACCCAACCAGACACAGCATCCCCTTAAGTTAAAGCCTAATCCAGAGCAAGACTCTAACTCCCTTCAATTTTATAAAGCCAAAGAAGAAAAGTCTAAAGCCAGCAGAGGGTTGATTCGGGAGGCTTAAGGAAAGAAGCCATCTCCACAACATGAAAGTACAAGGTGAGGTAGAAAGTGTTAATGCAGAAGCTGCAGCACGTTATCCAGAAGGTCTGGCTAAGGTCATTACAGAAGGTGGCTATGCCAAACAGCAGATTTTTTAAGGCAGAGGAAATGGAAATATCTAGTTTTTAAAAAGATGTCATCTCTATTTTTAAAAAGATGTCATCTAGGACTTTCATAGTAGAGAGGAGAAGTCAGGGCCTGAATTCAAAGCTAAGCAACAGGTTGTGTCTCCTGTCAGGAGCTAATGCAGCTGCTGACTTTAAGTTGAATCGGGGGCTCATTTACCATTCCAAAACACCTGAGGTCTTAAGAATGAGGCTAAATCTACTCTACCTGTACGTAATAAACAAAACGGCAAAGACATGGTGATAGCACATCCGTTTATAACATAGTTTACTGAATATTTTAAGCCCACTGTTGAGACCTCCTGCTCAGAAAAAAAGATTCCTTTCAAAAGGCTGTAGGTGCTATATAGATAGTAATTCCACTAATGAAAATTATAAACCTTCTGGAAACGATTCACTCTCCTAGATACCATTAAGTATATTCATGATTCACAATAAGAGGTCAAAGTGTCTGCACGAACAGGAGTTTGGAAGCAGTTAATTCCCACTGTCATGGATGACTTAGGGGATTCAAGACTTCAGTGGAGGAAGTAACTGTAGATGTGGCAGAAACAAGAGAACTGAAATTGGCAGCTGTGACTCCATTGCTGCAATCTACCTCCTGATCAAACTGTAACAGGTGAGGAATTGCTTCTCGTGGATGAGCAAAGAAAGTGGCTTCTTGAGGTGGGTTCTGCTCCTGGTGAAGATGCTGCGAAGACTTAAAATAACAACCAAGGATTTAAAACACACACTTCATGTATGAAGGAGTGGCAGGGTTTGAGAGGTTTGACTCCAATTATGAAACAAGTTCTACTGTGAATAAAATGCTATCAAACAGCATCACCTGCTATATTGAAACCATTAATGCAAGGAAGGGTCCACCGATGCAGCAAACCTCACTGTTGTGTTATTGTAAGAGATTGCCACAGCCACACCGACCTTCAGCCACCACAGTCTGCTCAGGTAGCAGCCATCAGCCTCACGGCAGACCCTGTGCTCACAAAACGATTACAGCTCAGATGATGGTTAGCATTCTTTAGTGATAACATATTTCTAATTAAGGTATGTGCATTGTTCTGAGATGTAATACGATTATACACTTAATAGACCCAAGTAGAATATAAATAGAACTTTCATATGTACTAGAACAGCAATAAAATATATGTGACTTGTATATCTATATAAATATATCAGTGCAAGAGAGAGAGAGAGACCATATTTCTACTCTATTATCAGGCCGTGTCAATTTTATCTCTTATAGATTATTGGAATCCTTTTCCTTTTTACCATGCATACCACAAAGCAGATATAGGTGACTTCTGTCTCTTTTCCAGACTTCTCCAATAATTTCTTGCTGGGACCATCCTGCTCTAATCTAAATCCTCACCAACTCCAACCAATTCTCCACAAGGCAGCCAGAGATCTTTCAAACCGTAAGGATAAAGTCCAATGAAGTCACCCAAATGCTTCACACCATTCAATGGCTTCCCGCTGTTCTTAAGATGTAGACGAACTCTTTGCATGATGTACATGCACCTGCATAGTGGGCTTCCTAATGACCTTCCCAGCCTTTGCTCCCCCAGTGATGCTGGTCTCCAATTCACTGTGCACTCTTTCCGGTCTCCACTGCTCACCTATTTGGTTGCTCAACTTGCAGGTCTCAGTTAAGCATCTTCCCTGAGGAAGCTTCACCTATATGGCAGCAATTTCAAACCCTCTCCATACGAGGTCTCCCAGGATCTCAACCCACCAGAGCACTTCTCACATTTGAGGTCTCATGTGCTGGTTGGTAAACGAATGCTCTCCTTCCTTCTAGACTGCAAACTCCAAGGGGGCGGGGGTAAAACCTGGCTTCGTTTGTCATTCCACCACCAGGACTTAGCAAAAATAGCTAGAACTAGAAAAATGCTCATGAATGAATGAATGCAAATGAATTAAGGTTACCTAATCTCTACCCAGCCACCACCAAACCTGAGAAGTCTTACTATTAAATATTTTTGACAGTTAAGAATAATGAGATCCCACTCTCAAAGCCACAGAAATCTTTCTCTCAGGTTCAGGTTCTTGCTCCCAAATATAAAGATTACATTAGTTTTGGCTGAGGTTTGCCATTTTACTTTTTGTTTTTAGGGGGAAAAGTACTTGACACAAATATGACTGGAAGCTCAGTGTTACTCTGCTTTAATGTAATTTAGGGGAGGAACAAGTATCTATTCAATATCTATTTTCTGTGTCTGTTCTGTTACTCCATTTCAATATTAACATAAATATCTATGTAATTATTAATTAGTAACTATAACTGATATAGTAAAAGGGGTCATCTTGCCATGCCCACTTAAATTTAAAGGAATACAATAACCAAAATGGATGGAATAGCTCTGAGATTTAGTTATTAAATATGCCACATATCTGAGGTAAAAATGATTCTAACATTAAGGATTCTGTGCCTTTATTTTTACACTTCTGTAAACTCAAAAGTATGTTGAGTCAAGAATAAAATGTTATGTTGCTGTGAAACATAGTCCAGAAATGACATATAACTGTTAAGTTTATTTCTATCCCATCCCAACACGAACCCACACATCAGCCAGTATGTACGTCACACACTTGTTGTTTAGCACCTACAAAGACCACTAACTTGCAGACCACTAATCACTAAAATGTATTACCAAATACTATTGCATGAATGCACAACACTGGACGGGGTGTTGACTCAAGGATAAAATATGTGCATCAAAACATGTTTTCTAGTACAAATCTGGTCTGTTCCTTGGATGAACCTTCTCATTCCCTGTCGAAGATACTCTCTGCCTTGGAGCTACTCTCTTCTCTCTCCACCTCCACCTCTTCCTACCGATGCCATTCTTTGTGCCTTCCCAAGGCTCTTCCCATTCATTATCTATTACAGAGGATATAGCTGGACATTTGTTTTAAAACTTTTTTGTTATTTGGTAAATTCAGAAGTTCTTTTAAAGGATTATTTTTATGGCCCTTTGCATATTGTAAAATATACAAAAATGCTCACTTACTACAGATAGATGCCGAAATCTATGATTCATAGTTTATACTGTCACTCAAATCCATTACCTCCTGAATATTATTACAGAACTTTGGTAGCATTTTACATGATTGTAAATGCACATCTTTGTTGTTTCTTAGAATTCTGTCTGCATCTAATCACCATACCTTAAAAAAAAGAACTCTATTTTATTCTTTGCCTAGAATATTCCATCTTGCTTTTTCTCCAATTTTCTTCTCAGTTCAATCATCCTCATGCTTTTCTGAAAAGGGGATAAGTAGGCAAGATGAATGCTCATGAACTGAACATTTTCTCTGTTTCAAATAGAAGGCCTGTCCAGAAAAATCCAGCCATTGTTACTATGAGAATGGTTTATGCAACATCGATGTAACCTGGCAGCCGAGGAGAGTGGACTGGAATGCACCTGTGTGAACAATGGTGACTTCACTGTGCTAGTCAGTGAGGGTGGTAGACACCAGGGAGTGGGCACGTGTACTGTACAGCCCTCCCATTCAAAATGTTTGTCACCCCATGCGCTGCACTCTGTGAGTGCGTAAAGTAACACACCTGCATCCAACCTTGCCTTAAGTTTGAACATTCTGCTGCAGAAAATATCTGGATGATTCAGAAAGCCATGGCTATGGGCAATTGGTGATTGGCAGCCTCATCACAGCAATGTGCCTGCTCACGCATCATGTCTCATGCAGAGTCTCTTGGTGAAACATCAGATCATCCAGGTGACTCAGCCCCACTACAACCCAGGTTTGGTGCCCTGTGATTTCTGGCTTTTCCCAAAATTAAAATCACCTTTGAAAGGGAGATTTCAGACCATTTTGATGAGATCCAGGAAAATACGATGGGACCTCTAATGGCGATTGGGAGAACTGAGTGAGGTCCCAAGGTGACCTCTTTGAAGGGGACTGAGTTGTCATTGTCCCATATACAAAGTTTCTTGTATTTTCTTCAATAAATGTCTCTGTTTTTCATAATTCATTACTGAGTAACTTCTGAGAAGACCTTGTATATTCACTTCCTCTAAAAGAAATGTAAAGTTTCAATTCTTGCACATGAAAGATGCAATAGTAAAATGAAGAAGTAGAAGTATCGTCTTTGGCAATGATAGAAATAAAAAATAGCTTTAGGAGTCCCCACTGATAAATATCTAACATGAAACAAGTCAATTAAGATATACTCCCATAAAGTGGAGTTACTTGGTGATGCTCTGAGTAGTTCTGTTCATGGCTGCAGAAGCCACGCCTTCCTTCTCAACACAAAGAGCAGTGTGTGTGGTGGGAGCTGGAGTTGGGAGGGGTGAGGAAGAGGTTATGGGAACCCAAACAATTTCATAAGCCATTTAAAAATAATTCATAGCAACAATGTGGAGTGTCTGTTACTTTAACATATATTAAATGTTGAGGTTTTCAAATGCTGCACTTTTTCAAGCTTTTAGGATGAAGATTCTTCTACTTCCTTTTTATTTATATTAAAGCTGATCTTATCACACTAAGAACCATGAATCTCAAAGGAAAACAAGTTACAGTTTCTTAAACTCTTGCATATTACACAGATTGTAAGATGGTATTATTTTGATGTTGTTATTACTATTAGCTAACCAGGGGCCTAGACTCATATATTAGAAAAGTAAAGGTTTGCGGGTCAAAGGTATAGACTTCCAGTTATAAAACAAGTCATAGGAATGCAGTGGACTTCCTGGTGACTATAATTAACAATACTGCACCATATATCTGAAAGTTGCTAGGAGAGTAGATCTTAAAAGTTCACATCACAGGAAAAAAAATGTGTTCCCATGTTCAATAGACTCACTGTGGTTCTCACTTCACAACATGTGCAAATACTGCATTATTATGATGCACACCTGAAAGGAACCTAGGGTATATCCATCATATCTCAATAAAGATCATTTTAAAACAAAGTAAATCTTTATGTTTTTAGATTAGTTGAATTTTATCTATCTGTATAAAAATATATTCTCGATAAAAAATACAGCTGCCCATATATTCAAATTCATTTCCTGTAGTAAATTCCCCCAGTGTGAATTACATCTTCTTTTGGACATACTATTCTGTTGGTTCAAGTAAACCGGGTTATAGTTTAGTCATTTGTATATTGTTTGGCAAATATTATTTTGTGTCTATAACTTGAACCCTCAACTTGCATGTAAACCTGAAGGACAAACAATAAAGTTAAACGTTCAAAAAAAAAGTATAGGCTGTAATGTAAAAAAAAAATCAAGTTCAAATTCTACTTCTATCATTTCTTGTTAGCTTGACTAAGACCAATGCATTTAATCTTTTTAAACCTTAATTTCCTATTTCAAAAATGCAGAAACCAGTAGTAACTAGACCCTAGGCCTGTTTTTAGGATCACATTATACAATGTTGAAATTTAGCTGAGTAGCTGGCACACACTATTACAATAAATATTATTATTATTAAATACCTCAAAATTAGATACCTGTTTTCATAGATTCTTCTGTATTTATGCATACTACAGAGAAGATCTGCCAAATTATTGACTAACCCTGCTCCTCCAAAGCCAGAGCCCAAGCCTGAAAAGGCCCTATAAAGAAAGGAGAGAAGGTACCTGAGGGGAACAGGAGAAACCTGGTGCTGGTGAGGATGGGGACCCCCCTGCCACAAATGAAAAGGCCAACACAGACCAGGCACCAAAAGATGGAGGTGCCGAGATGCCTAGTGAAGTGTGTCTGCATTTGGCAGATGTGCATTTGTGGCAACTGTACAGTTTGAATATTATTTTTATCAAGTTTTATAAAAATGCAGAATTTTGTTTTACTTATTTTCTCATCTATTGTGGCATTTAATATACAGTGGGTGTATATATATACAATATACATAGTTTGTACACACAATATATGATTGTATATATAGACACAATCATATATATATAATTTTGAATGATAAAGGCTAAAATTATTTATTGTTATGATTACCAACATTGTTGTTGGAGGTATAATTCTTATGAACCTAGAATTAGTACTGAAATAATCATCTGATTGCAAACAAGTCATCTGACTTTCTTCTGTTTTACTAACTATCTGGAAAAAATAATTTTTATAGAAGTATTTGTTTCCTGAATTTTTAGGGTTAGTAAGAGTAATCACTTAGAGTTATTTTAAGATAACATTTGAATAAATGCTGGGGGCATGAAATGGTAAGTTCTGGGCAAAGAGTTGCTGGAGTCTGGTTTTGGTTTTACATTCTTCAAATGGATGCCACAGACAGACATTTGTTGTCTGCTGGTCATTCAGATTTTTAATGCATTTCCATTGAACACTCCATGTGACAGGCATTTGGGGGGCTCCTGGGAAAACAGGAGAGGACAAGGCAGGACGTGGTCCAGCTCTCTCAGCTCACAGTATGGTGCGGCCCAGAGGCTCTCCAGTGGCGGGAGGGCCTTGGAGTACTTGCAGTTTCCCTAAGTTTTAAGGATCAGCGCTCAGCTCTAAAGAATGACAAAGCCATGTTGAATTGATCCAGACAGTATCATCAGAAGCAAATGAGAAATGCCGTGTCACAAGGCTGTATTGACATGCTGGACCCCCTTTCCCATTTTCCATTTAATAGACAGTAATAGATGGAAAAACCACTAAGATCTCAGATACTCATTTGGGTGTGGAGGAAGCTTCCTGGAATGAAGAAGCAGCAGGAAGAAGCCGAGAGAACAGTCTTCTCACAAATGCTTCCTGCTTGAACTTGTTTCAGACAGACTGAACATTTTACAAGAACAGGTTTCTTATTATGTTCCTCTCAGCCTTTTGGACTGAAATCAGCTGGATGAAGACCATGAGAAAAGTACCAAGCCTTTTCAAACCTAAAGTAAAAAGGAGAGTTTTATTGGAATCTTTTTCTTTATTCTATCTATATATCTGTGAGTATCTTTCTACATAAAAAGTTTATGCATATTTGAGATGCTTTCTTATTTTACTGTCTCCAAAAAATATGGATAACACAAACCAAATGTCAAATGCTACCACCTGTTTACAAATAAACAGGCTTTAAAGCAAACTTCTCTGGACATGTCGGTGGCAGAATTTAACTCACTACTGGGAATTGATGAAACAGTTTAGAGAGCAGTGTATTTTAGAAGAAAATCACCCAATTTTTCTGGGGAGTTAAATAATTTCTGAGCATAGGCAATGGAGTCAAATCTTCCTGTATTTTCTCTCCAAAGTATTTCCAAAGGCATTTTTTGAAAATTTTTAAACAAAGTGAAAAATGAGAAATTAGTTACCTGTTCAAAAATCAAGAAAATCTGACAATATCCTGGTCCAACATCATCTTCATGACTCCTCAGACTTTATCACTAGGGTAACTTTCTTAGAGAGAAAGTTACCCTAGTGATACCCTAGAACTTGTACTTGCATAAAAGTACAAGTACAAGTTCAAGTACAAGTACAAGTTCCCTTAAAATATCTAAAATTCATTGGCAGTTACAATGCACTTTTATCATTCCTAGAAAATATCAGCGAAGCTTCTAGGCCTTTGTACTTTTTGTTTCCTGTACCTGGAATATTGTCCCCCCCCCCCCATTCCATACATAGTTTTCATTTCACTCAAGTTTCAACACAGAACCTTGTCCTTCAGGTCCTCCTAATTTATAGTATTCCATTTTCTTTTCAGTCATTCCTCTTCACTGACAGCCATACCATTTATATCCCTACATACTTATATCCCCCAAACAATATCTTCATTGTTTAATCCCCATCCCTGCCAACCTTACCTTCTCTCTGGCTTTCCAGACAACTGTGGGAAATGGAACAACATCAAGTTGGGGGCAATATAATAAGGTGATCCATTTTCTGTCATTTCATCACAACAGTTGGTTCTCATAGGATTCAAGGAATATACTCCAAGTGAAATGTAAGCTTCTGCTTCTGTGTTAGATTAAGCCCTTGGCATTCTTAGATATGATGCGTGAGATTTAAAAATTATCACAAACTGATGGTTGCCAGAAGAGACATGGGTTGGGCTGGATGAAAAAGTGAAGGGATCAAGAAGTAAGAATTGGTAGTTACGGAATGGTCATGGGGGTGTAAAGTACAACTTAGGGAATATGGTCAATAACATTGTGGTAACTGTGTATGGTGTCAGGTGGGCACTATAGATTTATGGGGTGATAACTTAGTTGTATAAATGTCTAATCCAGTTCCATCCATGCTGTTGCAAAGGGTAGGAGTTCCTTCTTTCTTTCTGCTGAGTAGTATTCCACTGTGTAAATGTACCACAGGTTTTTGATCCCCTCATTTACTGATGGCCACTCAAGCCAGGTGGTGAGAGACAAATACCATATGATGTCACCTATAAGCAAAACCTAATCAACAAAACAAACAAACAAGAAAAATAGAACCAGAGACATAGAAATAAAGAGCAAATTGGCAGTAAGAGGAGGCAGAAGGAGTATAATGGAGCAAGAAGGGGAAGGATCATCAAAGAACATGTACAAAGGACCCGTGGGAAAAGACACCGGGGTGGGGAGGGGTTTGACTGTGGGAAGTGGGGGTGTGTAGGTCAGGGAAGAGTAATGGGGGGGATGGGGGCAACTGTAATTGAACAACAAAACAAAATATTTTAAATTTTGAATCTCTATGTTGTAGACCTGAAATTAGTATAATATTATATGTCAGCTGTAATGGAAAAAAAATAAATTATTAAAATTTAGCACATACTTCACATATTTACAGTATGTGCTGATTTCTCTAATAGTTTTCCTGAATTTTGAAACTAGGGCTTCAACAGATCACTTAGCCAGTCACAATCTCTCAACAGCTTTATTGCTTTCCACTAGTAACTGCTTACAGAGTATATCTTGTTAATGAGTGCTTAAAATTGGGGGATTTTTTTAAGTGTCAGGATACATCTCTTATCTATAATGTGTCCCCTGCATTTATTATGGCTCCATTTTATACATTAAATTCCTAAAACTGGCATCAAAATTAAGACCATTTTGATAAAGATTTGTGCACTCTAACTGCACAGTAGGACTCTGCAGGCAGGTTGTGGAATCATCGACTACAACTGCTACTTCCTGGGAGAGTGGAATTGAGGTGAGAGGAGAAAGATACGTCCTGTGGCGTTACATAGGAATGACTGGGGTGCCCCAAACATGAGGAACTAGAATAGACTTGAACTATTCTAAGTAGTATAAACCAAGTGTCTATTAAGTTGGGTGGAGGCAAAAGTGTTAAAAATAAACCATTTTTTGGAAGTTTGTAAAAGAGATAGGAGAAAGCCATAGACTGTTGTGAAAATAAAGAGAAGCTCACTGCCCATACCCCTCAAATAAAGAAAAAGAAAAAATTAGTAATGCTGACCTACACTCAGTAACCAGATCTTGTTTTCTAATATATTCTCCATTAAAAGGCATCTGGGTTCCATGGAGAAACACTGATTCTAGGGCCGGGGCAGGGAGTGTGTAAGGCAAGCCAGAGCAATTTACAGTGCTAGAAAGTAAGGGAGTATCACCAAATAAAGGGGTGGGGCCGTGTCAGAGGGGTGAGGGAACCAAATGGAAAGAGCTCCCAATGGCTGAAACCATGGACAAGCAAGGAACTAATAATGTTGTATTAGATTATAACTGAAACTATAAAATAAATATCCATGAGTTCATGATGATAAGAATGAATGAATGAATGAATGAGTAAATAAATAAATAAATAAGATATAAGAAAAGATAAATCTCCATATGGAAGAACTGAATTATTTATATAGATACTATCCCACAAATAAGTAGACATGAGCTTCTCATTCCTTGAGTGTCGGTTATACTTACAACTTGATTTTAAAAAATAGAATATGAAAAAGTGAAAAAAAAAGTAACTGCACAGTGCAAAAACCAGACAGACACTATCTATGCCAAATGGTCAAGGCCAACATCAATAAGGATAAATCACCTTGATAGTACGTACACTTAATATGTGAAGGTCATCTCACTTCTATGGTCTTCCTCTGAAAAACACGTATCTTCAGTCTAATTATGAGAAAAATACTAAACATCCCAAATGTGGGGCATTCTACAAAATACTCAGCCAGCTGTGCAAAAAATTCTCAGGTCATCAAAAACAAGGAAAGTTGGGGACACTGTCACAGCCACAAGGGGACTAAGGAGACAGTGTGATTAAATGTAACATCATACCCTGGATGAGATCCCAAAACAACAACAAAAAAACATTAGAGAAAAACTCATACATCTGAATAAAGTATGGAGTTCAATTAATAGTAATATCTCAATGTTGTTGTTTTAGTTGTGACAGATACCATAGAAATGTAAGGTGTTTCCTCATTTTCCAATGAGGAAACTGGCACTGGAGCTCTCTAAACTATTTTGCACCTTTTCTGTAAATCTAAAACTATTTTAAATCTACATTTTTGCTTAATCTATACTATCCCCATTATATGAAAGACAACATTAGGAATACTAGAACTGTCCCCTCATTGAGGAAACTGAGACAAGGAGCAGTACATCTGGGACTGATGGCTGAGCTTCTGAACATTCTAATCAGAGAGAGGATTGCTCAAACAGCAAAAGTCCCACTGTATGGCATTTCTGAGACTAGCCATCCATACCCAAATAGTATAGAGATTATTACACAGATGGTGCTGGTTAGAAGATTATAATGAGATGAATTATTCCCAAGAGAGAAGAGAATAAAATCTGATTTCTTACCATAAGTTTTGGCTAGATTACAATGGCACAACAGAATAATACTATACAATACTAAAATAGGTATATAGTGATACAGTCAACCCTAGGGATCTGAGGAGATAGTACTTACAGTTGAACATGGATTCATTTAAGCCAGCTTTTACTTATATATGCTGATTAGATGCCAACAATATCTACATGGATGCAGTAAGGGACCTAGCCAGTCAAGAGCTGCACTACTTTCTGGAATAGTGGTCCAAGAACCAAAATTTCTCTAGAACTTTATAAAAAAGGCTGAAGATTAGGAGAATTACCATAGTCACTTTGGATCATGTCTGTTCAGGGGGTTTTCTGATGGGAAAGAAAAGGAAGTCTAACAGAGCTAAGAAGCAGAAGACATGGGGAACATGAGAAGACACGCAGCACTGTAGTGATTAAGGCTCAGAAGGCTGAGTCTTAGATAAAACTGACCACATGAGTCCTGGCAGGAAGCAGCAGACTTGGGTTGTTCCCTTATTGCTCTGGTGAAAAGCTGTTCCTGAAGGTGCAGTGAGGAAGAACCTGGCAGATACAGGTCCTGCCAGCCCTGTCGTTTACTTAAGTACAGATAGAAATCTGTGCCCGGTCCCAGTGAAGAAGAATGCAACATTGGAGATCCAGAAGGATGCTCCACATGAGACCCTCCATAATTATTTGTTCAGTGAATGAAATAATTTTCTGCAAATCACTTCTTCTTTATTCAATTCTAAGTTAATTAACACCATCTAATTACATACTGAGTGCATTCTATCTGCCATGTCAAAATTCTAATTCAGAATGAGGGGGATAAAAAAGGGGAAAGAGATAAACTGCTCAAATTTTCAAAATATATTCATAACAAGGCTTGTTTCTAGATGAGTGTTCTATACATTAATTATGCACTGACATTCTAAGAATAGCTAGTATGTGTTCTTTGCTCAAAAATATTTATTAATCTCTTAGTATGTACAAAACTTGTGTCTTACTCTGGAGGTACAGAGATGAATGGTAGATAGTACTTTCCCTCAGAAAAACTCAGCACCTAGAATAGTAATCATAATAGTAATAATAATAATGGCTAACATTTATCAGAAACATGCTTAGCACCATTTTCAGTGTTTGTTAATTAATTTAATCCTCCAATCAATTTATAAAATAGAACTATTATGTTCCATTTTTTAGATGATACAACTAAGACTAAAAGAGCTTAAGAAACTTGCTCAAGGTTACATAGCTGACAAGTGACAGAGCTAAAATTGGAGTCAGAAAAATCTACTCCAGAGCAACAGAAAGTATGAAAAATACCATATAAACATATGTAGGATTTATAAAATAGGTATCTGTAAAAGGATGCCTACTGCTATAAAATGATGAATATCAAATATTAATAGCATAATCTGAAATCCTCTAAGCCTCGCAAACCTGAAACATCCAAGTGACTGTGTCTGTGTTTGAAGGTGGGGGTTGAGAGAGGATGGTAGTGGTTAAAAAAATGTCATCATGCCCTGGCTGGTGTAGCTCAGTGGATTGAGCACAGGCCTGCGAACCAGAGGATTGTGGTTCGATTCCCAGTCAGGGCACATGCCTGGGTTGCAGGCCAGTTCCCGGCAGGGGACACACGATACATTGTGTGTCCTCGGCAGAGGCAACCATACATTGATATTTCTCTCCCTCTCTGCTTCCCTTCCCCTCTAAAGATAAATAAATAAAATATTTGTAAAAAATGTCATCATCATCATAATAATATAATAATGATCTGACTAAATTATGCCAGCAGACTCATGGGAACTTAGCCTCTACATCCTTCTTTTAGGATCAAGGATACCCAAGCCGTTTCTCATACGTGTTCACAGCCTGGGTCTTACGCGTCCCAGTTAGCAGCATCCCTCCTGTGCTGTTCCTGACAACGTTGGCTTCAGAGGGGGGAATGATGTGCTTTGTTCAGGTTTTCCCATTAAAAACTTTGTGGAGAATGATTCACTTTATGTATATCTTCAAGGACAGAAAGGATCGCGTAGGTGGTGAAAGAAGGGAAGATGCTCTAGGATGAGGAAACAGCAAGGACAACGTTCCAGAACCTCTAGAACGTAAACTATGACAAGCAGACAGAAACGTGCCAAAGGGTGGGCAGGAACCAGTTACTCAAAATCTCATCGATTTTGACAAAGACCCCTGGACGTGTTTTAAGTAGAGGATTAACATGAGCAACTTGGGGTTTAGAAAGAAGATACAGAAACTGAAGATGCACACACTAGCCAGGAATTTACTGGAATAGAGAAATTTCTCAAGGGAAAAAAAAAGTGAGTAGGAACAGAAATAACCCAAATGACAGTGAGTATAAATAAAAAGGAATGGATGTATGAAACATGCTATCGAGGTCAAATTGACAGTCTTTAGTGACAAACTAGAGTCTTATTCATGCAAAGAATGTGTATGGAGCACCTACTGTGCTCTGGGCATGGCTGCATAGAGGCAGCAATAAAAAACACAAGGCCTTTGCCCTATGGTGTTTTGTGATGCCTTCCAGGAGGGAAAGCAGAAAACAAACAAATCTATAACAGCATATCAGTCAACAACAACTGTAATGCTGAAAATAAAGCGCAATAATGTATACTGATGGCATGGATACATGGGATGTGGGAAGGGAGGGAAAGGTGCTGAGCTTAGTAAATGGTCTCCCATAGATGTCCAAATTTTAAACCAGGAACCTGTAAATAAATATGTCACCTTACATGACAAAGGGGAATTAAGTTTATACATGTAATTAAAAAGGCTAAGAACTGACTGCAAAATAATGAGATTGCTTTTGATTTTTTGGATGAGTCTGAGGTCGTCACAAAGGTCTTAAATGTGAAAGAGGACATTAGAAATAAAAGAAAGTGAGAGAGAGCAGCCTGAGAGAGCCCTGATGCTACCGACTTGGAATATGGAGGAAAGGCGGGGAAGGAATGTGGGTGGACGCTAGAAGCGATCTGTGGCAAAAAAATGGGTTCTCCCTCAGAGCCTCCAGGAGGGAACGCAGCCCCACAGACCCTTGATTTTAGTCACGTAAGACCCGTGGTAGAACTGGAAGAGAGTAAGTTTGCATTGTTTAAGCCACTAAATGTGTGGTGCTTTGGTAAAGGAGCCATGGGGAACTAACACTGGGAGTGAGAGCCCCGTTGCTGGGTGGTCATTTGAATGACCAATGGTGCTAAGGTAGAGAAAATAAAAGAAGAGGGAATTTGGTCATTCATTATTCATGGTAGGTATTCAGAAAAAGAGAACAAGCCCAGTTTGAATTGAAGAGGGAAGACATCATTAAGGACAACCAGATGGGAAATATTTAGAATACGGTTGGATAGAAATGTCAGTGAAAAAATATGAGGGTAGATTTGGGAGTTTTGCCTTGTTTTTCATCAATTTGTATGTAGTAACGGAAGCCATAAGTCAGGAAAATATTATCTAGAGAGGGTTCGCAGTAGCATGAGAAGGAATCCCTAGGGCTGAGGCTCTAAGAACACTACTCAGAGAGAAGCCAGGCAGTTACCTGCAAAAAAGAGATGCCATCCCTACCTAGAATCTAGTAGGTCCTAGCTATATGTACCCCACCCCTGATCTCACTCCCAAGTCCAGACCCACGTTTACAACAGCTTATGGAACATCTCCAGTTGAATATCACATAAACCTATTAAATCTGTTATGCCCAAATGAGATGAATCTTCCCCCACAAAAAAAAAAAAGAAAAGAAAAAGCTGATCTTTCTGCTGTGTGGGGAGTTTAAACTATCGAAACCTCCAGGAACTTAGCTGCCCAAGGGAGACCCAGAAATTGAGGATGATTCTTCCTCCCTCTCATTATTTTTAATAAAGTCCTTCATAAAATTTTGTGAATTTTCGTCCTTATGCCTTTCTACTTCTCCCACCCTCACTGCCATCACCCAGGTCACTATCATCATCTCTTAGCAAGACTGAGGTGTTAGACTCCCACGTGCATTCCCCAGCCTCCCGCTCTATTCCCCACAGGGTCTGCAGCCCGCAGTTTTGAATGCAGTGCTGCACGTGGCATCCCCCTAATGAAACCCTCCAGTGGTTGCCGGTACTGGGAAGAGCAGAAGTGGGTTAAACTGGCAGCCATCATTACCTACAAGATAAGTCGTAAGCAAGGATATGAAATAATAACAATAAAAAGATGGAGTATAATAAAACAATTGAACAAATAATAATAGAAGAAGAAACTGTTTTGCATACTCATAACTATAAACCTGTTTTTTGCCCACCTCGGTATTCTCAGGATAAAGTACAAATCCCTTAGCATGGCAAGAATTTCCTGAATTATCTCACTCTTGACCATGTGTTCAGTCTCAATATCTCTCATAAGTCACACAAAAAAATTTGGTTTTTTTCTAAGGACACAATCTGTTCTTTCATGGATTCCATCCTTTGCAGATACTGGTCCCTGTACCTTTGAAAACAATGCCACTCTTGTCCACCTAGATGATGGGTTATTCTGGTCCTTCAAGACTCAGCTTATGCATTACCTCTTTCAGAAATCTCTCTCTGACATCTCCAAATTTACTCAGGAGTTCCTCCAACATGAATCCTTGTACAGAAAAGGGATTTACTAACAGCATGTGGGATATGTTACAAAATTGATTAAAAGATTGAGAAACCAGGCTGGTCAAAAGAAAACAAAGGCACTCTGGAGTCTAATAGCAGAATTTCCTAATGCTGTTATCAGGATGCCACCACTGGACCAAATTTACACAAAGTTTCCTTTCCACCCTTTGCGATTCTCTCATGATTCAAAGTCCCAGAAGAGAATCTGATTGGCCTGATTTGAGTCACATGACGATCACTTAGCTAGAGAACGGTGTAGTGGTATATATTCTCAGCATCATCACACACATGTGGAGAAGGTAATGCACCGTAGTGAAATCAAGATGTACCTGCGGAGAAAAGGGGAGAGTTCCAAACAATAAATATCCAGTATAACCTTGAACCAAGTGTAAGAGTCACTGGATTTGTGATGTCAGAAATAAACTTTTTCACCATAAATGTGCTAACACATTGAAGAAAGTCAGGGTAGCCTTTGAGCTATCTTGTCATCAAGGAGAATTGGAATTTTGTTATAACAATGGCCTTAAGAGTTAGCCCCTTCCTTAAAACGTGTTGCTGGCTAAAATCGGGGCCACTTTTTTTTTTAACTAAAACAAGTTAAAAGCTCAAAAAGGCATGTTGTGCTAAAAGATGTGATATTCCTTTTAAGACTTTTATCATGAATGAGGAAATTTCTAGGCCAAATTAATATATTATTTGTATGCCTGGTCTCATGAGAACAAGGGCTACACTTCTTTCTGCGAGGAGTAATGAGCACCTTTCTGTTGCCTCTTGCTGTTCTAGCGGCCAATAGAAGTCACGTGGCTCAGCCCCCTGTAGCGCAGACAAACAGAATCCTTTGGGCAGACAGCAGCTCCATTTCCCCAACAGCTCCTGCGTGGACCACTCTTCACATGTCATGGGTATTGAGTTTTAATTTTAATCAGAACTGAGTTCCCCATTTAAAGAGGGATAAAGGCACCTGTTGGCCAGAAGCGGAAACCGTGAGGCATGGCCATCGAACAGTAGAGTGGTCACAGACTGGCCTCCTTTCAGGAGGACCTCTTCAAAAGAGCACTTGAAAGAAGCATTAGCAAGAGACATACTCCTCAGTGGAGTGTCCAAGTCTTAAACCTAAACCTCGGGATGCAGAGCAGCTTCTTTTCCTGAAAATAAGGAACTTGATGTCTGAACAACACATAGGACTCCCTCAGTGCTTTCATTCTCCTATCACCAAGTTCATTGACATTCATTTTTATCTTCATCTATTGGCAGATATTAGTAAGCAGAATTAGATATAGTTGGATATCCTGTTGAGTAAAAGGTACTTGAAAATGTGGCACCAATTTCTAGAGGAAAAGCTATTAGACAAAGCCAATCTCAACTTGGTTTCTCTCACTGGTGACATTACTCAAGCATAGTACTTGAGTTTTCTGTGCTCCAGTTTCTTGCATGTACATAGTAATATTTGTTGTGAGAGGTCAATAAGATATTTATCAAAGTCATTTGCAAAATGAGAAAAAATGTAAGCTATTACTAACAATGGCTTTTTGGTCAGTGGATGTTTTAGTTATTGTTTTTCCCCAAATATAGGAAGATTAAAATTTTGAAAAGTTCACTGATATGAATTACAATCTCTACTAGATTACATTTCTATCATTGTTTTGCCACCAAAGCACCAGCTTTTTAAAAGAAATTACATATGACGTGAGCCAAGTTAAATAGATATAAATGTTGACTGTGGGTGCATATACATTCAATCTAAAAATTAATTTTAATTGATTCTACAAGCACTTTTTGAAGTTCAATTAATGTTCTAAAAATCAGTGGGAAGTCTGCAAATTACAATAGTATTTAGTTCATTTTAATGGAAATGGTCCCATTAACGTTTCAGCTGCTAAAAATGTATGAGCCCAGCCACGTCCTTTGCCTGCCTCAAGGAAAGAAATAATACTTGCATGGTTTTGCTTTAGAAAACAATCTTCCCTTAAATTGTTAACAGTTGCTCTAGTGGTGGCCCACGGCAAGAAATTTAAAGCCCTCTTCCTCCCTCCTATACCAGGGTTTTCAAACCCTTCGGCTAACTTTTATACTGCCAAATGCAAAACACCATTTCTCATGGCATTTTAGATTATTTTAACCAGCTTTAGTGATAGACTTCTCAGTGTAGTCAGGGTTTAAATCTAAACTTCAGAATGCAAACAACCATGTCTTCTGCAAAGTCACCTCAAAAGTCCCAAAAGTAATGAATAGTATTAGAATAGATTTTCAGCAAAAAGATCACATGATAATAACTAAGCAACTTTTAGATTAGCTGCTCTGTAAGAATTAAAATGAAATGGAAGCTTTTCAAATAATTTTGTTCTTTCAGGTATGGGTTTATTTTAAAGTGGGTGACTTCAACAAGGGATTTTATTTCTATATTTGGTGACTTAAAACACTAAACTTGATAGAAAAATATTATATAAAATCTGCCTTGAATAAAGGGGATTTCAGCAATTACAGCTCCAGCCAAACATTAGAATTCATAGCAATATTTTCAAAAATTGTGACCAAATGGAACATTGAAGCCTGAATTCTCATCACTTAAATTTCAAGTCCTTAGAACACTTCATTTAGCACCTACATTATTCATTTTGAGCCACTAGCTAAGCTCGCTGTCTAAAAATATGAAATCCAAATTAATGAGAACTGCACAAATTGGAAAAAAGAATATTTTATTTACACTTTAAGATTAAAATGCCAAGAAAGTTCTTCCCATTTTGCAGTTTCGCTAAATAATAAATGCCACTGGTTAACATTTCAAAATACTGTATAAAATTGCTTTTCCTTTTCCTTGAAAAAACCTCCTGCATACATCTGAAACCTTTGTCACAAGTCCTATAGAAGCAGTTAGTGGCTTTTTTCTTAGTTGGAATTTGAGGCTTCACAGCAAGTTTCCAAGGCTCCTGCTCCCACCATGTTGCTAATGCTCGAAATTCAAGCAGCACGCGGCCAGATGGCGCCGCATGGTTCCGTGCGGAAAACAGGAGTCTCCTGACATCCAGAAACCAGCTCCACCCCTTCTGCTCAAGGCATCAAAGAATGAAAAGAAAGAAAAAGAGAAAAACATAGGAGGAAATCTTTGTGATGTTGGGTTAGGCAAGACTACTTTAGATATTGCACCTAAAGCAAGATCCATAAAGAATTAATTGACAAGCTTGAGTTTATTGAAATTAATAACCTGCTCTTTTAAGACACCATTAAGCCTTGGCTGGTGTGGCTTGGTTGGTTGGATTGTCGTCCCATAAACTGAAAGGTCACAGGTTTGGTGTCCTGTTGGGGCACATGCGTAGGCTGCAGGTTGTGTCCGTCATCAGAGCATGTACAAGAAGCAACTGATCCATGTTTCTCTCCCTCTCTCTTCCTCCTTTCCCCTCCCTCTAAAACAATAAACATGTCCTCAGGTGAAGTTTAAAAAAATAAAAACAATATTAAGAAAGTGAAAGGCAAGCCACATACTGGCAAAAGTATTTTTAAATCATATATTTCACAAAAGAGTTGCTTGAAGAATGCATAAAGAACTCTCAAAGCTCAATAGTAATAGTAATAAAAACTGTAACAGGACAAAAGTCCGAACATACACTGTCCCAGAAAAGTCAGGTCAATTGCAAATAAACAGAAGAAAAGATGTTTAAAATCATTAGTCATTAAGGAAATGTGAGTTAAAATCACAGTAAGAAACCACTGCGCACTTATTGAAATGAATAGAATTTAAATACTTAACAAATGTCTTCAAGAATGTGAAAGAACTTGAACTTCGATGCACTGCATATGGAAATATATGGAGAACAATGTGGAAGTTTCTTAAAATTAACCTATAGCCACAAGTGACCCAGCCATCCACTCTTAAATATTTCCGTAAGAGAGATTCTGCCCTGCACATTAATGATGAGGTATCTACCCACAGACAGTAAGGATAATATCGGTCTACATAAGCTGTGCACATGAATGTTCATTCAGTTTTATTTGTAACAGCTAAAACAATTGGAGACAATCCAAATAGCAACACATGAATGGATAAACAAATGGCTTTTTATCTGTATAATAAAATACCACTCTGCAATACAAAATGTGAGCTATTGATACATGACAATGTAGATGAATCTCAAATAAAATGAGTAAAAGAAATTAAACCAAAGACAGTATATAATGTATGATTATATTTATATAAATTTCTAGGAGATGCTCAGTAATCTGTAGTTACAAAAGCAGTGGGGGAAAGAGAGGTTGGGGTAGGGAGGAGCAAGAGGACCAGGTGGAAAAGAATTACAAGGGAATGCAAGAAAATCTTCAGGTGCTGGGTATGTTCATTAGCTTAAGTGTAGCGATATTTTCATGATACATATAATGTACAAAGTTATCAGTTGTAAACTTTATGTACATGCAGTTTAATAATGTCACTTGTATCTCAATGAAGATATTTAACAAAGTAAAAGAAAAAAGAAAGGCAACGCTATGCTACCATATAGGTGGAGATAAATCAAGTTGTTTGCTCTTGAACCACACTGTACTTCATTTCCCCCCTCCTATTATCTGTCAATCTATGAACTAACAAATAAAGTAAATAGTTTTCATGGATAACATCTTTATATATGTAAAAGGCAGACAATTAGCCATTCTCCCTACTCACCCAGAAGAACAATAATCAATGTTGAACGAGTAGCAAATCACAGAGATTTGATTTAGGTTTTCTCCTCTGGAGGCCGGCTGGTAAAATGTGGCACTGCACTGGAAAATGCTTATTTGCCAAGCTTCACTGAAGGGCCAGATGTACATCTTCCCTTTTCCCTGTGACTTCTACACCAGTGGTGATCTGCTGTCTTGCAGCGTGATGGCTCTATCTACAGAACAGATGGAGCAGTTCCTCCCTGCTTCTAGTTAAATTTGATACTCGCTAATAAAATAAACATTTCCTCCTTGCTGATTATGCTTGTTCACATGTGCTCATTTGGCATTGTACCTGCTTACAAGATGTTCTAGCAATACAGGTGCCAAGCCATAATGGTTCCACTCTGGGAGCATAGAGGCCCTCAGGGTTCTAATTAACTCTGCCCTGTACTTTAATGATGATGATGATGATGATATGATGATAAAACTTTAGACCTTTTTTCCTGCAATATATTGATATTCTGAGATAAGTTCAGCTTAAAGTATTTTGATATAGATAGTAATTTTGACATCTTCAATGCATGGTGAGGTCCAGCCAGCTTTTTCTCACTCTGTCTTTCCCTAAGGAAGGTGCCAATGGCTTTATATTAAAAGGAAAGGGTTGTTTGCCAGTTGGAACTGCCTTGCATGCCCTGTGAAGCTTGCCAACATGGCTGGTGGGCCAAGGAACCCAATCTCCATCCTGGAATTTGGTTCCTGCCAGAACGCACACCACCTGAGAAGCAGCAGAAGACAGCCAAGGTGTCTGCAGTGTGCACAGCTATTTCCCTGGCACCTATACCACTTAGTGCAGTTCCACCTATACCACTTAGTGCTGCCCTTGTAGAGTATTTACCACCTAGGCAAGTAGGCAGTTCATTCAACCTTTGATGGACATGACAGAAGACTTTGTACTGACAGTGACCTAGAGCTGAATCCTGTCAATCACAACATGATTAATTCTCTGCACTGCCATAGGCAAAGCAGCGCTGGTCCACTGAGAGCTTTGTAGCTATGATACAGGTGATGGACAGTGAGCCCAGAGATTTTGAATACCTTTAAACTTTTGCCAATGTACACGAAATGTCAAGACAGCATCAAGGCAAGCATTGGGTCTTCCTAAAATGCCACACTCTGTGGAGTTTTGGGTTGTCCTTTTGTGATCTGAAGGCTGTTGAAAGGTTTAAAATATATAACCAGCCCAGGTTCCCAGGAGCCTTTTGGTTTTTTCAGTGTAGGAACATACTCAATGTCAACAGTGAGCATTCCTACCAGCCAAGGGGTTTGGATGGAAATGATTTCCTCTTCAGAAACGCCCAGAGTATAGCGCTACTTGACAAATGGGCTTTTTTTTTTCCTGTACTTTTTTCCTTTCCCATGCTAACAGTGTGAGTTAGTTAAAAGTCTTCATTCACCCGAAAGGTGTAAGGACTCTTAGAAAATTTCCAGACCAACTTAACGTCTCCAGTCTAAATTTTAGATACAAGTTCACATCTGAAAAAGTTATCTAATTCACATTTACTTAAACTACTGCCAATCTTAAAACTAAATTAAAATAATATTTGGATACTCTTTGTCTCCTGTGATTTTAAAGTAAATATTTGTCAAAGTAAAAGTTGCGAAGTATCTTAAAATATATGTGGTGTACATACTGAGAAAGCTCCAATTACTATGCTGTTATTCTGTGAGGTACAAGATTAAAACATCATTTAATATTCCATTTGTAAAGGAATTAAGAGTTTTTTCCTTATTGACAGGGGAAGAAATAACAATATTAGAAAATGAAAACCAATCAAAATGTGTGCCCTTCGCATAGTATATTTCTCCAAACAGTTCACATTGAGTAGTGAAACCACACCGTTAGAGTCACTCTCCTTGGCGAGTGACTGGCACATAAAACGTCTGTTTAGTTAGTTGGAAAGTTCACATCACCACAGTCTGAGTCCATTCTGACTGTTCATAGAAGGAAAGGGAAGCTGATATGGGCTATCAGTTGGAATATGAGATACAGGTGCCCCTGCTCTTTGGTTATTAAATATTTTTAATATCACTCCAGGATGTAAGCATCAATTCAGAGTAAATTAGTAGCATTTTCTTCCTACCATAGTGCTGTGTTTTAAAGGGGTTCAAAACAGGTCTCCCCACAATGTGCCACTTTGACGTGTGAATTATTTTGAGCTGAAGGCAATCAAGCTCCCACATACTCACGAGAGTCTTTTACCTCTCCCTTAAAGAGTTTAAATTAGGGGCCTTGCCCATAATAAGTTATCACCAGAAATAATTTTGATGAGCTGTCAATAGGACAGGGCAAATTTCTAATTAGTGAACATCTGCTCTTCTGATCAGCCTATGAAAGACCCTTCCCACCTCTGAAGCTCCAAGAAGCACGACCTCCTCCTTAGTTCAGAATGCCGTCTATACCTCATTCTAACCTTCTCTCTCTGAATCTCTCATGTATGTGGAGTTTCTGAGTCTCCCATGTATGTGGTATTCCCATACATGCATATGTAATTAAATCTGATTATTTTCTCTCGTCAATCTATCTCATGTTGATTTAATTACTGGATCAGCTGAAAGAACCTAGAAGGGTGGAGTACAATATCTTTCTCCCCCACAGTTATAAACAGCCCTGTTAGTGACTACATAGCCATGGGCTGGAACACAGGAAGGGGAGAAAAGGGCAGAATCCTCACTTGAAAACGAAGCAGAAACTTGGTGAGGACATAAGTTGATTCTCCGTTGTCTTAGTGCATGCAGGCTGCTATAACAAAACACCATAGACTAGGAAGCTTATAAACAACAGGTATTAATTTTTACTGTTGTGGAAGCTGAGAAGTTTAAGATCAGGTGCCAGCTGATTTGGTGTCTGACGAGATGTCTACCCAGCTTCCTGGTTCAGAGATGGCCATCTTTCTGCCATGAGCTCACGCGGCAGAAGGGGATAGGGTGCCCTATGGGGCCTCTTCTGTAAAAGCACTGATCCCACTCATGAGGGCTCCACCCACGTGACCTGAGCACCTCTCAAAGTCTTCAGCTCCTAGTCACATCAGACAATACTATACAAATTTGGAGGGAACACAAGCATTCATACTATAGCATGTGGTAATAGTTTGCTCAGTGTTTCTTAATTTTTCATTTTTGTCTTCATATGAGACCTGCTGATTTTCATTGTATATCTTCATCAAAATATAAAGAAGTCACATTGATGTTGGTAGTGGTACCAGACATGACTTGAACACCTGCCAAATACTGGATTTGTGCCAAATACTGGATTAACATTTTCACATATATCCATATAACACATAATCCTCATAACAATCCTCTGAATTAAGTTTATTGCTCCCACTTTACATGCAAGAAATCTAAGCCTCGGAGAGGGAAAATTATGTACCAACACATATACAGTATTAGGTAACAGAGAACAGCTTCAAAAACAGAACAAACTCCATAGCCAGTGTTTATTGTACTAGGGTTATAGTGTCCCTTTTAGAAAATTTATAATGGCTATCAAGCTGTGTCCATGAGCCAGTATGTTTCCTCATTCCTGCCACTTCTCATTTTAATGAAACAAGAGATTCTATCCCACCACCGACTCTGAATTCTCCTTACTTTAACATGGTTGTGTTTACTAATGTGATGATAATAATAATAATAATAATGTCCATGTATGACTAATCAAGATGTGTTTTTCTTTTCTTATCCAATAGCTATGGAATTCAGGATGACAACATAGGCTGGAAGAACCCAGGCATAATTAGAAAAGAAGGCCACTTAGATGAAGATAAAAAGGATGATTTCAAAAGTTATTAGTACTATGAAGGAAACATTTCTTGGATAATTCAAGAGTTGATAATGCTCAGACTAAAGTGATAATATGTATTCCTTAGTAAATCAAAAAAAAAGAAACTGAATTTAGGGCAGGAAGAGACCTACAGAGGTTCAGACACCCACAGAAATCAGTGAAGACTCTTAGGATCAAATCCTGTCTCTGTTCTTTCTACCTATTATCTTCAGACTACCTTATAGCTAATATATTAATATAAATTTTTACACAGTCACATATCACTTAATGACAGGGATATACTCTGAGAAATGCACCATTAGAGGATTCCATCATTGCATAAACATCACAGAATGCGATTACATACACAGAAGTAAGTATAGCCTGTTTCTCCTAGGCTATAAACCTGTACTGAGTACTGTAGACAATTGCAAATCAAAGGCAAATATTTATGTATCTAAAAATATCTAAACATATAAAAGTTTCAGTAAAAATATAGTATAAAAGATAAAAAAGTGGTACACCAGCATAGGGCACTTACCTGAATAAAACTTTGCAGGACTGGAAGTTGCCCTGGGTGAGTCAGTGAGTGGGTGGTTAGTGAATGTGAAGACCCAGGACACCACATTACTGTAACCTTATAAACACTGTATGCTTATGCTACACTGAATATATGAAACAACATGAGATTACGTCAAGCACTGGAGAAAATAATCCAATCAAGAGATGTGGTATAAGACTGCTGTCAGCATAACAGAGAATGCTGTAATGGCAAAATTTTTTATAAGTGGAAAGAGTAACAATAAATATTATAGTAAATATATAAACCATAATGTAGTAATTTCTTGTTATTATCATTTGTTTTCCTCAGCCAAACACATGCGTATTGATTTTAGAGAGAGGTGGAGAGGTTGAGAGAGAGAGAAGGAGAGAAACATCGATCAGTTGCTTCTCACATGCACCCCATCCGGACTGAACCCGCAACCTAGGCATGCGTCCTGAGCAAGACTCAAACTCATGACCTTTTGGTTTATGGGATGATGCTCCAACTGTGTGACAGTGGCCAGGGCATCACTATCAAGTATTACATAGTGTAGATGAGTGCATGTGCTAGACTTTATACGACTGACAACACCGTATGCTTGTTTATAGCACTACCACCACAAACACATGAGTAATGCATCGAACCACAGTGTTATAATGCCTACAATGTCACCAAACAATAGAAGTTTTTCATCTCTGTTGTGATTTTATAGGAACACTGTCATATATGAAATCTATCATAAATTGAAATGTCCTTATGCAGTGTATGACTGCACTTAAAAGTGTTCTATTTCAAGTTCGAGTAATTTATTCTTCCCTGTTAAAGAAAAATAATAATTATGGAGCCTCAATATTTTATATTACTTAAATGAAACATCTTACTTGAAAAAATAAAGTTAATACTATGATAAATCTCTATATTAGATGCAGTTAAAACTATGGATATAATCAAATTAAGTTACCAAGTTAATCTAATGTGATAGATGCTGTTTTACTGAAACTGAAGTGTTGGTGTTGTAAACGGTGGATAATGTACCCTCACCTGATTCCAGAGTTTAACCATCTCTATGTGTTAAATTCAATTATATAAATGTAGAAAAATCTCCTGTTTAACTGAATCATGCAGCACATAATGGAATTAATAACTCAAAGATTTTTTTGCTGCTTCAGGATAATCAGACCTTAACATTTAATCAAAGCTCTAACAATCTATTTTCATTTACCAATGTAAATAACTCTATAAAAATGACAGATTTAATTGATGATAAGGTTAGATTATGATACACAAGATTAGTGTGAAAATAGAGATAAAACAAAAAAAGTGCTTTACATTTCTTTAGTTTTTTTTTTCTTTTAATATTTTCATCATAAAAATTGCCTAGAAGTAGGCAGCCCATGACTGAAACAGGAAGCTGTGGTGGCATCAGGACTCCGGGCTTCTGTATTTCTGCCCTTTTGTCTTAAATCACGTCCTCCATTTGGAGGATGGAGCCCATGGGACTCAGGCTGGAATTCAAACCATCACCTACACAATGAAGGGAAAAGGGAGAGCAAATATAAAACCAAAAGAACCCACCCCCCACCACCGTTAAGGTAGTTTCCTTTCCCTTTAAACTGTCTTGCTATAATTTCAACACAATGTTTCCATTTATATTTCATTTGCCTAAACCTGTCATCATACTTCACACCTAGCTGCAAATTTGCTTTCCAGGTAGCTCTGTGTGGGTTTGTTTCTAAAGTGAGAGAGGAAAGTGGATGTTGGGATAGGTAACTATCAATCTTTGTCATACATGTTTTTAAACTCTGTATTTTAAAAAATCAAATCCAGCTCTTAATATAATCAGAAATACTTACATTTACTACTAATAAACAATTGTCATTCAGTACACACAAAAATGACATCCACTGAGTGTGTGTGAAATAATAGAAAATATAGGTTTCTGGTCTTTGTGCCCCTAACAGAGCCCTGGAGCCCTTCTGATTTTTAAGTGATAAGAGCACTAAGAGAATCTTTTGTTCTAATATTTGCTTTTGACCATGGTTCTTGACACAGAAATTTTAAGTCTACTCTTGGTGTATTCCTGCGGTGGGGGCAGGTCACAAGAAGCAAGAGATTATCAGAAGGTTTGCACTTTTAGCGACACCCTTTCATCCTCCCTGAAGGGGAGGGGGATGGAGATTGAGCTGGAGATCAGTCATGCCTAAGTGACAGTGTCCATAAAAATTTCCAAAGTGACCTACGACCAAAACTACTCAACTCCGCAAGACTATCCTTTAAAACTGATGGAGAGCTGAAGACTTTCCAGACAAGAAAAATTCAAAGGAGTTTATCAACACCAAAACAGTACTGCAAGAAATGTTAAGGGGGCTTTTAAAGAAAATGAAGAAGAAAAAGAACATGAATATGAATAATAAAATGACAGTAACTACAAGCCTATCAATATTCACTTTAAATGTAAAGGGATTAAACACTTCAATCAAAATATATAGGATGACTGAATGGATAAGACCAGATGCACACACAGGCTCTCTACAAGAGACTCACTTCAGATCCAACAACACACACAGATTAAATGCAAAGGGGTGGAAAAAGATACTTCATGCAAATGGAAGTTGAAAATAAAGCTGAGGTAGCAATACTTATATCAGATACAGCAGACTTTAAAGCAAGGCTAAAATAAAAGACAAAGAAGGACATTTTATAATGACAAAGAGATTAATCCAAGAAGATATAACCTTTATAAATATTGATATACTCAGCATATAAGCACCCAAATACATGAAGTAAATATTAAAATCATAAAGAGAGAGAGAGACAATAACACAGTCAGTGTAGGGGACTTTAACACCAACACCCCACTGACATCAATGGGCAGATCTTCCAGACAGAAAATCAAAAAGGAAAAAGTGACTTTAAATGATACATTAAACCAGATAAACTTAATTGATATTTTCAGAGCATCTCATTCCAAAGTGGCAGAATATATATTTTTTTCAAGTGTACATGAGACCATGTACTAGGCCATGAAACAAGTCTCAATAAATGGAAGAAGATTTAAATCATACCATGTATCTTTTTTTACCACAATGGCACAAAAACTAGAAATCAATTACAAGAAAAAAACTAAAAAGCACACCAACACAGGGAGGCTAAGTAACATGCTACTAAACAATGAATGGTCTAACAATGGGACCAAGGAAGGAATCAAAAGATACCTTGAGACAAATGAAAAGGAAAACAACAACACAAAACTAAAATCACAATGAGATATCACCGTGTGCCTGTCAGAATGGCTATTATCAATAAGTCAACAAACAGCAGGTGTGGGCAGGGATGTGGAGAAGGGGAACCCTTCTGTACTGTTGGTGAGAGTGCAAACTAGTGCAGCCACTATGGAATGCAGTATAGAGATAATTTTTAAAAAATTAAAAATGGATCTGCCCTTTGACCCAGCAATCCTACTTCTGGGAATATACTCAAAGGAAACCAAAACACTCATTTGAAAGAACATAAGCACCCCTATGTTCACTGCAGTGTTATTTACAAACATCAAGATATGGAAACAGCCCAAGCATTCATCAATAGATGAGTGGGTAAATCAACTATGGGACGTTTACACAATGGAATACTACTCATTCATTAAAAAACAAATGTTACCCTTTGAAACAGTGTGGATGGACCTGGAAAACATTATGCTAAGTGAAATAAGCCAGTCAGAGAAAGACAAATATCATATGATTTTACTCATATGTGGAATCTAATGAACAAACTGATCTAGCAAGGAAAACAGAGACAAACTCTGCCTCATACATGGAAAGCAGAAGACAGCTAGTGGTGGGAAGATGTTAGGAGTTGGAAGGATTGAACAAAAAAGAAAAAAGCCTCATGGACACGGACAACAGTGCAGTGGTTGCTGAGGGGAAGGTCATATAAAGGGACTAAATAGTAATGGAAACAATACAATAAAGATTAAATCAAGAAAAAATGAAAGATTAAATTACTAATGTTTAATATAAAACCTTATTTGTTAAGGTAAAAAAAAAATCTATTCAACACATCAAAAGCATCCCTAACAAAGAAATTCATAGCAATACAATCCTGCCTCAGGAAACAAAAACAATCTCAACTAAACAATCTAAAACAGGGAACATTTCTCAACATAGTAAAAACCATATATGAGAAACCCAGAGTCAACATCATATTCAATATGCAAAAACTGAAAATTTAGATCAGGAATAAAATAAGGGTGCCTTCTTTCATGTCTCTTAGTCAATCAATATAGTACTGAAAGTGCTAGCCATAGCAATCAGACAAGAAGAAAAAATATTGATGAAAGAAATTCAAATTGAAAAAAAAGAAGTGAAACTCATTAATTGCAGATGACATGACACTTAATGTACAGAACCCTAAAGATTCATCTGAAACATTACTAAAATTGGTAAATAAATTCAGTAATATAGCAGGATACAAAATAAATATCCAGAAATTAGTTATATTTATATACACCAATAAATGAAACTAAAAAATAAATAATCACATTTATGATTATAACAACAACAACAAAAATAAGATATCTAGGAGTAAATTTAACCAAGGTGATTAAAAATCTGTACTCAGAAAATTATAAAGACACCGGAGAAAGAAACTGAAGAAGATACAAATAAGTGGAAGCACATATCATGTTCATGGATAGATAGGGAGAACTAACATCTTTAAAATATCCATACTACCCAAAGCAATTTATAGATTTAATATAATCCCTATCAGATATTAATGGCATATGTCACATAACTACAATATATCACAAAAATGTATATGGCACAAACAAACCAGAAAGCAACAGCAATCTAAAGAGAGAAGAACGAAGTTGGAAGAATTGTGCTACCTGATATCAAACTATACTACAGGTCCATAGTAATCAAAATAGACTGGTACTGGCATAACAACAGACACATAGATCAATGGAACAGAATAGAGAGCCTGAAAATAAACCCAAAACTTTATGGTCCATTAACATTTGACAAAGAAGGCAAGAACATGAAATAGGGTAAAGACAGTCTATTTAATAAATGGTATTGAGAAAAATAAGACAGATCCCTGGAAAAGAAATGAAACTGTACCACCATCTTATAGCATACACAGGAATAAACTGAAAATAGATTAAAGACAAATATAAGTCTTGAAACCATTAAAATCTTAGAAGAAAACATAGGCTGTAAAATCTTGGACATTTCTTGTAGCAATATTTCTTTCTGATATATCTCCTCAGGCAGGGGAAACAAAAGAAAAAAATTGGACTACATGAAACTGAAAAGTTTTTGCACAGCAAAGGAAACATCAACAAAACTAAAAGGCAACCTACTGAATGGTAGAGGATATTTGCCAAAGACACATCCAACAAGGACTTTATATCCAAAAGAAGTTATATAACTCAACAGATACACATACATACACACACACATATATATACACATAAAATTAAAATGTATATGTAAAATACAATTTTTTCACATATATAATAAAAATGGGCGGATCAACCTAGTTAAAAAAGGACCTAGATAGACATTTCTCCAATAGACATATGAAAAGATGCTCAACATCACTAATCATCAGGGAAATGCAAATTAAAACTACAGGATACAAGATATCACCTCATACTTTTCAGGGTAGCTGTCATCAGTCCATCAACAAACATCAAGCATTAGTGAGAATGTGGAAAAAAGGGAACCCTCATCCATTGTTGTTGGAATGCAGATTGGTGCAACCACTATGGGAAGCAGTATTTTTTAAATTATTTTTTAAAATTACACTTGACATTCAATATTATAGTAGTTTCCAGTGTATAGCATAGTGGTTAGACATTTATAAACTTATGAAATGATTCCCCCCAAATCATTTCTTTCAGAGGTTCAGCAAATATTTAATAATAGAACTATTTTACAATCCAACAATTATATGATATTTATGTGGAGAAATAGAAAATACTAATTTGAAAGATATATACACCCCTATGTTCATTGTAGCATTACTTGCAATAGTCAAGATATGAAAGCCATTTAAGTGCCCATCAGTAAATGATTGGATAAAGAAGTGGTATATACACAGGGAGGGGCAAAAGTAGGTTTACAGTTGTATGTGAAACACAGAGCTTATTTTGTATTATTATTTATTACTATTATATTGTTCTCCATACCAACAACTATAGATCTACTTTTGCCCCACCCTATACATAATGAAATATTACTCAGCCATCAAAAGAATAAAATCTTGCCATTTACGACAATATGAATGGACCTAGAGGGTGTTATACAAGAGGGTGAAATAAGTCAGACAGAGAAAGACAAATACAATATGATTTTACTTATTTGTGGAATCTAAAAACCAAAATAAGTGAACAAACAAAACAGAAACAGACTCAGAGAGAGCAAATGATGGTGGCCTAATGGGAGAGGTGTTGGGGGCCTGGGTGAAAGGGATGTTCTTAATCTTCATGAAGGGGTTAAGGTGTTTGAGTTAAAGAACAGCATAGGGGTCATCGGAATAATTTTATAATAACTATGGAGCCGGGTGAGTAGAAGAACTAGTTCTTAAGTTATATAAATGTCTAACCACTATGCTGTACACCTGAAACTAATATAATAGTGAATGCCAACTGCAATTTTTAAAAAATAATGTTTAAAAAATCCCCAAAGTGTGGGATGTGGAGAACTTCCAGTTGGTAAGCACATCTGTGAGCCCAAGAATAGCACGCTGAAACTCCTTGGAGATCAGAACTCCTGGGCTTAGGACCCCTCTGAATCTCACCCTACGAATCTCTTCATCTGGACGTTCACCTGCGTCCTTTATAAATAAGCTGGTAAACACAAGTGAGTGTTTTTTTGAGTTCTGTGAAGCATGCTAGCAAATTACCAAACCCAAGGAAGGAGTCGTGGAAACTCTGGTGTATAGCCATTTAATCTGAAGTACTAGGGACATGGGACTTGCAAACAGTATCTGAAGTGGGGGCAGAGTTGTGGGGCTGAGTCATAATTTGTGGGGTGTGATGCTAAGTCTAGGTAGAGAGTGTCAGAATTGGACTAAACTGTAGGACACCCAGCTGGTAATGCAGAATTGCCTGGGTGGGGGAACAACGCACAGCTGGTGTCAAAGTATTGCTCATGTAAGTAAAGGAGATATATAGGAGTATTTTTCCTATACGTAGGATGTCTACTTACAATGTGAAGTACAAGGTAATTCCTCCACCATGCAGGCAATTTTTGAGTTCTACTTATTTAAAGTCTTATAGTCAAAGGGATGACTTGGTTCTACTGCTATTTTTCTCTTCTAAAACTCTAGCAAAACCTTTGTTCATATAGCATCCAATGACAGTTTTCAAATTCTAATGCAGCATCTGTATCGGAATTATCTCTTCTTTCTAGAGGACGTATCTGAGGTGTAAAGAGATTAGACAACCTGCCCCAAGTCATGCAACTGAATCCAGGGTGCCCACCAGCACAGGTGCCCCTTCAGGCCTCCTCACCATAACCCAGGGGGTCGTACAAAGCTCCTTTGCCACATAGTCACTTCTTCAAACCTAGAGGCCTGTATAACACCCTGCACAGCCGTGAAATCCTATAGATTTCCTGGTGGTTTAAAACAACGAATGTGTTTTTTCTTGGCACCTTGATTTCAAGGCATACTACATGGGTACCAGGTAGAGTGAGTGTTATTCCACCAGTTACAGGGGTGGAGGTGTGTTGTTTTACATTATTGATGATCAATATGCAAGTTTTATCAATTATTATAGGGAAAATGGCCTATCATTGTGGGTCACACCACTTGATTTTGAATCACAGTACCAACCTTGGTGGCTATGTCATCTTCACCAGGTTATTCAAGCTGGGCCCCAGTTTCCTCATCTATAAAATGTAGATAATAATTGTACCTATACTACCGGGTTTTTAGAGGATAAATCAGTAAAAATGTAGCACTTAAAATATTGCCAAACACAGAGAAATTCCATAGTGTTTGCTTTCATTATTAGTAGTACTTGTAGTATTAGTATTAGTATTAGTATTAGTATTAGTATTAGTATTAGTATTAGTATTAGTGTTAGTGTTAGTGTTAGTATTAGTGTTAGTGTTAGTATTACAGCCATTCTGTAGAGGCAGCAGAAGGGAGCAATTTCCTACAAATGGGAATATGTTAGAATCTTAAAGAAGAAAGAATTTAGAGAATCATAGGAAATGCACTAGAGAATCATACAGACCCTAAATCAAATATGATCTCAGATTTATTATTTATTTTGCATAGACATTCATCCTTAGCTGGCAATAAATAAAAAGATTAATCTTTCTTTTAGTCAGCTATTACAGAGCTTAGCAAAGTAACTGATCATTTCTTTTTACTCAAACTGCCAGGTTCACCTTAGAAACTGATGTAGAAACGTGAGAATGGGAGGCAAGAGGGAAGGAGGGAAAAAACCTGTGGGCTTGGGTGGGAGGGGAGGCGCACCTGAACTTCTGGGAAAGGCAGGAGCTGTTTGCACAGAGCAACGCCCACAGGAAAGATGAAAAGGAGGAGCTGAGCTACATGCCCGAGGCAAAGTCGCGACCAGAGGCCAGATTCTCCTGAGCATTTTCCTACTTCTTACTGGGTTCCTGTTATCTCCTCCTGCATTTGGATCTGCCTTACTTCTCATTTCATTGAAGATTTTCTTTTTTCATTTGGATGTCATATGTATCACATTTCTAATGTTCCATAAAGCAAAAATAAGTTAAACTAATGCATTTAGGATGTATCCTTCTTATAAGCATGACAGGCAATAAAGAACAGCAACAGTCTTCTCTTTGTAAAACAAAAATACAATGTTTGTGCAAAAATAATTTAAAAATTATTCTGAGTGGTTTTCTAAAAATGTTTTCTTTCTTCTATTTTTACACACATAAACTCAGGCATAAGGCCTCTGAGGAGTTCACTTCTGCCCCACACCCCCAGCCCACCAAAGGAAAAAATGGAATAAAAAATCTTTGGAAATAAGAGCAAGAAGTTATAATGAAAATGAAAGCAGTTATTCGTGAATAATCCTAGCATATTCTGACTCATTTGGTAAGACTTTTAGATTGGTACATATATGACTTATACTGCAAAACTTGCTTTAAAACCTGTTCTTCATGTAAACTAGTACCAAGCTCAGAAAGGAACTTCAACTCCTTCTCCTCCTCTTTACGTGCTTTCCACCTCAAACCCAGCACATCAGAAATGCAAGCAGGTAGATGTGATTCCCAGCACAAGGTAACAGATAGAGGCAAATGGAGGATTAAAAGGAGTCATTCGCTTTCAGGCAGACTGACACCAGAGGATAAAGCTTGGTAGGAAAACTAGATGTAGGTACAAAGCCACACAGTTCAGTCACTGTAGGTCCCAAACCCTTGTTTGTCTAAGGCACCCCTCCCAGTGAGCAGCCCCCACCGCCTTGGGACTGCGGCACACAGGTGGGCACCTGGGACCACGTTATGCCCTTGTGTGCTCAGTCAAAGCAGTTACTCAAACTCTCCACCTCACAGCTTCCTTCTTGTTTCTCACCATTTTCTAATGCAGTAGCTCCCTCAGTAGAGGGCAGGAAAGGCCATGAAGAACCAACAGAACCTGTTAACTGAGTCCATTAAGTTTTGACGGGGGAGGGATAAAGATTAGGAACACAGACTCCATTTTGTCCATGGAGTCTGTGTTCCTAATTAACATACATGACAGAGAATGGACTCCATGTGAGTCCCAGAGTAATTTTTTAAAATTCAAAATTCTAATTGTACAATTCACTCAAGCTTTTTCTAGTACTTATTTGATTTGGTTAAATCACTTATTCTTCTGAACTCTAAACACTTTTGATCAGGCTGTCCCAAGGATGTGTGCAAGATCACTAGCATTTTGTGACAACATGTTGATTAAATTTATTAGAACACCATTCACTGAAGGAAAAGGGGGACAGTGTCAAAAAAATGGATCACAAATGATTTTGTACTTTTTCAGAAATAAATCCTAAGACTTGAAAGCGTGAACAAAGCTTTGCTATAAACAATATATGTATCCAAGCTCAGTGTGCTATGTAGCCCACTAGTACCCAGGTAAGACAGGAATAAAAACAAAAGGAGCTAAAGCTGCCCATTTTAGAATTGACTCCAAGTTACCGTTGCTGTGAAATGTACATGCAACTCTGATAGGTTATAAACAGATGATGTCCTTAATTGGGAGATTGAATTTTTTTAAAATCTATTCTCAGTGAGCACTGCTCTTTCTTCATAACATGCAACCACTGTTTCTGTTCTGGGTTTCCCATGAGTTCAGAGGCACACTGCCACACCACGCCCATATCTGCCTTTTTGCCCAGGACTGGCTGGGGTTAAGTGCCTATTGATTTCTGCCGCTGGGTTTTTTTTGTTTGTTTTTTTTTAAGTCAAATGTATTCTATCTGAGAGGTCAGAATGTGGCAGTGCAGCTGCGGTCTGGGCATCCCCAGCAGGGGGAAGGTGACGACACCCTCTGTTTATGGAGCCAAGCATGAAGGAAAACTACAATTAGCTTTTGCTGCTTTTCCGCAGAATCTGCATTTGCATTTTAAATTACATTTTGGTATACTCATTTTCATTTTTTTCTTTTGGCTTTTAAAGCTGGAACAGAGACTCCTGACAAAAACGCTGCCTAAGATTGGCATTTATCAGTGGGGGAAAAACGCATCCACTCGAATTTTTTTCTAAAATACTCCTCTGAGATGAGTTATTTCAGAAAGTCATGTTGACAAGCAGATGGAGAGAAAGGTGCAAGATGGTTTTAAAGAGTCTAGGAATCTCAAAGCCTGGATTTCCATTTCGACATTTCAATTCCTTGTGAGTCAGTGAGTCTCTCTAGCTCACTACATTAAAATGCATACTATAGTAATATATATTAAACTTGTCTCCTGATACATGCTGACAATTACATAGTTTACCAAGTCAATAAGTTTAATCAAATCAAATAAAATCAAACTTCCTGTCTCTTAAACCCCAGTAGAGATGTTCTTCTTACACATTTGTTAAGCTTTCTATGTTTTCTCTCCTTTGTTACCCTAAATACTATTAATTAGCAACAGTCTTCTCCCTAAGTGATAGCTGGGTAGGAAACACAAAGTAAAACAGAAATGCACATGAAGTGGATTGGAAACTCATTCCTGCATCTTTGAAAGGGGCAATGCCTCCTCATTAAATGATTAACACATGTGATACTCTTGTGGACTCTTTGGCCAATGACTTTATGGATGGGTAAACAAAAAAATACCTTTCATTTTATTACTGAAGGACACATACTGGATAAATGAAGATTGAGCCAAGTGCCAAGGAGGAATAGGAAAATAGTTATTCCAGGTTAGATATTAACATGGAAATGTACTTCTCTGACAGACTCAAGTGGACTTAAAGTTTCTGCTATTGTGGGATATTTTAATTCTCTGCAATTCTAGAGAATTATAATTTTCCATATCTTATTGGTGTATCTTATTGGTTTATGTTTATGTTCATTGTGCTCTGCATTTTTCTAGCACTCAGTGGTTTCTCTTTTCTTACTGTTATTTAACTACAATTGTCCCAATTTTCTCCAAATGCTGTGCTCTGCCCTGCCTTGTCAATCTCCACCCTGTAGTCCATGTCCATGGGTCATTCACACTTGTTCTTTAACTAGGCCCTTCTACTTCTTCCCTCCCTGATCCCCTTCTCTCCTCCCCTGTGGTCCCTGTCAGTTTGTTCCTTGTTTCCATGCTTCTGGTTCTGTTTTGCTCATTTGTTTGTTTTGTTCAATAGTTCCTGTTATAGATGAGGTCATAGGGTATTTGTCTTAAGCTACCTGGCCTAGTACTCAGTGGTTTCTTATGACAGTTACTTGTAGTGCAATAATAATGTAACCCTTTAGGTTCAAAGCACGTTTGCCCACATTAATAAAGATACATTTAATACAAAAGGCAGTAGAGGCACCTTTGTGAAAAAAGACACATAGAAGCCCAGATCTCAAAAGTTAATATTCCAGTTCAAAAAAAAAATCAGTAAGTAGGAAATAAATGAATGAACAAAATCCTTTCAGATATTGTAAATGCTATAAAAAATAAAGAACAGTGATAAACTAGAAGGATGTGGGCAGGTAAGGCTGATTTAAACTGAGAGATCTGGAAGGCCTACCTCGAACTGTGAGACACACACTCCATGACAAGAAGGAAACAATGACCAGATTTGGGGTCAAGTTCAAGCAGAGGGAATAGCAAGTGCCAAGGTGCTGACAGGAACGAGCCTGACATTCAGAGAAGCCTTACTGGCTGTTGCACAGTAAGGAGGAGGAAAGATGGGAGGGGATGAACCCAGAGATGGAGGTAGGAACCACATTTTAGGTCATTAAAAGCTGCTGGGCTGTCTGTATCTGTGGAAGGACTCCCAAAACTCAGTAGCTAAAACAATGATTGTATTTTGCACACAATTTGGAGATTAGGAATATGGACACTTCTTTTAGGCAATTTTCTTGCATCCCTGTGGCATTACCTGGGACAGTGAAAGCTGGAGCCCCTGCGTCCCAGTGGATTTCTTCATTGAAGCCTGGCCCCCCAGTACTCCTGGCCTGTCTTCTCCACATGGCAACTCACAGGGCTTGTTCTTCTCACAGGGTGGCCTCACGGTTGCCTCATAGTACTTAGATTTCTACATGAAGACCAGCTCCCATAAGACCAACCCCTGACCCAGGCTTTAAGCCTCCAGACAGCCTCTCGGGCAAGTCTCAGATCATTGTGTCTGCAATCTTTGTTAAACACACAAGGCACTCATGTCAGCCCAGGTTCACAAGGAGGAAAATCAGACACCTCCTCTCTAAAGGAAGTGGCAAAGAATGGGTGGTCATCCTGAAGCCGCCACAGAGGCCATGGCAAGTATTCTGCATTTTATTCTGAGTATAATGGGAAGCCATTGAAAGCTTTAAAATATGGAAATGACATGATTTAATTTTTGTTTTTCTAAAGATCATTTTGGCTGCTAGACAGAGAAGACATTGAATGAGGACGAGGAAGAAAGCAGGGAGACTAGTTAGAAGCTATTACAGTTGTCTGGATGGGCCGTAATGAATGGTAGCAGAGGAGAAAGAAAGGAGAGAGTAAATATGCAGGGCGCTGTGAAGGGCTTGCAGCTGGGTAGGGCTGGGGTTGGGGGAGGGAGAAACGCAATCAGGAAGAGTCTGGAGATTTTCCTGAGGAGCTGGCGTGAGGATGCTACTATTTACTAAGATAGGAAGAAAGGGGTAAAACTATTTCCATGTCTCCTATAATTGTTCCAATAGCTCTTTAAGGCAGTTCTGTGGAAGGCCTTATTATCTCCAGTCTTTTGTCAGATAAAAACAATAAGATTCATAAAGAAAAAAAAGGAAAGAGGCAGGAGGAGGGAAAGAAAGCAGGGGAGGAAGGAAGCGAAATAAAGGTAGAGCAACTTCCCTAACACAGTAAACTGGATATGGGGGGAGCAGGTCTACCATTAGTTCTGATATCTCGTCAGTACCTCTACCCATTACATGATAGAGTTAACTGTTAATCAATAGCATAACAAGTTTTTCATTATTTATTCATTCTCATTTTCAAACCTATTCAAAGAATAGTTTCCTTTGGGTAAAAGAGAAACAGTGAAAAAGAACACATGCAAACTTTTCTTAAAATTACAGAATTTAAACAGGGGGGTAACTAAGTCCTTTTGAGGATCTCTACATTTACATAGAATTTTGATTCTGTTCTATGTTAAATGTGATCTGTGATCTATTACATATAAAATTTTTAAGTGTAATTGAGAATCAAAGCAAATACAGGAAAAGTGTGATCTAGTAGAAAGGCTCTAGAGTCTTATTATTTCTGCCGTTGATATTATATAACTGTATAAAAATTCTTATATGCCTCTGTTTCCTCATCCTTAAATCACTGTATATAATGGATATGTAATGAGGAAAGTATTGGGGAAAAGGTTTTATACACTTCCAAAAAAAGTTATACAGTTTATTATGATTATGAGTCCTTCCCAAAGCAACATTAAAATTTTAACATATCAGTCTGTTACTAAATTTTTTAAATCCAAAATAACCCAATAGATCATGACTCTTTTTGAGTAAAAGCCTTTTACTTCCATTTTTTTCTAAGTCGAATTAATCAGCTTGTAGTGCTTCACAGACGTTTGCCGAATTAGTCATCATGGATGAAAACCCCCAGGGTGGTGAAGAAAACAAGCAGTATGTGAGAATTGTAGCCACCAAGGCTGTCTGAGACCTTTATCACAACAGCATAAGTATTAGTCAAATTTTGCTAACCACGGACATTCATCTGTTTCCCCCACGCCCTTGCTCTTTATTGAATTGTTAGCCAGTGTCGGCACCTTCCATTCGGTGAGAGTCTGGGGCGTCACGCATGCCTGCACTCTCTCACAAACAGAGCCCAAGACTCCTCTCGTTCACTCTTATCAATGCTCCTTTACCCACACGTGACCACTGATGGGGCCTGGTTCCCTTCGGGGGGAGCACAAGAGTAAAGGGTGTTATCTGAATAATCATGGGGTGACGTGGTCTGAATTTCATGTCCCTCAGCAGAAACAAGCCAAAAACATCCAAACTGCCTGGATGTCTTTCTCCAGGAGTCTCCTGTTGGATGTCAAAGTTGAGCTGTAGATAGAGGCGGATGGAAGTAGCTCTAAATACAGAAAAGTCAGACCCTTTCTCTCCAGATTGTTTTGGAAAACTGATTTAACTGATTGGGAAGTGTCTAGATAAAGGCAGGTTGACAGAGCTCTGCTGAATGTCTAAGTAAGCTTTCTGATTAACCAGAGATTGAAGGAACATTTCTGAGCAACTGCAGCCAAAAAGACCTTTGCATTTCAGTGCAAACATCATTTAGACTTTGTATTAGTGTCATCCTTCTTAAAATTCAAATTAAATTACTGGAGGCCCAAAGCATAACATTCTAAATGCATTTTCTTTTCCTTAAAAAAAAAAAACATGTTTCTGCTTCCAGTGCCACTAATTCTGTTAACGACGTAAGCATGTTCCTTGCTCTGTCTGAAACCTCAGCCCCTCCACTCGTTCTGGGAGTCAGCCCTCGTGTGGACCATGGCGTTGGTCTCCCAGCCTTCCCAAGACCTCTGAGCTCTCCTTTCCCACACACTAAATCATCCGACATGGCCTCCTTGCACATTGCAATTTTGAAATAAAAGCTGGTTGTCACATCGTTAGACACCCTTTCAGCACTTACAGATGGACTACCAAACACATTCCCAAGTCAATCTGGCTCTCAGGTAAGGGCAACCTCTGCGCGTATGTGGTCCTAAGCAAATGTTTTCTTGCAGAGCCTCTGTCTGTATAAACGTTTTGTCTTAAAATGCATTAAGAATACATAGGCCCATGTGAAGTTCAGTGATTTATTGATAAAGATTCCAAATTATAAACAGAGAAGATAAACTTATTTGTTACCCACTTGAGGCGGGGAGAGAGTCTCAGCGTCCAGGCTCCGCCTCTCCCCTCTCAGGTCTGATAGCCCTGTTGTCATTAGCTGTTGATGGCCAGGGTGCTTTATTTCACACTCACGGGACTAATTCTCCTCTTCTTATTTTTACCCCTGACATTTCAAAGATTGTTGCCATTTTCCGACCTAATTTGAGTGCAAAAATTCTTATTTTTCCCATGGAGAGAAAAAATTAGTAATGCTGTCACGGTTCACAATGCTAAAACTCTTTGGAGTCTATCCGCATTGATACAATATAGATCTTCTTGCCTCCGCAGTTTCCCGATATTATTTACACTTCGCTAGTTATATCACAAACAAGGCTTCTGCAGCCCTCAGGTCACCCATGAATACTAGTTTCCAATGACTCTCTCAGAGGTTGTGGCTGACCTTCATAACAATGGCCACCATGCAAATCTTACCCAATGTTTGCAGGGCAATATTAGTGACAACTCATTTTCTGATCATGTTAAATTTACTGCTTTTAATTGAACCACATAAATGTAGAATAACACATCCCTTCACCCATTTCTTCTCTTCCATTCTTCAGCTGGTATCGCTTCACTCCTAGAGTGTGCTCTGTTCCAACACTGATCGTGCCCCTGCCTCCCAGACACCCTCACCTCCAGGGAACACCGGACAGGGGTCTGTAGGCAAAGTGAAGAAGCTGCCCCATTTACATCAGGAATGTTCATCCCTGGCCCAGCGTGGCTTATGACCAGCTTGAAAGAACATTGTGTCATCTCCTCACCTGGAGGCAAGTAAGGACATGATTCAGAAGGGGTGAACAGCCTTTATTAATATGTACCTTCTGGGAAGTGCAACTTTAGACCTCATTTCTGCAATTAGGATGAACAACTCCCAAAATAAAATACCTTGGTGAATACCTGTGCAATATGAAAATAAACAAAATATAGAGCATAGGATGGAATGCCATCTTTCATTCTTGATTTTGTATTTTCATCAAAACTAGTGTTATTTTTCCAAAGACACACATCTAATACGGTAGTGAGGAAGTGCAATGAAACATGTTTTATTCCTCTATCTGAGATACCTACAATCTGACTTCTGTACACTTGTTTTTCCCACAACTACACAGACGTTCACTTAAACAAAAACCAGTGATCTGGCTTCTCCTTCCAGACTGAGTGACTCATTAACGACTGTGATGGCAGCTGCTGGCTTTCTGGGTCAAGATGACCTGTTTAACTCTGTAAATCCATGGTGATAAGGTTATCTTCCAGGACTGCATGTAGTATGGTTATGAAAGGTGTCTGGAAAGATGTCAGATGGAGCCTGCGTTTCACGTAAGCTGGTTGTTTTGCCTCGGCTCCTCACACCCATTCTGAACCATGCGAGGAGGAACACTGTATATTTAGATGCATCTGTTATGCAACTGCTGAGTTCAGAGCGCTCTAGCGAGGGACGGGTGATCACACAGATGGAGAGCTTCTCGGCTGAAACGGCGTGCTGTTCCACGCCACGTTCACAGAGAACATGTAAACACTTGGCACAGTTGTGAGAGTTTTCAGAGGTGTTACATTCATTTAGAGAGTTACAGCTTTGGTGGCGACAGCTTCCCATTTTGGCCGAACGGGATTAATTCTTTCTTTCTTATTTTTACTCTTGACATTCCAAATATTGCCACAATTTCCTTTCCTAACTTGAATGGGGAAAAACAGGTTTTTAAATTTTTTCTTATTTTCCCCCTTATTTAAAGAGGGTCACTGCACCTACAGGAACCTGGTACGCAGAGCCTGGGTGCCAGGCAAACACCAGCCTCGTGTGCCACATTGGGGTTCTCCGGCCTACATTCAGGTGCCTCCTCGCATTCCCGTAAATACCACCAGCAGCCAAAGGTATTCTGACTTTCCTTTCCTCCTTACTTGCTATTAAAAACATCAAAGTTTTAAATGCGTGTTTTTATGAATATTCACTTGTTCATCCACCTATTTATTAAATACATTATTACTTAAGAGACTGCTAGGTATAAACTATAGCCCGTCTGCAGGTCCTTCTCCAGGACCCGAGCCTCCCTATCACAGTAAGGAAGTTGGGGAGGGGACACGGCAGAGGTCTAGACAAGACAACAGATGAAGCAAACCCGAAGAGCAGAGAAAAGATAAGAAAGGCAGCAATAAGTGGCATTGGTGTCTATTAGCATCTGGAAAATTTGACAGGATAAGGTGTGACAATGTGTAGGTCAAGTTCAGGATGTTCTGTGCAAAGAGCATGTGTCTGACTGAGCATGTAATTTATGTGGCCTGTCACCCTTACTGTAGATAAAGGCAAGACTGTTTAAAGAAGCAACATAGGGCTGGATACCAGGGAAGTTTAAAATGACACACCAGCCTCCCCTAAAGGAATTCAAAGCCCAGACAAGGGTGTGTACTGATAAACATAACATGCCATCAATTTCAAAATAAGCAAACACTGCTAGAAACAACAGAGTGAAGGAAATATAGAAGAGTGAGTTAATAGCTCAATGACTGGATCACTTCAGGTTTCATGGAGAAGACTGCATTTATGTTGGTCTTATGGATTGAGTTATCTGTGAGAGTCCAGCGCAAAGAGGAGTAAGAGAGAAGAGCACAAAGTTCAAAATGCTCATTCCTCCTCATTCTGTCACACATAGAAAACAGAAGCTGGGCCGTGACAACCCTCAAAAACACTTACTAAATGAATAATGGACCATTAAAGTAGGCGAGTGAAACTTAGTAACATGACTCAGACTTCAAGGGCGTAATTTACATGTACAACATCATACTACGATAGCATTAAAACACACAAAGAAAGTGCAGAAAGTTTATACAACAAATAAAAGCAATAATATGGGAAAGAAAATTGATACGAGGGGAGTTTAGAAAACCAAAGGGAAAACAAAGAGAAAAAAATAATGACAGCTGGAAAAAAAAAACTTGCCTTAATGTAAAAGTATGTAGTTTGGGTTTTGTTAGTACCACTTTAATTTTGATTCTGTTTATGTATTTCAGAAAAATAAAGCAAAACAAAACACACACCCTAATTCTAGTACCTACAGAGAATCAATAACACAGGTACAACAACTACTGACCCCTTCTTGTACATATTTTAAGATACAAACATTAATACTTAAGTTAATAATACTTCATAATAAGTTAAAATAGCTAATACTCTTTATGTAATATGCTCTTTTTCCCCTAGCTAGTAATTGTGGAGAAGGAGCTTACCAAGAAAGCATAAATTATTAGAAATAATTCTTATCTGATTTAGCACAATTTTCTGAAATATCTAAGAAAATGGGAAACTTCCAGAAGTAAGTGAATTCCAGTTAGTTCTCTTGGAATATTTTAAAAAACACATGTTATTCAATTAAGAGTGACTTGAGGCAATAGATACACTTAGTTATTATCCACAATCCTGATAAAAAATGTATACACTTAAGTTAATTCTTACCAAGGAGGCCAGAGGCAGGCAGCCCTGCAAGCAGGCAACAGCCCCACAGCTTCTTCTCTTGGCCCTGTTCCCGTCCACAGCACAAGGACCCCAAGATGGCCGTCCTAGCTGGTCTTCATGGTCACGTCGTGACTGGAAAATAGGAGGGGTATATGGCATTAGCTTTGTCTGTCCCTTTGATGAGAAAAGCAAAAGGTTTCCCAAATGTTCCACCCCACTTCACCCAGCGGGCATCTCTATATTTAATTGATCCGAATCGGGTCATACCACTAGGAAGTTAAAGGTTACAACTATTAAAATTGATTTTAATCAGTTATGTGTCATTGTTTGAAGCTGAACATGTAAAGATACCAAACAAATCTGGGGTTCTCTTAGCAGGTTAGGAAGGGACAAAGAAAGGAAGGTGACCAAGCTGCTGCTATACACAGTGATAAGAACCACGACCTGGCTCATGACACCCACCTTACAACTTCGAAGCTGTACATAACGTATTTCCCATCCTCTAGGGGAGGGCCTCGCTCTGCCTCTGAAGCCACCTGCATACCCACTAAAATACACACTGGCCTCTTTGCTCCCTGATATTTTATTTCACCCTGCTCTTCGCACGCTGGAATAGGCAGTACCACACAGCTCTGCCTGTGGTCGTGCTATCACTACTTACTGCTCTCTGTGGTTCCTTTAGGGCTTACTTATCCTCAATACCAGGAAACCCAGGAGCCAAATATGGCCTGCACAGTTCTGTAGTTGTATTAGAATACAAACATGCTCGTTCATTTACATAGTGGCTAAAGCTGCTTCACACAGATCGGAGCACAGACCATGTGACCTTCATTGCCAGTAATATCTACTATCTGGCCCCGCACAGGGAAAAGTTTGTCAGTGCCTGGTCTGCACGTCTGCACATTTCTCAGTGGCACGCTCACACCCTGTATTTCTCTTGTATCTGTGTAAGCACAACCCTGGAGACGTAGTGGGTGCCCCACAACTACCTTCTGGCGGACAGCCATGAAGATCAAAGCACTGACCACTAAACTCAAATACGCTAAACTCTGGCATATTAAGTAACACATGGTGGGTGTTTCATTAATTTTCATTGAGTTAATCCAGGAATTAACGAAGTAATTGATCAATTAAAGCAAAATATATATCTTCGTACTTAAAATGTGGGCTCTGGGTCCAGACTTCCTGTATTCAAATGCTGTGTGTCCTAGGCAACAGACTCAACCTCTCTGTGTTTTAGTTTCCTCCTGCATAAAGTAGAAATAAGACTATATAGTGACCTGTAAAATGTTTAGAACAGTATATGGCACAGAGTAAGCTCACTAAAGAACTATGAGCTATTAGTAACATGGTGAGGGAGAGTCCTTTCAAATATAGGCTACTGTTTTATTTTTCTTTTCTTTGTGGCATATCGTGGAACCCATTATGGTAAAAGACCTGGAGAGGCCCTGGCTGGTGTAGCTCAATGGATTGAGCGTGGGCCTGCGAACCAGAGGATCACGGTTTGAGTCCTAGTCAGGGCACATGCCTGGGTTGCAGGCCGGTTCCCTGCAGGCCCACTCCCAGCAGGGGACGCACGAAAGGCAACCATACATTGATGTTTCTCTCCCTCTCTCCTTCCCCTCTAAAGATAAATAAATAAATAAAATCTTTTTAAAAAATAAAAGACCTGGAGAGGATCAGGAACAATTTCCACCTTTTCTTGGTGACAGTAAGCCAAGTTGAACCAAAAGGAGATTTCAGGCGGATGTATCAGGGACATCCAAGGAAGTAATTGCTAGGAGCCACATCAGAGAATAAACTAGCACACACTGATGGGGGGAACTAAAAGTCACAAGCATATCAACACAACACCACCGAACTCTGCTTCCCTTGGTGAGAAGTGCCAATGCCAGAGAGGTGAAGTGACTGGCAGGAAAGGCTTTAGTTGAACTGTCAGCTAATGAAGTGGTGAGAAATTAGCAGACCCTGTGATTTACACGCTAATTCTCCCTAACGCCACCTGGGGGCTTCCCGCAGGCCTGGGGGCAGAGGAGTGGAAAATGGTTCTGCGCAGCCAGCAGCCAGCCTGCACTGTGATTCTCTTTGCCAAGCAACACAGTAGCCCAGCGTGTTCCCATTCACTATTCAGCAGGCGGTTGGCAGACTTCCCTCCAAGAATGGGCAGGCCTCAGCTCTAAGAGCAAAATCAAGACAATGAAAAGAATTTTAAAAGGCTTCCACCTTTTTGCACTTTCTGTATGCTCTCTCTAAAAGTTGACTCAGCAGGCAGCCCACTACCTTTTCCGCAGCCCAGCCATCTCCCTTTCAATACAAGAATAAGTCAGTGGACATGGTTACCAAAATGAATGCTCTCTGCAAAACGGAACTCCAAGATGTGATTGGTGAGACATAGCATCCAGAAGTTATCACCGCATTTATCATCATTATTTAAAGGAGCATTTTCTTTGTAAACCTTCAGCATGTATTCCTCTGACAGAAATGCAGCTCTACCCACCAGCCCTCTCCCTAGACTCTCCTGTTATGAAAGAAGTAACAGTTCTCACCCCAAAACACATGCCATGGGAAAGCAGGAAAGGACCGTCGTAATCCGTGGCATCTCTCAGGCAAGGGACCAAATCAGCACAGAGGAAACAGTGTATGATTGCAGAGAACTGCCTTCCATATTCTTACCATAGATTTCCTTGGACATCCTCTGGACTGTCAAACGAATCATGCTGCATTTCACCTTCCCCTAGTAAGCTAGGGCTGATTTTAAGACCATTGGGATGTGCGAGAATGTTACCATCTTCTCCGTTTCTCTAGGGTCACCGTGTAATTGTGCGGCGGGAGGAACTGGGCCCTAGAGATGGCGTGACAGTCACTTCTCATTACCTCCCACTTGGTTCATTACATCTGTAGACAGCGATTGCCCATGTGTGGATACTTCCATTACACAGAAGGATGTAATGTGCTGTAGCCCTCGAATGCCTTTCAAATAGGGAGAAAGCTATTTATTCCAGGCACATACCTATCTTGTCTCCAGGGGCCACGCAGAAAGAACGGTAAGCGACATAAGGAATAGATTAGCAATGATCAATGTGAGACAACCTACCTGAGATGTACTTATACCCAGTGAGATATTTACACACGTGCATCCCATCAACACACAATGCCTCGCACAAAGGACAGAACCCTCACTTATTAATCCACCAGATTTGACTTGGACAAGCGAACCCACCTACTCAGGTACACAGGCTATTCAGTGTACCCTCTCTGAACTGGCAGTCCTCTGTCTACTCTCTCTCTCTCTCCTGCTCTCTTTCACATACACACACACAAATACTAAAGTCCCTTTTCAAAATTTGCAAGCGTGAGTCCTATGAACCGTGAACTACAGATAAACTATTCTCACACCTCTTTCTCAGGTTATAGGAAGCCCCAGGTAGATTACACACTAGGGGGAGGTAATAAGAAAGAAAACAGAATTATAAAAAAATATACATTGTTCAAATCAACAACGATTCTCAGGTATTATCTGTAACAGAAATGCCCAGACTTTTTCTTTAAAAATAAACCTCTCCCCCAAAGGTTAATAAGAGAAGCCTAAAAAAGAGATACCCATGACAAGGTAAATCTGAGATGCTACATACCACCGTATTTTGCCATGTACATCGTTCTCCTGTGTATAATGCATACCCACATCTTTGGCCCAAATTTTCAAGCAAAATATCTTTCGTTTCGATGTTTAATTAATTAATTAATTAATTAGTATTTAGAAACAAAACGAATGATTGTATTTCAATTAGAAATATGATAAGTAAGCCAATGAACCAATGGATATTATTATTGCTTTCTAGGGTTATACTTTTAATGCATAGCATAAATAAAAGAATTAAAAACATTTATGTAGATATGGAATTAGTACAACCCATGTATAATGTGCATCCTTATTTTTTCCTCAAAAATTTGGGCAAAAACTGCTCATTGTATGTACATGGCAAAATATGGGTATATCCTACTGTGGAGAATTCATAATCACGTCAGCTGATCGTAGATTCTGAGAATTCCTATTATATATTTTTTAAAAATCTATTTAACTCAATGTTATCCTCATCTATTAAGTCAAGAAACACTTTTTTAAAAAACTAACATCCTGTGAAATCTTATTAACATCCTGTGAAATAATTATACCGCATTCAGAGATTCTGTTCAACTATAATCTCATTGTTTTCTATGGATTTTCCATGCACTAGTAATTCTCAGATTTTAGTATGTATTCAAACCTCATGGGGATCTTATCTTTAGAGATTATTCAGCAATATGGATAAAGCTCAGGAACCTTAGTACTTACCGAGAAATCCTGATGCAGAGGGCCTCAAACCAGTTCACACAGCACTGTCTGGATTCATCAAGGATTGAACTACGTGGTTAGCAAGAGATCTTGACAGCTAATAGGTTGAATGTCTGTAGCTTTGACTCTGATAGTTGGCCAAGTTTAGCTTTAAATTGCAAGAACTTTCTGGAATGTGAAAAGGATGTCCGCTTCCATAAATCTACCAGGACTTGGGGTCCATTCACCTTTACACCTATCCTTAACTGTGGACCCTTTGCACTTACTGCCCCATGCCTTCACCTGCTTCCCTAATCCGGTTTTATTAATTTTCATCCAATAATTATTTACAAAGTATCCTCGGTATGTTGAAACACTAGGGATACCAGCGGCAAAAAAAGACAAAGATCCTCACACGTGTAGGTTAACATCCTGGCAAAAGGAAGACAGCCAACAAAACATCCACATAAAAAGTAAGTACACAAAATAGTAAATTAAAGTTAGAAGGTGATAAATATTCATGAGAGAAACAGAGCAAGCTAAGGGAGAGCACAGGTCTGGGTGGGCAGGGGCTGGGCGAGGGGCTGCAATCTTTTAAAGGGCAGTGGGAATACGCCTTCATAAAAAGTGGCATTTGGCCACAGTATTGAAAGTAGTAAGGGAGGGGGCCTTTTATGTATGTAGAGTCAGAGTGCAGGCATAAAGAACAGCCAGTGCAAAGGGACCCGCCTCCTGTGGAGAAGGAGCCCAAGGAGGGTGTGTGGGGACATGGATGGGGCAGGGAGACTGGAGAATGCAGTCATTAGCAATGACCAGCCTGAACTCTTGCTTTGAGGAAAATGAGAAGCTGCTGCAGCATTTTAAGCAGAGAAATGGGATTATCTGGTTTACATTTTTAAAGTCTCTGAATGTATTCAACAAAATGTATTTGTCATTGACTGGGTGTCTGCTGACATGCCAGGCGCTGGGCTGGGAGCCTGGGATACAAAGGCAAACTGACACCCTTGGTCCTCAAAGTCCTCACAGTCACTGGATCTCTGGAACAGCTTGTCACAGGTCAGTGTTTGTACATTTGAAATGTATTGTCCTTGCCCCTTGCATAACTTTGTGATCTCAGCATCCACATGCTCCCTGTCCCAGGCTAGAGCTTGAAGATGTCAGTCCAATCAGCCAGGGGGTTCAGGTGCCCAGTCCTGCCTGAAACATACTATGTGGCCTTTAAGCAAGATGTTAATTCCACCTTTTCTTTCTTGTCTTTTCCATTCATTTACATATTTTATGCTGAAGTATATCAGTACTGTCTGATGAGATAGCCAGCACTGAGAGCTGTAGGGTGCAATGAAAAACTGACAACTTTAATTTTCCCTCAAATTATCATACTTCCAAATAAATAGAGAGTTGAGTGCATTCTCCAGTTATTCATTCTGGCAGCATTGCCTCAGCTGGAGACAGCCTACAAGTTGGCAGGCCAGAAGTGAAGAAAAACTTATCTTAGTTCCTGGAGATAAAACCTGCTAGTTATCAACAACTGAAATTCCGAGAGAGGGACTTCTGGGAACGAGCCATTTGCAGCAACGATCTCTGTTTAACTCGCATGCCTCCCGCTAACTTCTTTCTGTTGAGGAAAAGATGTGGAAAGTCACATTTAATTTCGGCCTCAAACATAATTCTAAATAATAGACTTGGCCTACTCATCTCACCTGTCAGTCATCAACAGATCCTTAAGAGATAAAACCTCCATTCCGAGGAGATGGAAAATGAAATGACAGGCTTCAAGAAAAGTCGCTCAGGAAACCAGAATTAGTATTATTATGGCTGTGTTTGCCTTCAGTACGCATCTGCAGCCTTGAACAGCAGCGCCATTTTCATCAAATGCTTGTGATGAAACCTCATTGAAATCAGGGAAACGGGGATTTGACAGGCTGCTAGGGAAAGAGGAATGTCGTGCAATGCTATTTCAGACTGCAGTCTGCAAGGCACTAAACCACTACAGATGTTTTCCTTTTGTCTTCATTTAATGGTTTCTCGGAGCACAATGTCTTAGCATCACTCACGGCAGTAAAATTTATGACATACTAATTAATAGCAAGATGCTTAGCTAAGCAATTCTGTCTCTGAGATCGTAATTATATTTTTGAGCTTTAATGTTTTTTTTTCTTTTACCTTTGTTCTGTCAGATTTCACTAGCCGAGTAAGATGGTATGGAGAACACATAAAATTTTAGGAGGCTTGGCATGATTAATTTCACTTAACAATAAGAAATAAGCTATGCTATTTATCCCTTACCATACTGATTATAGAATTGGTTTTATCAGCTATGAGCTCAAAACAAAGCCAAATTGTACAGGGATCAAGGATTGCAACTAAAATGGAGAACTATAGGTGTAAGGCTGCATCATTACTGATGACTAATTTTTCTAAACTGAAGGAAAATTAGGTCTTTTTCCCTGTTCAGAGGTTCTTGAATTTTATATTATCGGCAAAACATGTTGCCGCACCTGCCCTGCCAATCCCCAGCCCTATAGACCAACCCAACAGCAACTTTCTTGGCTCCAGCTTCCAGGCAGCTGAGCGTGGAGAAGGGGAAACCCCCTAACTCTGGTTACTGGCGCCAGGGCAAATCTGTGTTCCCACCAGCTGGACCCTCGGTGCTCCTGGCAGTCCTTCTGTTTGTCCCTAGTCAACTCTGTTTCAGATTCCCCTCACAGCTGTTCTAGGCTATCAACATGCTGAATGACCCCCTCATCCTAAGTAGTTGTCCATATATCCCAGAAAACACAGAGGTCCTCTCCTTCCCTCCACCTGCAGACTGACCCAGGGCCGGGGGCAGGGGGGTGGGGGGGGAGGGACACCTACCTTTTCCTTCCCTCCTCCTGCTAGAGAAGAGGTTGCTCTTCTAACTCCTAAAGTTACCACGTCTAAAGACTATTGAACACCATCTCCTCGGGCATCATCTGGGACCTCATTACATGGGTCATTTTCTCACCTCTGTGTCTTTAATTCGCCGTGTTCTGTCCTCTGGCTTCTATCCTTCGGTCTGCAGATTTGCTCAATTTTTCCTTATCACCAAACACGCACCTGCGCACACATGTGCACGCACAGATAATTCCTTAATCGTTTCAGCCTCTCACTCATGCTGCAAATTGCCTTGTAGAGCAATTATCTGTTTACATGACAGTTTTCAACTGGTCCAGTGGTTTTTAATCATTGTGTGTCACAGATTCCTTTGAGAATCTGATTCAAGCAACAGACCTTTTCCCTGGAGACATGGAAAAGGTATACACATACACACACACATTGTACCTGCAATTCCAAGTTGTTCTTGGTCACTGACCTCCACGGGAGATGTGACTGCCTCTCATCAATGCTTACAGTTTTTCTCCTCTTTCAGGCACACCAGAATTACACTTCCTTGCTGATTTGAGATTAGTCACTGCGTTGGCCAATGAAATGAGAGTGGAAGTGATGTGTGTGAAAGGTTTAAGAGCCTGAACTTGACGTGCTACGCTTTCTCTTTTTTTTTACTCTGCCACTGTGACCTCTGGGCTCCAGTTAGAGACTGCTCCATCCGTGTGGGTCTGGGCACGAAGAGGACACGGAGCAGAGCATCTGGCCGGCCTGCAATGGACATATGGAGTGAGTGAGAAATGAATCTGGTTGTTTAAGGGGGCTGAGAGTGGGCGTTGTTCGTTAGTGTTGCATGACTGAGGCCATCCTGCCTGATAGCAGGGTACTTTGGATATGAAAGAATGTAAATCAGGAAAGTTCTTTCTAAAGAAATTTAAGCCACCCTCCCTTCTGTTCTTAACCAACAAGCCCCTTTCTGCTCAGGTTACTGTACTTTCAGTTACTACGCTTTCAGCTCTCTCTACCTACAAGACTCTTTCCCTGCTTCTTCACATGAGTCCTCACCCTTCATAACACAGGTTATACGTTACTTCCTCAGAGTGGTCATCTGGGCCTTGTTCCCACACCCTGCCAGCCCGGTCACTATCATTCACGTCATGCATTTCTGTCTTTCACAAAGCGAGTGCATCACAGCCCATAGTGATCGTATCTATTTTCTGTCTTGCAAGTTAGAAATTTACAATATTGGTATTCCTGCTATCAACAGTGATTCATAAGTAACCAAGGTCATGTGGCTTTAGCCCCATATGAACTTAAGAAAAGGTAATACATTCAAAATGTGGAGTGTTTTTATTTCTTTACTATAATGATAAAAACGGAACCATGAACGTTCGGAGCAAGTCCCACTTTCATCACTTTTCTACGCTGTTAATGGAAGNGAGTCCTCACCCTTCATAACACAGGTTATACGTTACTTCCTCAGAGTGGTCATCTGGGCCTTGTTCCCACACCCTGCCAGCCCGGTCACTATCATTCACGTCATGCATTTCTGTCTTTCACAAAGCGAGTGCATCACAGCCCATAGTGATCGTATCTATTTTCTGTCTCGCAAGTTAGAAATTTACAATATTGGTATTCCTGCTATCAACAGTGATTCATAAGTAACCAAGGTCATGTGGCTTTAGCCCCATATGAACTTAAGAAAAGATAATACATTCAAAATGTGGAGTGTTTTTATTTCTTTACTATAATGATAAAAACGGAACCATGAACGTTTGGAGCAAGTCCCACTTTCATCACTTTTCTACGCTGTTAATGGAAGAAAAAAGCTCTATGAGCATTGGGCAAACATTTCCATATTTTGGTGTTTTTCATCCAGAACATGCCATTGAACTTTGGTATTCACCGATAACCATTAAAAGGTCAGCTTGACATTTGGGGCTTTTTTTCAGATAGTTTTGACCAACAGCACTAACAACCTTTGGTCCCAACCCAGTTAAATAGTAGTTTTTGTAATTCACTGGCATACATTTCTTGTTTTTTGTTTTGTTTTGTTTGTTTGTTTTCTTTTACTCAGTATGCACACCAAGCAGTCTTACTTCAGAGTGACAGTAAGAATTAGTCCTTAAGTTCTAGAAGGAATTGGGTGGCTAAATTTTATAATGTATCCAGGAATATAGGTGTAATACCTTGTCACAGAGTAAAGTAATTCATACCTGTTCAATAAAGAAATGAAAAAACTTAGTATTATAAAATTTTCACATCTTTTTTTCATTTGCCTTTATTTTATATAAATAATACCATAAAAGAAAACTGCTGTAATTTTAAACACCAAAGTTTTAGCTTTACAGTTTTACCTGTATGCAAAATTAACATGTTTATTGTTTTAAAATTTCAGAAATGCATAACTTGAAATCAATATGAAAATTTTCTATTTTCATTATCTTTAAAAAAGAGTGCTGAACAGTCTTGCTATCTGATAAAAAGGTCTAGAAGTTGCAATCGTATCCTTCTAATAAATAATTAATCCTGAAAAATATTCACCAGAAATCTATACATCTTAAAGTCAGATATTCAATTTCATAAGCAGAAAGTTTGGGAATCTTCTGAACTAACTGTTAGAATAAGATAAATGTAAGTCTTGGTGAGAACAACCAAACAAAATGTTTTAAAGTTGCTAAGAAGCTTAGTTTGGAAACTAAAATAAGCTCAGTGTAGTTTTGATTTTTCATAAATTTTGTTTGTTTTAAATTTCTTATGTGGCAGTATGCATTGTAACATAGTACCCTGTGAAATGTGGAGCATATCCACTTCCATATTTCCTATGTAACATGTGCAATTGGTATATGATAGCTACATTTTTCTATGTCTATTTATACTTATTAAAATCCACATGTTTTCTGGCTGGTGTGGTTTAGTGGATTGAGTGCTGGCCTGTGAACCAAAGGGTCGCCAGTTCAATTCCCAGTCAGGGCACATGCCTGGGTTGAGGGCCAGGCCCCCGGGGAGGGGCAGCATGAGAGGCAACCACACATTGAGGTTTCTTTCCTTCTCTTTCCCCCTCCCTGTTCCTCTAAGAATAAATAAATAAAAATCTTTAAAGAAAAAGAAGCCCTTTTTAAAAAATCCACATATGCAATTTAAACATAACATTAAATTCTCAGGTTGGAGTGAGATGTTTACTCTTTCTTCTTTGATTGTTTCCTCCCAATTAAATAATTTTTAAGAGAAGATTATCATCTGCCATCCTGTTTTAAGAGAATGTAGGTAATCAGTTGGGGTCTAATGTCTTTAAAATGGGACACTCATCAAACGTGTGTGTGCAAACGTTTTTAAATTATTTTACATAAAGGCACATTATTTCTTAATTCCTCATTGTTACAACATAACCTTCAAAAAACCACAAATGCTTCTTTTCTCTTCTACTGGGAAACTTCATTCAAATGCATAAATTCCATAGACATAGTTGCCATAGAAATGTAAAGGGACAAACAATAATGAATCATACTACCAAAAACTGCAACTGCAGTCGGGCAGCATCAAGGTTTACGTTTAATAATACTGACATGCTGGCTGTGTTTATTCTTAGTTTTATGTGTAGTCCAAGTTGAATGCTCTGAGTCCCAAATCGGCAGGTCCTAAACTACTAAAAATAACACATCTTAATGAAAATATTTTAGCAGGCCTTTTAGATTAGGAAACCAGTACATGCCAAGAAAGTTTTCTTTGTAGAAAAATAGTAAAATTTAATAAATGATAGATTCAAATGTGGTCAGTTACTTTCCTCTATTTCATATAAAATCTCTTTTTATAAAAAGAAGTGAGATTTCCTACACAAGATTTACAGTCACCTTAGCTCTCAAGAGTAAGTGTTTCTTCAAGTTGATTCATGTCTTGTTTATTTTGCTAAAGAGCTTGTTTTGAAATAGTGCTCTAGGACAGCATTTAAGTTTTTTCTTATATTTATTAAAGAAAAAAATCATGTTAAAGCTCCTAAAAACATTTTGCTTTATTTTGGGCTGGTTTAGGGTTTATACTTTACAACTGAATTATGGCCAAGGCATCTGGTAAATGTGAAGGTGGCTATTAGACTCTCGTAGCCTTTGATCTTACTAATTAAGTTTTACAAGACATTAGAGAAAAAAAAGTTATATTAGTCATCTTATTTAAACATTATTTTAGCAGACTGATACACCCTGTGTTCTAAAACCAAAAATACCCTATTTGAAAAAGTGTAACACTGATACAACCATTCATATTAACATTTAACTCCTAGTTGCCAATAAAATGAGTAGAATCGGTTTAAGAAACTGAAAGTGGGGAGAGAAGAAATGAGGAAGCAAGAATCCTCTCTCAGACAATATTTTAGAACATTAGTAACCTCTCTATAGCTTTCTCTCTGAAAATAAATACTGACCTTTATGATTTATATAAGCCTTCTCTTTCATCCTGCTTTAGCAACCCTATCACCAAGTAGCATCTTAGTTGAGTGCACGTTCCAGGTTCAGTTTGGGATTGTGGAGGAGTCTGGGTTGTGTATCGAGTAGGCAAGATTTCAAAGCCAGGCTCCCACATGGTCCTTGGTCAAGGTTTAACACCCTGTCTGTTCTTTCCCCATCCACAAAAGAAATTTTACATCAATGCCCCGTTAAATTATCTTCATGAAGGTCACCAATACCTTCTTAATTTTTAAACCTAACAAATAGTTAGCTCTTACTATATTTGACCTTTTTGCAATATTTGAATTTTTACCACTTCATAATTCTTCAAACTGTTTTCTTACTTGGTTTCTGTGACCTACTCTTTTTTGTCATTTTTCTTACTTCCTTGAGTTTGCTATTATTCTCTTTTGCAGTCTCTAGTCTCTCTGCTGTTGATTGAATGGCTTTTTTTTTCTTCCTCTGAACTGTCTTCCCAACAAATTCCATCACCACTGCTCCTTCTCATAGCTCCAACCACCACATATACATAGTAGGCTTGTATAGGGCAATCATTAGGAGACATATAGCTGCCAGAACTCTGTCTCAGGCTCTTAGCCCCCATATTGCTACTGCATTTTGGGCTTCCCTGAATTGTTCTATCCGTACCATTCAAAACGTCTACCCACGTCCACCTGAAGAGAATTCTAGAACTCATCCCAGACTCCTCCATCTCCCTTGTTTTGCTCTCACATCCCCTCCGTCTGTAAAAGCTTATTGGTCCTTCCCCTAAACTATTTATTTCTTCTTAAATAGTGCCTCAGTGTAAATCCTGATCTTTAGATCAGTGAAATAGCCTCTATGTTACTCAGAGTAGTTGCAATGGCATAACAAAATCATTTTAAATAAATGTGTTAACAGGAATCTCAGTGGTTTAGCACAAGAAGTATTTTTTCCTTGCCCGTTTGCAAGTTGTTGGTCAGGATCTGCTCCACTCAGGTGACCTGGCTCCTTCCATCTATTGGCCACACCACCTCCTCTGCCAGACCCTTGTAACTGGCAGGTGGGTAAAAACAAAGAGAAGGTAGAGTCTTGTTATGGGCTTAATCTATACAGGCTCTGTCCAGAATGTATCCAGCCATGTACTGTGAAAAGTAGAGACATTTATTGAAGAACATACAAGAAACATTGTATGTACAATAATGATGCCTCAGTCCCCTTCAAAGTAGGCACCTTGGGACCTCACACAGTTCTCCCAGTCGCCATCAGCTGCCCTGTCATATTTTCCTGAATCTCACCAACAGTCTGAAATCTCTTCCCTTTCAAAGGTGATTTTGGTTTTGGGAAAAAGCCAGAAGTCTCAGAATGCCAGGTGTGGGTGGTAGGGGGGCTAAGTCACCTGGGTGATTTGATGTTTTGCCAAATCACTCTGTATGAGACATGATGCATGAGCAGTTGTATTGTTGTGATGAAGCTTCCAATGACCTGATGCTCATAGCTGTGGTCTTATGAATCATCCAAATCGTTTCTACAGAGGAATGTTCAAGCTTAATGCAAAAGTTGATGCAGACTTGTCGCTCTACTCACTCAGTCATTTTGAATGTGACAGCCACACTGTACACATGTTCACTTAACAATGTCTACCACCTCCACTCACTAGTACAGTGAAGTCATCATTGTTCACACTTGTGCATTCTAGGCTCCTCTCCTTAGCTGCTAGGTTACATCAGTGTCACAAAAACTGTTCTTGTTATAATCACAACAGCTGGACTTCTTCTAGACAGACCTCAGTATACAGTGACGAACAGGAGAATAAATACAATTAAAACCTCCATTCAAAAAAAGCTAATAATAGAGGACAAATAGTGTGCACTATTCTGTTGCAATTCTGAAATCCTGCTTGGCAGGCCTTATGAAGTCCCCTACCCTGGGAGAGAGTGAGTTATTTGGTTAAACTTTAATTCTGCTCTCTGGGAGTGATTCTGTTGTCCCTTTCCCCCTTTGCCCTCAGTTCTTACAGGTTCTTACTAGTTATTCTTTTTGGGCACAGCTGAAATGAGTGTTACCAAAAGTTTACAACCAAAAGGCGATGTCACAGCTCAGTCAAAAGTATTTTTAGTCTATTTTGGAATTCTTGACAATACAAGTTCTTCAAAAGCTTGGTAGACTTCTGTTGTCTTTGCTTCCATCTATTATAATTTTCTGGTCTTTTCTTTCCCTCCATCCTCCTCATCTCTCTCCTTAATTACAGCTAAATTGCTGTGGTTAGTTAATCATTGTTTCTTATCAGAAGACCACACCTTTATAACCTGATCTTTGCCATAGAACAAAATCATGTTGTCCAATTAAGAAGTTTTACTGGCCTTTTGTGGCTTTATTAGAAGCAGAAGCCTTTCCAACTATTTTTCTCCCCAAGTCTTTGGACTTTTCTTATTGTTTTCTATTCAGCTTGAAAACTGTCCGGGTATTTCTGAGCGTGTTTCTTTTTGGAAACACCTGACTAAGGGAAGCCAATAATAGCTATTCCATGGTAACACTCCGATTCTTCTAAAATATTTCCCCAAAAGCCACAGTTTTCAAAGTGTGGTTGGTACAGCCCTGGGAATCTCAAAGACCTGCTTTGTGGATCCACAAGATCAAAAATGCTTTCATAAAAATAAGGAGGTTATTTGCCTTTATCCCCGTGTTAACATTTGCACTGATGATACAGAATCAATGGTGGGTAAACCTATTGATGCTGTAGACAAACCAAGACAGTATTACTAAACCACATCATTGTATCGTTGGACACCATGTCAGATTTCCCACCATGGGCTTACATTTTTTAAAAGTCAGTTTGATTTAAGAACACCCTTGATGAAACAGTAAAAATTATTTATAAATTTCAAGTCTTGAGTAAATGTCATTTATTTTTTTATCTTTATTATATTTTCTATTACCACTTAGTCCCTTTATACTCTCCCCTGAGCAATCACCATACTGTTGTCCAGGTTCGTGAGTCCTTTTACCTTTTGAGCACATGTCTTTTAAATATTCTGTGTGACCTAAAGGAAAGAGCACAAAACATTTTGGCTACCTACCAAAATACAACAGCTGTCTGGAAACAAGTGATATTGCTTGTTTGAATTTGAAATTGAACTCATCTCTCTTTTGTGGAATGCCATCTTTATTTGAGAGAACAAGTGATTAATGAAATATGGTTTTCTGTCATCTGTGTCAACAGTGTGGAGATAGCCACAGAGGGAAAGGAGGTAGGGGGTGGGGAGTGTGGGAAAAGGGGGGAATAAATGGGGACAGAGACTTCACTTTGGGTCACGGTGCAGGATGCAGTGCCAAATGATGTTTCATTGACTTGTACACTTGAAACCTGTATGGTTTTATTAACTAATGTCAATGCAATACATTCAACTAAAAATAAAGAAAACAAAATATGGATTTCAGACCAGGGTATTTGGCAGTCTTTTTTTTTTAATGTGAGCCTGTCACCTGAAGACAAACCACAGACAGCATTTTTTTTGCCACTGATGTAATGTTAGTTTTCAAATGCAAATTAAAACTTGGGAAAATTTGCATCCACAATCACAAGCTTGACAGCTTCTGAATTCTTAAAGACTTTTCTGAAGAGCTCAGTGGTTATATTAAAAACATAATTTCAAAAAATATATATTATATAATGAAAAGTACCAATGCTATAACTCAATATAACAATATTTTCAAAGTAATCAATATAAGATACTACAAAATCATTCAGAGATTAAAGATCACTTTAAAGGGCAAATAAACCAATGGATTTTTATGCATTAGCATGTGAGAAGTTCATTGACATGGTCTCAGATTCCACACTGCAATCAACTTTTAAAAATTATGTAGTAGCAAAAATATCCACAACTATCAGAAAAGGCTATTAAAATACTCCTTCAAAAGAGGAAGATTAGTCTTCCAACATGAAATACCCACACATCAATGTGTAGCCGGATTTTCTTCATGCACATTCACTAAGACGATGTCTCACAACAAAGTTGTGAGCGATAAGCAAATGAGAGCCTAGATGTCTTCTATTCAGCTATAAACTATAGAGTTTTGCAAAAAAAATAGTAAAGCAATGCAATTTTTACTAATTTTTTGAAAATACAATTATAGACTATATTACTTATGTTACCATAATGGATTTATAATTATTTTAATACATTAATAATAACTTCTCAGTTTTAATTTTAATATGGTCATTTTTGCTAGATATAACACATAAGCAAAAGTTTCCTGTGATCTTTAGACGTTTTTAAATGGGTAAGGGAGCACTGAGAAAAAAACATTTTGAGAATCTCGGTCCTAGTGAAGGAATCAGCTAATTATGGCCCACAGGAAATATCCAGCTGCTTATCTGTTTTATAAATAAAGTTTTATTGAAACGCAGATACACCCATTTGCTTACATATTGGCATAGCTGCTCTTATGCTAAAACAGCAGAATTGAATACTTGTAGCAGAGATGGTATTGCTCCCAAAGCCCCTAATATTTACTATTTGTCCCTTTACAGAAAAAGTTATCTTGCCTCTGACCTAGAGCTTTGGTTCTCAATCCTGGATGGACATTAGGATCATCTGGAAAACTGTTAAAATAATATCAATGCCATCACCACCACCACCCCAACACATACTTACAGGGCAATGAAGCCAGAATCTCTGGGAGTGGCTTCATCTGAGTTTTTAATATTCTAGATAGTTTTTTAAACTGTATATGTTAACAAAAACCAAAGTTTTTAAAATTCTCCAAGTGAGCCTAATACATAGCCAACGTGAAGAATCACTGTCCTGTGGCTATAAGAATCTTAGGCATGAATCCTGCCTTTCAAGTTATCCCAGACAACAGCTTACACACGGGTCTTCCCTTTCACAACATGGGTTCCTCTATTTCAAGTCGCTGGTGTGAGACGCCCCACTGCCCACTGGCTGAACACTGCCAGCGCCTCGTTTGTTGTTGTTGCTACAGCAGCACCCCACTGCTAGGTACAAATTTCAATATTAGTCAGGATGGGCTATCTCCTGTGGCAAACACATCTCAAATTTCAGAGGCTAACACAATAAAGTTTTATTTCTTATGCAAATCATGCTGCAATGTGCTTTGGTAGGGATGTTTGCTCCACAAAGGAACCCAGCTGCTTGTAGCCACAGAGGCTGCCCTCCCTCAGGGCCTCAGCCTGTACCCTGCTGGATCCCTCCACAGCCAGCCAGCGGGGAGAAAAGAGAGCCTGGAGAGAGGATAAGGTGGGAGGTGGCTTAGGGCCACATCTCGAGAGGGCATACAGCACTCCTACTGGCCAGCACTTAGTCACGGTGACCGCAAGTAAGTGTAAAGAAGGCGCAACATGTAGCCTGTCTTTTTGCTCTGCCAAAGAGGAAGAGCGAAAACGGCTTAATAAACTAGCTTTATCCCTGTCACAATTGCCTTTCTTACCAGTCTCCTACGCTGAGTACTGTGAATGGGGCCTTCAGGCCTCTTGTGGTAGACCAGATAAAGGACTCCCATTCCCCAGAATTCAGGATTATTTTATTTTACATGGATAAAGGGACTTTTGCCCGTGTGGTTAAGTTTAAGGACACTGATGGGGGAGGTTATTTTAAATTATCCAAGTGGGCTCAACCTAATTACATGAACCCCTTAAAAAGGAGGACCTTTCTGGACTGCAGTGGAAGAGAGATGTGAAGAGGGAAGGAGGGCTGGAGGAAGGGGCCCTGAGCCAGGGGAATGCGGGCAGCCTCTGAGCTGGGGGTAGGCGGGGCCAGGAGGTGGGTTCCTCCAGAGCCTCTGGGAAGGAGACAGCCCTTCCAACGCCTTGATATTAGTCCGGTGACACCCACATTGGACTTCTGATCCAAGAACTGTGCAGTGTTCGGCCACCAAATCTTTGGCAATCTGTTTCAGCAGCTAATAAACACACCCTTCTCTTCTGCATTCTCACCACTCTCAGTAATGTTCCCGAAATTTAAATCTCAACTGGTTGTTCCCTTTCTCAAAACCCTTTAACAGCTCCTCATTCATCCACTTAATTAATGCACATGAAGCACCTATACGCCAGGCACTCTCCCACCCACCAGGACTGCTGGGCTGCATTAGGCAAATGTGGCTGCTGCTTCAGTGAAGCTTAGGGCATGGGGACTACAGGGCACCATCCAGGCTCTGCAGCACGCCATTCAGTGCCAGCATGATCTAACTCTGAACAGCCTGCACGACCTCCTTTCTCAGCATTTCTCTCTGTGGGTAAAGGGGAAAAGCCTACAAGTCTTAATATAACGTACTCATCGAACTTCTGAGATTTCACACACCCCAATGCCCATCTGTGAGACATCTCTGGAGGCCCTATGAAACTGTTTGGCTCTCCCCATTCCTGTGCACCTGGGAAACTCCCACTTTTTCCTTAACAGGAAGGTCATATCCCTCCAGAAATTGAGGTCATTCCTAGGCTCCCTCCTCCGTTTCTTACTGGAATGTTTATACATCCAATCTGGTATTTATGTCACTGAATTGCAACTGCCCCTCTCTCTGGCCTTGTTATGGCTTTAACACATTCAGAGAGAAGTTCCAGTGAATTTACTTTTAAATAAAGGTGTAGGGTTCATTCATCCATTCATTCTCTTAAAATAAGTTCATCAAAATGGGTCCTTCACAGAACTTAATTCTGCAAGAATGTCAACACTACCTTTTATGGTCTTCAGATCAGAAAAACAGATGAGCTTCTGCATGTCATTTGCAAAACCTTTCTCTGTATGGATTTCCTATTCATTTCAAAGAGCATCTATCTTTTCTTGGGGAAACAGGAGATGGAGAGGAACTGAGAACCCTACATGATGAAAATCAGCCTGAATATGGCTGCCACAAAATTAGGATTCTGCATGGTCCTCTTATGTGCTAAAAGATTTGTATATTTCAGCAATTTACTAAAAAGTTATGAAGGTAGAGAGCTCCTAGAAATTTGACATATAGTTGCAATAAATAATTCCCCCGGAGGATAAAGTTTATAAAACCCATTTTATTTGGATGGACTTATTTCATTTACCCACAAGACCTGGAGGAGGAAAAAAAAAGTCTTTTTATAGACATTTTGAGTGTAGAACATGAAACTTTTTTCTGAAACTATTTTGTTATAATTTCCTATTATGTTTTTCCTAGAAAATTAGTTACATTGGTCTGTTTTGTGCATGGACATATTTTCCCAGTATGGTCAAGCACTTCATGCAAGATTCACATTCTGTTTAATAGAGTGGTCAAGAATCTCCCTCATCAATTATTAAATTTCCCTGCATCTGGATATTTTGTGTTCACTGCAGTGACGATTAATGTATTTTATTCAGTAATATATCTATAATATATGGATTGTGATCTTCTAAATAATTTATTGTTTAAAGAAAATATTTTGATAAATTATTACCGTCTCTCACAGAGCCATTCTGCAGAGCCAAATTCTAATACGTTTTCAGCCACTTCTTAAACAACTATTTTGTACTTACTATATGTAAGGTGAAGGGAGAAGGAAGAAAAGAAAAACCTGTAGAATAATTACCAATTGATAGAATAAAATTTATTCTGATTATAAGCGCACAGCTTTCAATATACAACTACTAGCTTTCAATACATAAAGTTTCTCTGAACGTTTTTAGTTATCATTTGTTCAGAACTTTCACCCCACATCTTGCAGACATTGGATTCCTACTGGCCCTGTGATTTAGTTTTTCTGCTCACCAAATATTAATAGTAATTAACAATAGTTCTCATCCTCACCTCCCAACACATTATCAGTTTTCTGGCAGGCATTGCTTCTGTACCATGGAGCCTAACCTGCTAACCTTGGTGGTACATGGTAATCAGGGAGCTATCCCCCAGGAGCAGAGTTCTTTCTGTTTGAGTCAATAAGCATTAAAACCAACAAATGCATTGTTAAGTTTAACAAATCACAATGGCTAAAGGGACCCATTTCTCTGAGCACAGAAATTACAGTGGTGAAGTCACAATTATCCAGCAATTAAGTTTACAGCTGTATTCACCCTTTCAATAATCAAGTCTACCAGAAGGCGCCCACACTTCCTTCTGCTGAACTTAATCTGGAAGGTTTCTAAAGCTCTCATTTTCATGCAGGTTTCAGAAATCAAGGAAGCAATTTCATCTGAATGAAGGACTAATGACAAACCTTATGAAGCAGAAAGAACAATAATTTATCCATCTAACGTATGCGGAATTTTCTTTGAAAAATAGGGTAATGCCAAGTGCTATTTCCAAGTGGACTATGTTCTGAGCCACCATAAAAACCTTTGGCTGCCAGAAGAGTGTCTAGTTCAGCAAATAATTAATATGAATAATTAATATGTTAGAAATGCTTTCAGCTACAGGTAACAAATAGTGTAACCAGAGGTTTGCGGGGGGGTGTTTGTTTGTTTTTTAATGGGGGGCTTCCCCCATTACTTTCTTACCATTTCCCCCATTACTTTCTTACTTCTTTTTCCATAGTAAGAAACCCAGAGTTAACGGTGTTGGACTGGTTCAGAAGATTAATCATGCCAAAGACTGAGATTTCCTTAATTTTTCCCTAACAATGAACAAAAAGGCCCCTGCAGCTTCTACAACTGTATCTCCTTTCACACTGGGAAGAAGGATGAGATGGTGAGAAGGGGTGGTACCAACACCTGAAAGAAAATGACTTCATCAGGAAACTCCCAGAAAATGCTTGTTTGTATCTCTTTGGCCAGAATTTTGTTGCAAACTCCCTGTTGGCCTAACGGGTGGCAAGAGAGAAGGGAGATGAGAAAGAAAACAGAAAATAGCTTTTGACATCTAGAAACTGCCCTAACACAGCTAGGCCTTAATGTTGTTAGGGGCCAGTGCAGCCCTCAACAGGGGCCCTGGTGTCCTCCTTTTGACCACAAACAAGCTTCCAAATCTCCATCAGTGACCATGACAAAGTGGGAAAAACAAGGCAACTCTATAATCTTCTCTAAGGACAGAATTAAAGTCACTGTGCAAACCACAAAAATTTTAAGTATCTCCCCATCCTGGATAATACAGAGACCTCCCATTCCTTCCCAGTTCCAGTTTTAGTCTTGCTTTGGTTTTTCTGCCTTATGTGGAGTAGCAGACAGTCTAGAGCAAAGACACTTCCTTAAACCTTCTCCCCAAATCACCTGAGTCTTGATCTTAAAATAATCTATTCAGACACCTTCTACTGAAATGTCCCACATTTCCCATGGTGTGTGGCAGCCAGTGACAAATCCAACTCGTTCAGTCACAGATGTGTTCCTGGTGGTTTCCAGCTGGAGAACATTGACAGAAAATGGGGTCGGTCAGAGTATTTGCCACGCTTTTTCTTCCTTCTAGTCAAATTTTAATTAAGACAATGTACCTTAATATGCCATGATTCAAAGTACTCACCTAGAAAAGGAAACAGGCCATAGCGAACAGAACATGCAATGAGTAATTGGGGGGATGAGCTGTAGTATGCTCTAATTAAGTAGTTAAGTAACCTCGGGTAAGTCATTAAAGGACAGGAAAGGAACTGACTTCACAATAGCCTACCAAACCAGTTAATATTAACTATGTACGAGAGACGGCAAAACTAACGCTCTAAGAGACGGAGTACATTATCATATCTGGTAGGTGACAGAACCAGAATTCGAGCCCAGGCTCTAACTCTAAAGTCTAAAGATTTCCTGCTGTCCTACGCTGTCTCACCAAGTTTCAACAGCTTCTTCTCTGTGAACTGACTGGCTGTCGGACTAGAATTTTGAAGGCTCTTTCTAGTCACCTATTCCAGGACTCTGATGCTAAACCATAATATGTATGTTTATTCTTTTTAATCCTACCTAGTCTCTAGTTAAAAAGTACAGGAATAACATGAGGTAGTATAAGTTTATGGAGTCTTGAATTTAAGAAAGCCCTTTTCTAAATACCACAAATTATCAATTTGATCTACCATTTGAATCTTTATGTCAAATACATTTTCTGTTTCTTGTATAATTTAAAATATGGCTACTTCACTTAAGATATGGTAGTTTGTCATACCAGTCCACACTGGCTAGGATAGGTATAAACACATATTTTAAGTCTCAGATATATCTAGTAATTATCTCTGGCTGATGGGATTATGGGTGGTTTTATTTTGTTCTTTTTATTTGTCCACAAGTTTTAGATTTTTATCAGAAGCACAATTCATAATAATTTAAAAAACGAATTAAGTAAATTTTTGAAAAAATACTAATATGTCTCAATTAATGGAAATATACTGTTCTATGTACCAAATGCCTAATTCAGTTGTCAGAAAAAACGTAGACGGAAGATAAGTCCTTTTCCTGCCTCGAGGGCTCACAGATGCCAATCTGAGTCCACTTCAGTTCTGAGAACCGGGAATCCCCTCATCCTAAGAGTTTTGGTTTTCAAGTAATTGTTTTAAATTTTCTTCTCTGCCTTCAAATCTGGAAATGAAGCTTAGAGGATACTGTGTGTGTAAACTTAATCTTACATTTTAAAAAGAAACCTATTAAGACCAGTGTTATTTATCTTGTAAAATTTTCCATTGTGCCATTATCCACATGAGAGTGGATAATCAGAGTTATACAAGCAATTTGTTTACTTAGCAAATGTGCTTCACCATGTTGTGTCCCTATTTAATTTTTAAGCCAACACAGTGCTGCAAACCAACAACTGTGCCATGATATTTGGAGAGAAATGGTACCACAGGAGCAGCCTGTGTTCTGTTTTTCTTTCTCCTCTTGGGCACTGTTTTTTTTAAAGGAACAGGACCGAATTTTTAATATCACCAAGAAATATGTGCCTTATTTAACTGCTACATCAATGGTATAAATTTAAACCCTACTGAAATGACCAGTTGAAAAATTAATTTGACCACATAGAAAACATCACAATAGCTACCTTGTATTAGTTACCTATTTTTGTTTAGGTTAATAAATACATATTTTATCCCTTACAGCCACCCTGCAAAGCATATATGATTACCCCCATTGTACAGATGAAGGAATTGAGACTCGGATTAAATAGTTTGAAAATTATGAAACTTTAACTAATTTGAGCAAAATCACACAGTGAAAAAGAGGAGAACCAGGATTTGCACATAGGTCTCTCCGATTTAGGTACTTATATTTTGTTCACTAGGTACAATAAAGTTGTGTCTTTGAGATTAGATCCTATGATGACACTATTTTTCTCATTTGTCACGTATTGAGCACCTTAGAAAATGTGTCTCCTCACATCCATGGGACAGACTATTATAAAGTCATTTACACTGATGATTCTGAAAAACCTTTAATGACTTTGGGAAGTACCCACAATATAAAGGTTTGCATATACCCGAAGAGCTGGAATGCATAATTGTTACCACCTTTTCCCCCAGTGTGGATACAATGTGACTCTGCAGTAAAACTTCAAAATACAACTCCAAGCCTCCTGGTCTATTTTTTAATGCTTTTCTCAGTCTCTCCAATTAGTCTGATGGTGCTGATTCTGCCCAAAGGATCAATTTTGTTTGCTCTCATCTTGCTCCTAGATCCAAAGCAAAATGTTCCCTCTTAAGCTGGAGATCTCCATAACGACTATTCTCTTGGTGCTGGTTATTCCAAAATCACCTTCTGTGCTGTCGTTTTGTCTTTAGTGCTGGAGATTTGGGAGTTATGCCCAATACAGCCTGAAGGTATCTACTGACTGGATCACTATGCATAGCTATGAGTCCAGGTAGCCCACAGAAGTGGGCTTGAACTGAGATACCTACTGGTCTCTGCCACAACTTCCAACTCAGACCTTGGCCCCAGAAAAAGTTCTTAACTATGAAAGAGGCTACCCTGTATCAAATCTGGGCTCCACTCCCAAAGTTGCAGCTCTTTGGATTCACTCATGTACCCACTACCATTCCCAAATGAGAATAGGTTCCAAAAGGCTCTGAGTCAAACTGCTCATAGACCAGAACCAGTCTTACCTTGACCTTGAAACCATTTCTTACTTACTGGTTTACCTTAGACACATAGTCACACCCTCTGGGTGTGTTGTTTGTCAGCGTGTCTATGCACTTTACTGACATCTGAAGTTGGTTAGCATCAACCCAGTCCATCCTACAAGCTTTAATAACTTTTAAACTAGGAAGGAAAAGTAACGTAAGGAAGAGATTTCTGCCTAGATTGTTCTGCGTAGTTTCGGTGTGAACAGGCTGCCCAGCCTTCTCTGGCAGTGTCTGAGCTCTGCGTACCAACGGAAGTGTGGGATGGGCCACCTGGACGATCTCTGTCTCAGGTGCCTGAACCCAGGGCGCTCGCTTGTATAAAAACATCCTGTTACAAGGTTATATATACTTACAAATGTGCATGGGAAAATAGACTAAACAGAAAGAATAACCCTTAGGTAGTGGGCAGAGCCACAAAGGCTGTAGTACACAGCATAGCCCTGAGATGAACTGGTTGCATGGATGCCACTGAGATAGGTATCCTGCTGTTGTCTGGCTCAGTGACTCTGATAGCACTTACCCCTCAGGAGAATGAATGGTACTGAGTGATTTTTATTTGATTAGATAGATGCCACAATATCGAATTCCATCTATGTTTTGCTTTTCTATTCCCTTGTGAAACAACTACCAGAGAGTCACCCATGGAGGATGAATCCCCTGAGAAAGTCACTGTGTACTGCAAAGGCTAATAAGGAAAGATCTCTGACGGCTACGTGGAATGCCCAGGGCTGAAAAGACAGATGGAGTCACCGGCCATGGGCAGCAAACCAACGTTATTCCAGGACTTTTGGCAGGGAGAGACCTTCCAAAACAAAATTGATACAGGGGGAGTCAAGTCACCAGGCACAAAGAACTGTGCAATGTGGACTCCAAGGAGAGGAAAACTGGATGGAAATTAACACTGAAATGAACATTCAGATGTGCCACAGGCCCCCGCCAGGAGCAGCAACAGCCCCTCCTGCGGTGCCACAGCCCGGAGGTCATCCACAGAGAGACCATCCGATTTACTAGCTTAAAATTACTCATACGACAAACAACACAGATTCCTAAATAAAGAATATACTATTGCTTTGAAGGAGAGAAACACATTGATACTTTCAGGCCGCAAAGACATCCTATTGGAAGTATGACTTCAGTGTACCAGAAGAGATGACAGGCTACTAGAACATACTGGGGAAAGATAGCCCTGATGGTAGTACATGGCCCCTGGTCTCCCGCAGGAAAGACTTTGGCAGGGAGAACATAAATATTTTCTGTTTAGTAAGTCACTGATCCTGTTTAAAGGACTTCTGAGGATTTCTTCCTGAGGACATTAAAAATAATAACAACTAAAACCTCCCTCCTCTTTTCTTGGGTCACTTGGGAAATACTTCTCATTTATAATTGTGCCAAAAAGAGGTTCTTTTTTATGTAATTAAGAAAATAATGTCTTTGCCAACTTTATTCTCTATCTTCTTAACTAGTTGTTCCTGCCAGAATCCCAGTGAAACCTGGATAAGTTCCTCTTTACTTTTTCTCCTTGCAGAGAAGCTATATTTTATTTCACTCAAAATATTTATTGCCAAAGACTCTTATCACTCTTATGTGAAGCAGTCAATGGGAAATTTAAACACACCCATCCACGCAGACTTTGCAGTTTCAACTGGTACACCCAGTTTTACTTGGACTTCCTTAAAGCCATCCAATAATTTATGTTAACTTATTTTATGCAAAAGACATTCTGGTGACAAAATATATGAACTACTCCAGAGAAAGAAGACATAATTTGACTATGATTACAGAAAATCTTATTTCTGGAATAAAGCCTGTCATTAAAATGTACCACTATTTCTTTACTTGTATTTTAATCGTGTTTGGCTAAAACCTTCTGTTTACAAACTAACACACTGGGAAGAAATAGAGATAAATAGCTTAACCTTTATTTCTCACAATGCATGTTTTTAAGGCCTTTGGTCAATTGATAGTCATGCAGCAAAATCAATCAATCAATCAAAACCAAAACACTTCAGCTAGATTAAAATCAGAGTTACCTGAAGGACCCTTGTTCCTTTTTTGACCCTTTAAACTTTTCTACCTCATCTAACCATGCACCCCTATTGTGGATCTTTAAGTAGAACTGTGATTTAAAGTAAAAAATGAATGTTTTACAACAGATTGTAAAGTGAAGAGTGAAGCATGGGAACCAGTGAGACAACTTCATGTGATGAAAACCCACAACTAAAAAAAAAAAACTAAACTTCCTATACTTTCATAAATTACAGCAGGAGTACCTGTAATTACCCACGTAAATGATGACAAAAATTCACCTTTAAGGTGTTGGATTACATTTGAAGGGAGGCTGCCCTCTTTGCCCTACTCAAGAAAGAAGGCATGTTGACACACAGGAGAATAGCTAAAGCATTTTGGATAGCACTGAGAAGGATTTTAAAGAAACCTGATAAACAGGACATGGCTGTTTTCTACGAGGAGATCCAACAAGCCCAGCGAAACAACCCCTGTGACAGGCAGAACTACCCCTACATACTCACACACCGTCCCTCACAACTAGACCTTCCAACACAATATTAGCTGGCAGGCTGTGCGCTAGGGTGAAGCAGATCTGATGTTTATTTCCCTTCTTGGATCTGCCTACCACTGTAAATCAAGTCTGACTCCTCAGATAGGACAAAGTGTATAGGTTCTATAAGCTACAGAATGTCTGCTCTCAGAAAACTCACAGAGCCTCCAAATATCAACCCTGTCACAAAAAAACCCATTGTTTCAGCTTTGCTAAGTTAGCCTTATAAAATGATGGAAATGGCACGTATTATTCCTGTAGCCAGTTATCTGAAATAAACAGGCATGTGTGTATGTATGTTTGTGTGTATATATGTATATATATATATGCATATATATATGTATATATATTTCACTTTGCTATTTAAGAGATATATAAAAGCAGACAAGCTTAAAGTATAAGTTAGAAGACATCGTGTCATGCAACCTAGAAAATCCTAACTGGTGTGATTTATTTTCTATGACTGTGCACTTCCTATTCATTTTTCTAGGTGGAGGGTTCATTAGTGTCCCTCTTTCAAATTGTGAAATCCTAATACAAGACTCCTCCATCAATAAGAAGGTCTTTCTTTTTCTTTCCTTTACATAATACATGGACTCCAGAAAGCAGTTTCTCTCTAACACATTTTCTTATTTGAATACAAAGGTGATTTGAAAATTCTTATGTCTGCTATTTACTTCTAATGGGCCAACATCCTTCATAATCCAGTGCTCTTCAAAACACAAGCAGCTCATTTAGCCTAGCCAAAAATGCAATCATGTCTTTTTAATAGGAATTATCATTGAATGAATCTATTCTCTGCATAGACCCATTAAAACCAGTCACAAGACAAAGAACACATGTAAATGTTCTTTTATGAAGAAAATATTCTTAATTTCCTAGATTGTGTTCAGTCGAATGCCTTATGAAACTATATACACCATTAAAAAATGCTGTATTGTTTGACTTTGTCACCTAATACATAGAAGAATGTGGTATTGGAAAGTTTACTGCGTCAAAAGTGGGCAGACCTGACAGCTATTTCTAACCATACAGGTATGAGTTTCTTAGTGTTCGATTATCTCTTTTGCCAAACATTGTATAATTTTAGGGACGTAAGCAGTTGCTAAAAATGTCCACCCAAAGAGGACTGAATGTGAGCTACCTAGGAAGGAAGGAAGGAAGGAAGGAAGGAAGGAAGGAAGGAAGGAAGGAAGGAAGGAAGAATTCACTTGCGTCCTGCTCTGCCAGACCAAAATAAAAACCCTGTAATTTTATCCTCATGTGGATCTCTGACAACCCAACTATAGTCATCATTATTTGACAAAGCACATTTGTGTTTAAACTTTTAAACAATCCACTGAACATTGAAGTAGGCAGGGAAGGAGATTGTTTTTTGCTGCAGAAGCAATAGGTTTAAAAAATACGTAAGTATAATAGTAAAGAAAGATCTCAAAGCAAAAAATAAGTTATCATACAGGCAACTTAGATATGCCAAGGTTTTGAAGTGACTTACGGAATTCATCTAGAACGACACTCCTTATGGGCAGGTGGATCCTAGTATTATGATTGTTCTGAAACATACATTCTGGACCTGTGCTGCATTCATTAGCTAACCCCCAACTATCACAGTTCCTAAATTCCAATGGATAAACAGGACAACACTTTCTGAAATGGTAGCATAGCCTGTGTGAGAATGCCTGTGCAGGAATCCAGATAAAATGCTTTTAGACAGGTTCTAAAGTCAGCTAAAAATCACCACATGTTTTTAATTACGATGTCACCCATACTTAAATCTATTTATCAGTCATTGCCTCAGGTCTTGATTTCTGCTGATTAAATTGGTCTTAGCAACTGTTTTATAATCATATTTCTAGATATGAAATGTCTAGAGACTCTACTTTCTAGTTAACTTGTTTTAAAGAATAACCACATTTTCTTATTTTCCCATTAAAAAAAAGGAACACAGTATATTAGAAAAAGTTAAGGAAGAATGACCTCTTCCCATCTCTAGCATGAACACATCTCTGAATCTTGTTTGTACAGCCTAATATGCCTTCACTTTAATTTTTTTAAATGATGCTAATGTTGGTCCCATTTCGTACAAAGGTCTAAAACTTACTTCAAACTCATTATAATCAAGAGCAACAAAAAGGAAACAAGTTTCCCAAAGATGGAATCTTTAGCTAATTTACATAATCACAAAAAATGAACACCTAGTGATTTTGAAAATGATGAATGCAACCTCACCACCAAATCTGTAATTCCAATACCATAGGCATATCATGCATATGCGTATGTGTATTCACTAAATAGGGAAACACCTGGTTAAACTTTTAAAGAGACCCTTTCTCACGGCACTTCTCTTAAAAGGAATTTTTTACCAAGAAATTATAAATCATAGTATTTTACATCTCCCAGTATCTGCCATATTAGGTCAAAAGTGGTCAGTATTTTAATGGCACAGTTGAATACATTTTGAGAGAGTTATTTCAGTGAACACTTTAAGCACAACATGGGGACATACAGCCAAATTCTGGTGTACAGTTGGTATTAAAAAAACCCATTGTTATCTGCGTCATATTTAGACATGAGGCATTGAGTAGATATATACTATTTGCAAATCCTCTTAAGAGGGGTTAGTCCTATAAAAGGCAGAAAACTGTACTTGAACAACAATTAGAAAAAAAAAACAGGGGTTAGTCCTGGGTTAGAGGACAAACAGCTAGCCAGCCACTTGGCTCTACCAGGTTGTAGCGGACACTTGGATCTCTCGCCCTCAAATGTTCAGGAAATCCCTGAAGCCTGAGAGGCTGCTCCAGGATAAATCAGACTTCTGGTGAATAAATAATAGGTCCATCTTTTCTTATACACTCCTGGCTATTTTGCTAAATAGATTGCAAAAGTTTCCCTTTATAAGGCCTACTTGGCAGTGTTTTTTTCTAGGACATAAGACTGAAATATCAGGACAATTTTCATAATCACAATAAAACTTAAAACCCCAGAGGTACACCGTGGTTTACAATGATCAAGCACCTAATCTACTCACTAGAGATGCTAAATACTACATCTTCATTGATAAAACCTAAACTCCTAAACCTTCCTAAAAGGCCTCAGAGGTTTTACCACCAACTTTTCCTCCTCTTCTGTAGAATAACGTGTTTCCCACCAGCAGCCAATTTGCCCTGTTTTTGCTATCAGAACTCCAGTGGTATGTGCTTATCCCCAGAGGGTGAATTATGATCATTCTAACACAATTATTGTAATGTTGTTACCCTTTGTCAGATGGCCATTTTCCACCCCCCTATACAACCAGAAATGACTGTATTTCTTAAAGAAACAAATGTGCCTAGAACCTCCTCTTTACTCTTTTTCCTATACAGGAGAAATGCCTGGTGTTGTGACAGCCATATTAAAAATGGTGAGCCTTTCCCTGACCAGGTGGCTCAATTGGCTTGAGTGCTATCCCACACACTAAAAAAGTTGCAGGTTCAGTTTCCAGTCAGGGCATCTACTTAAGTTGTAGGCTTCAGCCAATATCAGCATGCATGCTAGAGGCAACTGATCCACGTTTCTCTCTCTCTCTCTCTCTCTCCCCCTTCCCTCCTTACCCCATTCCTCTCTCTCTAAAATCAATAAAAACATATACTCATGTGAAGCAAAAAAATGGATTTTAAAAGCCAGCAGCGAGTTAAGGAAGACAGAATGGAAAGCTAGAAAGAGCCAAGATCCTTCACAGAATTGTGAGTAATGCAAACAATGCCAGCAATCATCTATCTTCTTCTTACTATGTGAGAAAAATATACCCCTATGTATTTAAGACACTGTTAGTCACATGTTCTGTTACTTGCAGCCAAAAGCAGCCTATCTGATAACTTCTGCTTCACACCTGCAATGCAATCCCATTGGACAATTATCATTGCCCTGGACATCACACACTTTCCTATCTTCATATATTTACTTCACTTAGCTTTGCATGTGTGGCAAGTGCTTAACAAATATTATAAAATGAATAATGTGAACTATTTGGTGAATTTTTAAATTTAAATTGATGGCCACTGACTAGATCAACCAATCAAAAATTATACACTGACCATGATGTCTAAGTCATGGTACTACAGTTAATTTAAATTTTGAGCTTTCATTTTATCCATTCCAAATGACAACTTCTTGTGATGTGGTACTATAGCTTTCGCAAGATTTCCAACAGGAGGTAATTGAACAAGGAATCTTTACATATTATATCTTACAACTGCATATGAATCCACAATTTTCTCAAAATAAAAGATTTATTTTTTGCCCAGCATCCTTCCCATCTCCTCATGAAAACTCCCACATTTCTTGGAACCACCTCTCCCTCTTTTCAGTCCATGTGGTTCCAATGGTCTAATCAAACCTTAGGCTTCATGGGTGTATAGGTAATTCAGACCTGATCAGTCAGCATAGCCAATCTCCTTAACCCTAGTTCAGGACTGGTCCTGTTATTCATGTTAGTACAGTGATACTCACATGAATTGTGGAGGAAAAGAAGGTCTCTTTACTGAGAATGCTCAGCTTTGTAGGATAAAAAGCTTTAGCCAACAGGGTCCATCACATGGAGCCAACCAGAGAATGAAGGCAGTGTGGAGGAAACAGAGCTGAAAGGTGGAGACTTGAGTCCTGATAACAAAGTCTGTGCCCCTGAACTCCAGCCATGCCTGAAGCTAGCGTACCCCTTGGACCTCCCAGTTATGTGAACCAATACATGTCTTCTTTGCTTACTATTTTTAAGTTTAACTTAAAAAGATCTTTAGTGAAGATTACAATCACATCCAGTATACAAGTGTAATATTTCAGTAAGCAGTGTAGTAAAGTTTGAAATACTTTGCACCTTAACTAAAACATGATTCCACTAGTGAGAATTCTGTTTTGTATTTTATCTCTTAAGTTTAATGTCAGTTCTCCCCTCCAGGTCTTAGTGCCCCACTAATTTTTCTAAACAACCAGAGGGTTTCTGCTGTATGCTGTTGTTTATGTATTTTGCCCATTTTTCCACTGGGCTGGACATTCTTATTACCTTCTATGAGATTTTTATATATTAAAGGTGGTAGACTTCTGCTCTGTGGAAAGTATTGTTTCCTACTGTCTATTGGTCTTTCAGTTTCACTTGAGATGCTTATTCCATACAGAAGCATTTAATTTTTTTATGCTTAAACTCATCAATCTTATTTTTAATTATTTTATTATTTTGAGCTTTTGTATCAATACTTTAAAAAGACTTTCCCAAAATCTAATATTATTCTTAAAATCTGCCCATATTTTCTTGTTATATTTATAGATTCTTTTTAACAAGTATAAATAATGTGAACAGCACCATAGGAATAATATTTTTCTCAGTGGTTACGTGTTGGAGAAACACTTATTCACTAATGCATATTTTTCTCACTGGCTCAATAGTTTTTCTCAAATCCTAAATTTTTATACATATTTGGACATTTTATACAAAGAGGACATTTTAATTTCTTTCTTAACCATCTGTTTCCTAGCCAGTACTACACTGGTTTAGTTTCAGCAATTTTCTGACACGTTTTAATACCTGCTTAGGCAACGTTCCTTGCTGGTGTTTCTGTTTTTCAGACTCCCACTCTCTAAACTTGCATGTTCTTTCTCCAAAGTGAAATTTAGACTCATTTGGTCAAGTTCTTCACCGCCTCCCCTACAAAAGATCTAAATTTTATTGATAATACACTGAGTAAATTTATACCAAACTGACCATTTAAAAAAAAAGCAAGTCTGATTTTTCTAAGGTACAGCTCTCCATTTACCCTGATGTGTTGTAATGTTCTCAGACCTTTTCATCAGACTGTCAGGTAGATGTCATAATTTTATTCATCCAGTTCCTGCAAATTTTAAAAACTATTCTGGATATTAATGCTATTTAGTTGTAAAGATAAATGGAATATGTACCCTTTATCTTTTCTTTGTAACAAGGTGGTATACAAGAAAGCCAATGTTTTTATTTCTTTATTTTGTAATGATTCACCATAATGAATATCCTGATTTTCTTAACAATAAGAAAAGATGTTCATAAGTTTGTAAGATATATCTTTTTAAAATATGTTTTCCAAGAAGACCTATTGATTTCAAGTACTTTAGGAAACGAGGAGGTGGTTCGTGTAATTAAAAATAAAAAAAAGTGATTGCAGGTTTAAAATACACACACGTGCACGCACGCACACACCTACACACATACATACATACAAATTCTCTGGACTGGGACATGCTTTCCTTGGGAATGTAAGTATTAGCAAAAGCAGGAGGTCTGGGCACTTTGGGAAGCGCTCACCATTTTCAGAGCGCTTCCCAGGCACCCCATTTTGCTTCTGAAGTAAGAACATCCGCGTTCCTGTTCCTTAGAGGGATTGCTCCAAGAAACCGCTTATTTTTTGGTGATTCTCAAAATTCAAATATTGAAAGGCAAAAATCAGAGAAGAAAAACATCTCATCTGATGCTTCTGTTACAGTTTCCTTCACCAGGTTCACAGCATATGAGTAACAATTTGCATAAACGTGGCTCTGCGATTTTGTGTTTAGACAATGATTGAAACCCATTGAAGTATCTTTTCACCGTTGCTGATCTGTCAGCTGAACATCCAGTAGTTTCTTTTTTTTTCATTGAATTTATTGAAGTGACATGGATTAATAAAATTATATAGGTTAAAGGTGTACAATTCTCTAATACATAGTCTATATTTTGTATTGTGTGTTCACCACCCCAAGTCAAGTCTCCTTCCATCACCATTTGTCCCCCCTTTACCCTTTTCTTCCTGCCCCAACCCTCTGTCCTTCTGGTAATGACTGTACTGTTGTCTGTGTCTGTGAGGGTTTTATTTTTTCTTTTGCCTTTTCTTTTGCCTTTCTTTCTTAATCCCCTCACCATTTTCACCCAGACTCCCAGCCCCCTTCCCCTCTGATAGTTGTCAGTCTGTTATCTGTATCTATGACTCTTCCTATTTTGTTTGTTAATTTTGTTCATTAGATTTTACATATAAATAAAATCATATGGTATGTGTCTTTCACTTTGCAACTTACCTCACTTAGCATAATACTCACCAGGTCCATCCAAGCTGTCTCAAAAGGTAAGCTTTTTATCTTTTTTGTGGCGAAGTAGTATTCCATTTAGAAAATGTACCACAGTTGTTTTTTTATTCATTCATCATTTAGGCTGCTTCCAAATCTTGGCTATTGTAAACAGTGCTGTAATCAACAGCATTGAATATATTCTTCAAATGAGTGGTTTAAATTTCTTTGGATATATTCCCAGAATTGGAATCATGGGTTCATAAGGCAATTTCATTTTTAATTTTTCGAGGAAAATTCATACAACTTTCTACAGTGGCTGCACCAGTCTGCATTCCCAGCAACTGTGCACAAAGATTCCCTCCTCCTCACATACTTGCCAGCACTTGCTGTTTGTTGATTTATTGCTTATTGACCCGTACATCTCCTAAGACACCTCCTACTGCAGTGCCCAGATGTAGCTGCTTGTTACTTACCTGACTGAATAGTTGTTAGTGTGTTTCTTCCTTAAATAATTTTCATTTAAGTGAAACAATAGTTTTCTTGTAGTCAATAACATTACTTTAAGTTCTCAGTATTAACACTAAAAGTTCATTGTTAATCAGATGTAAGAAATTTTGGGGGGGTTAATTACAAAGAGTCAATAGGTTTTTATTAGAGTGTTATATTTTCTCAAAGAAACACCATGAGCTATAGCAGAGCTTTGTTGGAAGTCAAAGAAGATTCATTTGTCTTTTTATCACAGCTCTTGACCAATGATCACTCAGTAACACTTGTGAACTCCCTTTACTTTCTCACTGATTGCCTTTACTGTGTCTGGCTGAGACATAAGTTAGCTTGTATCTGAATTCTAAAAGTGCAGATCAAGGTTCTTCATGTGCACTCGAAATGCGACTAATAACAGCAGCCATTTACTGAGTGATTATTATATGTTAGGTACTGAGCTAAGTATTCTGCAGGTGTAATTTTGTTTAATTAGTATGACAACCCATGAGGTTGATGGTATTATTGTCATTTTAATGATGAGAAACCTGAGGCTTAGAGCAGTGATTTTTCAACTGGTAAGCCACAAGAAGTTTGAAAACATGAAATACTTGACTATTCAGGGGCACTAATCTCTTCTCCCTTAGATTGTCAAATTAAACATGATAACATCCAACACAACAATAGCTACCTGGTATGAATGAATCAAAATTACACCTATTGTTTTTTGTCAAATCAGAAAAGATACAGTATATTTTTTGGTGTGCCATAGAATTTAGTAATTAGTTTACACTTGCCATAAGATGAAAAAGGTTGAAAATTTCTGGAATTAGAGGAATAAAGTCAGAGAAAATGAAGCCTGAATGCTCATTCATTTGCATACATAATGGAGAGGAGTTCCCATCAATGGCAGGAGTGAATGATCTATCTTCTGAGTGAACTCTACAAGAATTCAGGGGATGGCAATTATGACTGGTTACAGAAGCCAGGATAGCAAGAATGAGTAATCACTCGAAATACTTTTAAACACACTATCTCACTGAAACTCCAGGGCCATCTTATTGAATCACCATTGTTCCCATTTGCATGTGGGAATGAGTCAAAGTCACGTAGCTAGGAAGTGGCAAAGAGAGAGACACAAATAGGTTTTAAAAATCCAAGTCCAACCCTCCCATTATTTAACTCAGGGTCTCACACACGGGGGCAGAGATGGCAAAATCTGCCCCCACCTGTGTCACACCCACTTCCTTGGTGGCATCCTAAAGGTTCACATCACCCCCAGTGCAGACACGGTGGCTGTCTCAAACACGCATGGACCAAAGAAACTACTTATCTCTACCTTTCTGTTAAAAAATTTCTCTTATTAGTATATGTCTTTTATATTCTGTTTTTCTTCTTCTTGAATATCAGCAAAATGCCAAGTAAGCAATTAAAATATTTAAATCTCTGTAAATAACTTTTGGTCCATTTGATGTTCTATAGAGTTTGACCTACATTTTATACATTTAATTAGCTGCTTGAAAAATGCATACATATGTAAATTGTTTCAGCTTAAATATTCTTTATGATCCCAACATCCCACCCACCATGGAGCACTGTTTAAAATTCTCCAGTTGCTTGCTGAGCTCTCCCACATAATCCACAAGACCTTCTCTGTCCTAGGCCTTGTCCTATTAGGGCAGAGGCAGCTGAATTCACCTCCATGCTTCAGTCTCCACGCAGTAAGACTAGGTACTTGAGACTAGTTTGGGCTGGTAGACTACATACATATGATGTCATTAAATCTCACAATAAATTGGTGTTATGTGTTTTCTCAGATTCTGCCTGTGTCTGTTTCTCAACCAGCAATCATTGGACCAACTACATTATTTTTTGTATGTTTAATGCCTTGCCATTTGAGGGCCTCATATACTTGGAGAGAAGGGCCTCTCCCAGAGGATCCAATTCACAGAGCTAGCAAAAGCTTGCCTGGGAGCCCATGTCCACTACACCAACCTGCCAATCCCGAGTCTGCAGCCCCAGCCACCAAATAAATACCTAGTGCTCACACACCACACCAATATTTCCCCTGCCCTAAATCACCCCAGGGCCAGACACCAGGCAGCAAGAAATCACCTCTATAGCCAGAAGCTGTGGGTATTATTCACACTGACCATTCTTTAACTGTTTACTCTGCCCCGCCCTACATTTCCCTCAGAATCTCCAATAAAGGCTCTGACCTAGACTTGCCCCTCCTTCCCACCTTCTAACACCTGCCCAACACCTGGCACTTCCTTGATGGCTCTGTGTGGTATTTGTGCCCCCTTTCTGTGACCTGTGGGCAAATAAATTGTTTTCCAAGTCTCCCTCCTTTGGTCGTTCGCACTTTACCCGATCACATCCAACACGTACATTCTTAGAACAGAAAGGCCATTTTAAACATCATTGTAGAGATGATGAAAGTGAGGCACACAGTGTTGAAACAATTTGCTCAACGTAACATGATGAGCCCAGATTCCAAGTGGACAGCAGGCTCCAGAAGTAAGTGCCCACGCAGTAAGTCGGGCTCTGACTTCTCAGCACTGCCTCCCTCTCCGCTGCTCCTGGAACAGTGCCTGCCCTCGTGGCTTTTCTCTGCGTTCACCTGACGTGATGTGAGGCCCCTGGTGTAGTTTGACAGTGTTCTCAAAAATGCAGTGGGCATAGATTTAGTACTTAAGTTTGTGGACACAAATCCTAGTTTTATTTAAAACTTATTCAGTTTTCTCGCTTTCAGTTTGTAGATTTCTAGAAATTCTTCTATTCCATTGCCTTTTGGCCACAAACATGCACCCATATTGATGCCCAGCTTGGACACAACTCTAGTCCCTTTGTTTCTGCCACATACAGGGGAAGGAGGACAGTCATGGGGGCCTGTCTGAGAGATACATTCATAAAGACAAGCATTTTGGGGGAGGAGAGTTGCTTTTTTTTCTAAGCTATACCATATTTAAGTCACCTTTACATCAAGGAATTACCGTTTCTATCACCACCATCATGAAAACTCCCAGGATATCCACTACACCCAAATAAACTAATGTAGTGTGATCTGATATAAAGCCAGATACTGTAGTCCTGAGCCCTGATAGAGAAGAAACTGAGCAAAAGCAATTCTCAGTGTATTAGGTTAGTGTCCCCCAGAGGACAGTTCTAAGTAGAACCCTGCGACCTCCATGAGTAGACCTTCTGTTACCTTGTCTCCAAAGGATCGTCTGGGAGACCAGAACACTTATATGGAACTCCTAAACAAGAATTTGTGTCTGCCTTATACCAAGACAAAGAGTGGGGGGAAACAGGGTTTTGGGCTAATTAATACATCATTATTATTGCCTGTGTAGATTCAGCCTTAGTGTTAACTAAAATATAAAAGGGGGGTATGTTTCCGATAAATATCTGCCACCATGAGTAGAATGATAACAGGCCTGTGAGGGGAACTGTCAATGCCCTAGGCTCGTGTTTCCCAGAAAGGGCTCTAGAGGAACAGTCCCTCCGGCTGCCCTACGTGCCCCTCTGGGTTTTCCAAGCAAGGAGGAAAGGCACGCACGACAGGGAGATTGGAAAAGGAACTGTGTACCTATGGCTCAGCCCTTCCATGCGGTCCTTCAGACCTACAGAAGACAGAGGGCTTTCATCAGGGCACGAGAGAACGGTTCAGGCCCAGGTGAAAACTATTTTGAGGGTCCCCCCAAAGTGTAGACTAGCAAACATCTTTATGGGGCTTTGTAGTCAGAACCCCCACACTCCTCTTCCACTACCAGCCCCAGTTATTTGTACTGGTCCCCACCCCGCAACCCCCGACTCCCATCATTGCCACCAGCCTCCTCCAGATCCTAATCTCGCGGTGGGTACGCACGCGGGAGGGCCCAGCATCTCTTCCTGGAGCACTTTCTCCCTCTGCGTCAGCAACTGGGGTTCAGCAAAGGTGAGGCAGTAATTCTGAGTACGTTTTCTGCACATAATTCTAGTAGATCATCCCAAAGCATATGCTTAGGGGAAAAACAGTCGGAAACAACCAAATATTCTGCTACTAAGGAAACATCTACGAAACCCAGTGTTAATAGTTGAACATTTGGTCCTGATCTCTCTGGCTCTGCCGATTTCTCAATTGGCTCCATATCCAGAGGATTTATGAACTAGACGTAATGACTCTCCACCTATTTAAACCCCAACAAAGTCCTGTCAGAGGTCATCTAAAAAGCTATAAACTGTGCCATTTAGCACCTACCTTGTAATGTTACCAAAGGAAAACATAAAGCAAAAGTTCAGCAAATCCAAGTTTCCCTAGATCTCCCAAACTCCCCAATTCACTTCCTGGTAATATCAGGTACAGTGCATGCCCTCATCCTGACTTTGACATCATTGTCAAATTCACAGAATCTCAGAAGCAAAAACACTGATAGGAGCTACTGAGTGAGTATCTTGCCCAAGGTCACAAAGCTGGTTGTCGACAGCTAAAACTGGAGCAGTCTACTCACTCTGAGCTGGGCTCCTTTTCCATTTTACTAGATTCCCTTCCAGAGCTCTTTTGGTGAGCTGATTCTGAGTGTGCCTCCATTTCTACCTTAACATACATCTCATGATGGCAAGTAGCCAGTGTGATAGCCATAAAACATTAGACTTTGAGGAAAAATTAGAGAAAACACATACCAACCTTTCTTTTATTTCACTGATGAGGTGGCTGAGGAGAGAGGGGGCCCAGCTCAGCTGGCCTGTGCTGCTCCCCGGGTCAGCCCAGTTTTCTGGCCTACCGCGAAGTGCCATTCTAACAGAGGTGTGCCACACCTAAGTGCTGTTTCCTTCTGCTTGGCCGGCAGCAGAGAAAACAGTGGATATTTCGCCTCCTAAATGAAATGATAGATAGAATGTTATTGCAATAGTCACATAGCTCTCTACAGGGATCATTTCGTAGATTGATTTAAATTAGCTTCCCCCTAAAACTTGCTGTGTACCCCTTTTGGTAATAAGAGCCCCCCCTCCTCTAGCACAGATGGTGTTTGGAAGCCCAGACCCATTCCTTAGGCGGAAGACAACTCGGTGATGAATACTGAGGAAAACTGTTAGGTGTGCAAAACCTTACTAAGTTGTTTCAGTAATGAGACAGATTGATTAATAAACCATGTCCCAACAATAAATAATAACAATAATAAAGGGAAATTCACTGTTTTTGTGCTCCATTGGACATTTGTCACATATCTTAGAGCATCAGAAATATTTAAGTTGGTGTAGAAGTAAAAAGGTAGAAAATATTTAAAAGAGGCCAAATTACATTTTGGGCATTATCATTTAGGAAAAAAATAGGTTCATTCCCAATGCAAACACATGACCTGAATAAGTGTCACATTTATCACACCTGCATTTGTTGTCTCTCCTGAATAGTAATGTGACTACTGAGCCTCTGACACAGCTGTCTCACTACAGGAAGTAGTTACTCAAAGATTGGGGTTTATTATTTTCACAGAAAATGCAGGGCTGACCTGCTTAAGAAGTACCACAGTGAGTGCACATCACAAGCTCAAGCGCCCAGTCTTCACAAGGACAGACAAAAGCACTGGTAGTTAGCACTGAGGGGACCACAGAGAAATGAGAGTGAGATCCTAAGGGATGAGTCCCAGCTAGGACCATTCCACGTTCTTTCTTCTCCTCTAAAGTGTGGGCCACCCTCTGTCTGAAGGTTCTCGTGGGTGGGGATGGCATGTCACTCACCACTGTGCCCCAGCACAGCCTGGATAAAACTGTCACTTGCCAGCCATAGTTCTGAAGGATCCTATCTCTTGTCCTCTGACCCTGTCCTTTTTCTGAGCAGCTTCCCTGATAACTCTCTCCTTTCCTACCTCTTCTACTCTCTAGCTTTCCCAAACATTGCTCTCAGCATAAGCTCTTAAAGGGGAAGGGCTGTGCTTGTCTTGTTCTCTGTGGTGTCTGCAGTGTTCAACCCAAAGGAAGTCTGTAGCATCATTGACAATTGGTTCTGTGTCCATTTGAACACTTTTCAAGAGGAAATCTTTGAGATGGTCCCATTCCACCCATCTTATAACAATTCTAACTGTTAAATCCCTCTTCAGGAAATTCGGATGTATGTTTTATGAGTGGGGTGGGGATGAAGGTAGAATTCTGCTTCCTAGAAGCATATTCTCTCCATGTCATTGTATTTGAGCAAAAATATTCTTCACCATTTTTCTTCTCTTTGGAACTATACAAGGATAACCATGAGCCTTGTCCTCAATATTCAGTGAATTGAAGATCAGTAATATGTCCTTAACTCAATATGGTTCAGATTAAATATGGCCAATTCTTCTCTCTCATTGCCCCTCACACTAACTGCTACCCACCAGCCTTCCCCTTCCCTTTCATATGTCATGTTACTACTTGAGGATGGCTTTCTTACTCATAACAGTAGGCAGTCTACTTAACCACTCCAATCCTTGGTCTTTTCAGCTCTAAAATGGGTATATTGCCACTTAACTGAGACTTGAGGATTAAAACCCAGTAACTAATACTTAATGCTCCATAAATTGTGGTTATCACATTAATTCAGTACACAAAAACATGCAAGCAAAGAGTTTTGATTCCTAGCATAATTTTTTTAGAATGTCTCCCACAGACCAGCCATCAGCTACTATTTTAGAGAGAACATGACTTTTAGAGGAAGGGCTAAAAAACTGAGAAAGAGTTTGGTTTAATGTTACCCTATCTTAGGGAGAAACAACATATCATGGGTATTAAATAACATATACTGAATGAGAAAAATAATTAGGAAAATCCCTCTCAGAAGATTCTTAGAAGAAACTGGCATAGCTGACTGACAAATCTTCCCTGACAAACTGAAGAATCAAGTAAAATTAGTGAGGAGCACACCTTTAAATTCTGACCATGGAGCACACCCACAAATCAAAAGGTAAACTTTGCCTGTCAAATAAAAATTACAGGGGTATAAACCTGATTAGAAAGCTGTACCAACAGTGTGGCTGATTCTTTCTAACCTGAGGGACATACAAGCATGTCCCACAGATTCAAGTCACGCAGGAATTAGAACTGTCCTGGTGAAATTACCTGATTTTACCCATGTGTGTCTTGCATATGCATTTCCTGAACCATATCTGATTGCATACTCCTTTTTTCACACTTAAATTTTCACACAAGGATGAAAAAAGTAGGAGGGGGAAACAAGAATATATCTTATTTATACACAGAGAACCCAAGTTAAAAATATATGACATCTTTCCAAATTAGGAGGGAAAGACAAGGCTTATGTTTTGTTCCAGTCCTCGAGCCCTCAGTATGCACTTTTTAAAGATGCAAAGGAGCGTACTTAAGGTGTAACATAAAGTTATTTTGTGTGTTTACCAACATTGTCAATAATAATTAAATCCAAAGTCAAAATAGCAATCTCTAAAACTAAAGCCAAGTTTTAGCCAGTTACTAAGATTTACTTTGTAATCCTTTCTCTGCAGACAAACCCACTGTTGCTAAGATGTCTGGTTACTGCCTTTGGTCAGAAACATTCTTGTCTTCAGTGTTGCATTTTTGTCTCCGGAGGAAAAGGGAAGGGGAAGCACAGAGCTCCATCGGGAAAGCTCTTGCTTGGTCTTGTAGATAGATTTAGAAGGGGAAGCAAACACTCATTGTCAAATTTACAAGGCCTATGTTCACCAAAATGACCTTAGCAAAAAGATAATGCATTGTGAATAGTAAATTAAAAGTTATTCATTCCAACACTTTCCCCCACCTCATTTACATTCTATACAGAAAAAGTTTCTACTGCTCTTATGAATTGAAGTTAATGGAAGAACAGACATGGACTCAAAATAAGAACAAGCTTTCGTAAATCAAACATGGTGTGTAAAAGAGCTGAGTAACATGTCAAATGCAAATAGTATATAAATGCTAAGTACTGTACTAATCATTCAAGCTGCCCATAAATGGACCGTTCTGCCTGAAAATTTCTATATCTCCCATCACTAAATTAGCTCAAATAATTCCCCCAAGGGCAGTGTTAGGGGGGATCCCCATCCCAGAGGTTTTGAGGAAATTTCTAAACATCCTTCCAATACTGAAGAGGTGATCTCACTGGACCTATATTATTCCAGACCAATTTACTTTTTTTTTCCAAACCATGGATGCATGTGTGTAGCTTGTTTCTGTTTGTGTTCTAAATTAATACGAGTCATTTTTAATGAGAACTTAAAAGAAGGTATTTTTGCTTCTTTAAACAGCTGCAGGTATGGATGGTGTGGCTCAGTGGATTGAGCACGGGCCGGCCTGTGAACCAAAGTGTGGCTGGTTTGATTCCCAGTCAGGGCACATGCCTGGGTATGGGCCAGGTCCCCAGTAGGGGGCGCTCAAGAGGCAACCAAACATTAATGTTTCTCTCCCTCTTCCTCCCTTCCCATCTGTAAAAATTTTTAAAAAAAAGCTTTTTAAAAAACTATAAAATTCTTTATTAAAGAAAAAAGGTACAGTATTTTTGAAATAATGTAGTATAGAGAAAGGTATATAAGCTTTGTAATGAGGGAGGCCAGCACATACCCACTGTATTACACTGGGCAGGATGCTTAACCTCTCTGAGTCTCAGTTTCACTAGCAGCTAAAACAAGAATCACAATCCTGTCCTTCTTTTGGGGGGAACCTCATGGAGTGCTATGGCTCAGTGGCTGCCCATGAATTGTATCTACTGTTATTGTGGCTGTTCTTATAAATAGAGAACAAAATAAAGATCTCTAACGTGTGCACTTGTTTTTATTTTAAGGAAGCACTAAAAACCTTGAAAAAATAATTAAAATATTGGATTTTTTAATAAGATTATTTTTCTTCAGGAGCATTATTCACTTCAAAGTTCTCCTTGAAAATGGAGGACATGGTACATGAGAATCAAATGACTTTTTCAGCTAGAATGATAGACAATGGATTTTGGTTTTGAAAGAAACCTTTGAGCCATGTCCCTGGGAAAAGACGTGTGCCCTGAGCGTCCACATGGGAACAGCCTGTAGCTGAGAGGTCTCTTAGGAATGACCGTTCTTCGAGCTTTTGCAACTTTCATGTTCCTGAAAATAAAGATTTGTCATAAAGGATCTCAAGTCAAGATCGAAAACTCGGGGAAAAATTAATGGCAACACATTAACAATCTGATAGCGTAATTCTAACCTATCAGAAGCACAAAGGGAAATGACCACCCAGAACACACTTTTGTTAAATGCTGAGCTTTCCCTGAGAAGGGAAATTAAAAGTTACAAACTTTCCCCGTCACATACAGACACGCACACACAGATGCACACACGAGCATGTGCCCACCCAGGGGTCTGTTATGGGAGTGCTTCACAACTCCCTGGGAAGAGCGTGCCTGTGACAAGCGTATCAGCACTGCCTAGGAAGGGATAGGAGTTTTCTATCCCTTCCTAGGGACATTGGGAGTTTTCTATCCCTTCCTAGGGACATTGGGAGTTTTCTACCAGCAGAAGCACTCAGTGGAAAGTGGAGCTTCAAATATTGAAATAATGTTTTCCTGAAGCAAAAGAATAAACCAACAGATTTCTTCAGATCTCAGCTTAAAAATGTTCCACCAGTTGTATTTAGATGTTTTGAAAGTCAGTCTGTGAATGACTATTATTCAGTAACTTCGGTAAACAAGCAGACTACCTTCACTTTCAAAAACATCTTTTACCCCCTTTGAGTCCCAGCACTTCAAAACATTCACCATTTTTTACTCAGACCAGGAGCTGATAGAACCAGTCGTGTGGTTCCCCTCGATACTCAGAATACTGCAAGCAGTTCAATGAAACCTAACACCTGCCTCTCTTAAATGAAACTCGAATCAGCTGACGCGCTTGCTGCCAGTGGGCCCATGGAAGGTGAAAGGAAATGTCGGGAAACACTCGAACACACTTAAGAGAAAGGCTTTCTTCACGTTCATGGAACTAGGAGAGAACTACAGGTGTCCCAGTCCCACCCTTCACGTCACCGATGAGGAAGCCAACTTGCACCTGACTACCCAGCTTGTTAAAGGCGAGCTTACAGTAAACCTGATACCTGACCCCCAGTTCTGTTTTCACTCATATAGGCACACACCTCAATTTCCCTTGAAATCCTTCTTGTTGTTTGATAAAGAGTGAAACCACTGAAAAATTGTTGTGAAAAACTGGTTTCATAGTTGATTGATTCAATTCCAGGGGGAGAGAGAGTCAAGGATGCCTCAAAGTCACCTTGATTACCAGAATAACACCCAGTCAGGCGTGTTTGTGGTGAGCCATGAGAGTACAGGAGATTCCTCGGTGAGAAAGTAAAGGAAAAACAGTTATACAATGAGACCATGATTTAACTATGGGGAAAAACCTCTGTTGATGGAGTGGGAAGAGGATGAATAACAGTAATTGGCACTTTTGACTTCTTCCCCAGTGCTTCAGACTGGTGTTTCAAGTGTGTGGGAAGAGCCCAGACAAGCCGCAACAGCCCGTGGTACATTTGCTCACATCCCATACCTGTGCCCCACACCCTTCCATCCCAGATGAGCTCCTGGCTCCTGGTCTCCACTTAGAAAGCACAGACCAGGGCAGGGGGTTGGTAGAAGAAGAAGAAGTGAGGGCTGCTTTGGGAGACGGAAGGCTCGCAGGACTAGAGCTCTGATGTGCCCCAGTCTGCAGGTCCCCACATTTCAGAGGGAGCTGCCTGCGGGATGGCAGTTGAGAGGACACTCTGCTCACCTGAGACGTCCACGTTCGTACTGATCCTGGCTGTCTTTGTCCCTTTTCCATTGAAAAGTGTGGCCAATTTCTGGGGCTGCCACATCAGCGTCCACTCTCACCACTCAGCAGAACCTTGCATTCGCACATTGCCAGGGTTCTTGGTCAAAACCAGTGTTTTGACCAAGACAAAACCAGTGCTTCTGTTTCCTTTCTTCATTTTGCTGTCTTTCTCCAGCCACTTTGGCCTGGTCGACATTTTGGAGAATTTTGAAGTTAAATTAGGACTGAAAGGATGAGTAGAATCTGCCCTGCATTATTCCAAGAGGTGAAAGTAACATAAATGACACTTTTTATGGATGTCAGCTGTTCGTATATCACCTTCACAATTCTTCCATGTTGCGTACCTAATGTTTCATTTGTATTGACTTTTTGAAACTTTAATGTTTACTTTAGTCTAAGTCTAAGAAATAAAAATCTGTCGAATCATGAATTTGAAGTACATGTGTATCTTTCCAGTTGACATTACATTTAAATATATGTGAACATTTTTGATGTTTACTCCTACAGCACCAAAAATTATCAGTGGAAACACCAAATAATCAAGTTAAAGAATGCTGTGAAATATACCAGATGAACTTACCAGGAAAAAAAGTAATTTTACATAATGTTAGGTGGAAAGGCTTGGAGCAAAGTATGCAGATCTTTGATATGGGAGGCGGGAAGCAAGGCGTGATAAGAGGTGGGGATGAAATTAAAGCGATGTTTAAAAACAATCTCCTGCTAGATACAAACAGGAAGCACTGGAGGTGAGAAGGCCTAGATTTGATAAGGCCAGAAGTCTGTTAGAGATCATGGCCACGCCAGAGAGTGAGAGGCGGGCTACACTGATGGACTCGGGAAAGCGGGAAAGGATGCAGAGCTCCATTGTGGTAGAAAAACAGACAAGAACCTGCAGGCAGCGGAGGAGAAAACTGAAGGAGACAACATCAAAGATGACTGCATTTTTTAAACTTTATTTTCATTGTCGACATTATTACAGATGCCCTCATTCTCCTCCCCCTTGTCTGCCTCCACCCAGCCCTGCCCCCACTTCCTACCGGCCATCACCTCACGGTTGTCTGTGTCTGTGGGTTGCACATGTCTGCTCTTTGGCTAATCCTTTCCCCTTCTTTCATCCAGTCCCCCTCCACCCTCGTATCACAGCTGTTACTTTGTTTCATGTGTCCATGCCTTTGGTTTTGTTTTGTTTGCCAGTTTATTTTGTTCATTAGGTTCCACATATATGTGAGATCATATGGTATTTGTCTTTCTTTGACTGGCTTGTCTTTCTTTCATTCACTTAGCATAATAATCTCCATTTTCACAGGAGTGACTGCTAATGTGGTTGGCAGACGACATGCCAGGGGGATTAGACACCCTGATGAAATGTCCGGTAAGCATTTAGCCAGACGGGTCAAGGGCTGAATGAGAGGACAAGACCACAGTGGTTTGAGAGTCAGCAGCAGAGATTTCACAGGTCAATTTAACGAATGGATATTCATCCCGCGATACAAAGTAAGAAGAGCAAAGTACAGCTCTGTTCAGGAATCCAAGCTAAAGGAGCGGAGGAGAGGTCATTAATAAACAGAAAAGCGTCTGCTCTAGGGCAGGTTCCTCAACCTTGGCAGGATGGCCATGGACAAGGGTGTGGTGATTGCTGGGGACAGGAGGGCGTCACCAAAGGGTAATGGGGAAAATGCAATAAAGATTAAATAGAAAGTGAACAGACAAAAAAATTACCAAGATCTGACCCCACCCCCAGACCAATTAAATATGCCTCTCTGGGACCATAACAAACATTATTACCAAATTAAGATTCTGGAAAGTATGGAAAATTTGAGACATATAATAAACTTTAAACTAGACCTCTTAATCCTGCCCTTCAAGAAGCAGGCCAGTTTTCTAGAACATTGTCTCCATAGATATAATAAATGAAATAAAGTATGTGGATATATAATAGTAATTTCATCTATGTAGAATTCTTGGTATTTTTTTTGAAATCTGCATTTTTTCCATCCTTTTATTTTTTCATTTTATTCAGAATTGCAGGTGTTTCATTTGTGAGGGTTTTTTAGGGTATTTATTTTGTGCAGTCATTTCTAATAAGAAAATGGTTTTATCTATGTGCACAGTGCCAAGCTTTCTTTTCCACACCTGTCAGTGCTTCTGTATTATAAGGCCTAACAGGAAATTTCTTCTTTTATCCTGTATATATTTTTATATGTTTTCTTCATATTTATTTGGATATTGTCTATAACTAATGCTTTCAGAGATGCTCTTGGGGAATCTTAGTATAGGGTGGGGCAAAAGTAGATTTACATATATTTGTATGGAAAATAACACATTAATTAATGATAATATAAGAATTAACTCTGTGTTTTGCATACTCACAACTGCAAACGTACTTTTCTTCAACCCTGTTCTTGTTCATTATTTGCAAAGCTTTAAAAATCAAACATAAAAAACAATAAAAACATTTAAATGATTTCAGATTTTTTAAAGTTATTGTATTAGTTCACATTGGATAGGAAAGAAATAAACTTCAATAAATCAACAAACAAGAAGTGTTGGTGAGGGTGTGGAGAAAGGGGAACCCTTTTGCACTGTTGCTGGGAACACAGACTGGTGCAACCTGTGTAGAAAGCAGTGTGGAGATACCTCAAAAAGTTAAAGGGGATCTGATCTGCCTTATGATCCAGAGATCCCACTTCTGGGAATTTATCCAAAGATACTACAAACACTAATTTGAAAGAATATATGCACCCCTATGTTCATTACAGAGATACTTACAATAGCCAAGATATGGAAGCAGCCCAAGTATCCATCAGTAGATTAGTGAGTAAAACAGCTATGGTATATTTCCATAATGGAATACTGCTTGGCCATAAAAAAGAAGAAAATTTTACTCTTTGTGACAGCATGGATGAACCTGGAGAACATCATGCTAAGTGAAATAGGCCAGTTAGAGAAAGAAAAGTACCCTATAGTTTCACTCACATGTGGAATCTATCAAACAAAATAAACTACTGTAACAAGGAAAAATAGAGGCACTCATAGATAAGAAGCAGCATGACAGCTCTGTTGGTGGGGGCAGCTAGGGGGATGGAGGGATTGAGCAAAAGAGAAAAAAAAGAGAGAAGGAACTCATGGACATAGACAACAATGTGCTGATTGCAAGGGAGAGTGGGTGAGTGGAGGCAGAAGAGGGTATGGGGGATAAATGGTGATGGAAACAAATTAAATTAAATGTCTTTAAAAAGATTAAAAATAAAAAGAAATAAACTTCTAAGAGAAGATGCCTATCCCAGGTTCAGCTCTGCCCACTAAAAGGAATAAAGAAATAAAGTTCTTTAGCTTCTACATTTCCCATACTATTCTTACCCTCCCCCTGTCTATTTTCTCCCTACCATCTATGCTACTTATTCTCTGTACATTTTCCCCCTTCCTCCTCCTCCCACTCTCCTCTTGTTAACCCTCCATGTGATCTCCATTCTGTGGTTCTGTTCTGTTCTAGTTGTTTGCTTAGTTTGTTTTTGTTTTAGGTGTGGTTGTTCATAATTGTGAGTTTGCTGTCATTTTACTATACATGTTTTTTACCTTCTTTTTCTCAGATAAGTTCCTTTAACATTTCCACCTTTGTTCCTCCAATTGTCTTTATTAATGATACCTGATATTTATCTGAAATATTTTCTCTGATGTGACTTTGAATAGGTAGAGGCAATTCATTCTAAATATTATATATGCATGTAAAACTGTGATATTGGAAAATTAATACCATCATTTACCCATAGCCTTTTAAAATAACTTACTCTGATAGATAATAGCACTTTTTTCTAAAACTCAGTAAATAACTTTGAAGATTCAATAATTTTTGTGTGTTTTAGCTAAGCAACAATAATAATAAATTATATTTACATAAAGTTTCCTATGTGGTAAGATGAGGTAACTGAGTTTAAGAACAGTTAAATAACCTAAGATTATATAACTTGTTCAAAAAAGGAATAAAAGCTCATTATTAAATTTTAAATAAAATGGGAGACAATTCACTAAGAAATGATCACACAGAAAAGTGTAAATCCTAGAATATCAGAAATGTTTTTCTTGGAGATCAAGATGTTTAAAATATATATATTTTATTGATTATACTATTACAGTTGTCCCATTTTCCCCCTTCACTCCCCTCCACTCTGCACACCCTCTCCCACCCACATTCCCCCACTTTAGTTCATGTCCATGTGTCATACTTATAAGTTCTTTAGCTTCTACATTCCCCATACTATTCTTACCCTCCCTCTGTCTCTTTTCTCCCTACCATCTATGCTACTTATTCTCTGTACATTTTCCCCCTTCCTCCTCCTCCCACTCTCCTCTTGTTAACCCTCCATGTGATCTCCATTCTGTGGTTCTGTTCCTGTTCTAGTTGTTTGCTTAGTTTGTTTTTGTTTTAGGTGTGGTTGTTCATAATTGTGAGTTTGTTGTCATTTTACTATACATGTTTTTTACCTTCTTTTTCTCAGATAAGTTCCTTTAACATTTCATATAATAAGGGCTTGGTGATGATGAACTCCTTGCACTTGACCTTATCTGAGAAGTACTTTATCTGCCCTCCCATTCTAAATGAAAGCTTTGCTTGGATACAAGTCCTTGCCTTTCATGACTTGGAATACTTCTTTCCAACTCCTTCTTGCCTGCAAGGTCTCTTTTGAGAAATCCGCTGACAGTCTGATGGGAATTCCTCTATAGGTAACTTTCTCTTTGTCTCTTGCTGCTTCTAGGATTCTCTCCTTCATTTTCATCTTGGCTAATGTAATTATGATGTGTCTTGGTGTGTTCCTATTTGGGTCCGACTTCTTTTGGACTCTCTGAGCTTTCTGGACTTCCTGGAAGTCTATTGCCTTTGCCTTTGAGGAAATTCTCCTTCATTATTTGTTCAAATAAGTTTTCCACTTGTTGCTCTTCCTCTTCTCCTTCTGGTACCCCTATGGTTTGGATGTTGGAACATTTAAAGATGTCCTGGAGGTTTCTAAGCCTTTCATTTTTTTTGAGTTCTTGTTTCTTCATTCTTTTCTGTTTGATTGTTTCTTTCTTCCTTCTGGTCCACTCCATTTATTTGAGTCCCAGTTTCCTTCCCTCCACTATTGGTTCCCTGTACATTCAAAGAAAATAAACATACATTCCCTGTACAAATAAAGAAAATAAATTTTCCTTTATTTCACTTAGTGTAGCCTTCATTTTTTTATCTAATTTGTGACCAAATTCAACCAATTCTGTGAACATCCTGATCACCAGTGCTTTGAACTGTGCATCTGATACGTTGGCTACCTCTTCTTCACTTAGTTGTATTTGTTCTGGAGCTTTGATCTGTTCTTTTGTGGGGGCCATTTCTTTTTGTGTTGATGCACCTGTCACATAGTGAGAGGCAGAGCCTTAGGTGTTCACCAGGGCAGGGCAACCCAGTTGCTGGGTTGTGATGCTGTTTGTGAAGAAGTGGTCAGAGAGGGAACAGTGCTCATCTCTCTGCTAGATTTCAGTCACTTCCCCTGCTTTCCCCAAGCAAACTGGGCTCTTTTGGTGCTGATTCCCATGCGGGTGGGCTTGTGTACATTTTAGGACCCTGTGGGTCTCTCCAACAAACTCTCCTGTGAGGCTGGGAGTCTCTCCCAGCACCTCAATCCCCACATGTGTTTTCAATTGGTGTTTTGAGGCTCTTTCCCGAGCTGGAGCCCAGGGTTGCATAGTCTGTCTCACTCCCCAGTTTTTTCTGGTTCGCCTGTGAGCGAATATGGAGCCACCCGGTCCACCAGCTGCCTTGCAAGCCTTGCCCCTCCATAGTCCACCACCTCGCTGGGTCCACCAGCCACCACCTGCATGCCCAGGGCCTGCCAGCCACTGCTTTTTTTTTTTGCCACAACCCCTCTCTGCCCAGCTGCCCAACTCTACCCCTCCTACCAGTCTGGATGAATGAATATGTCCACTTTAACTCCTTGCTTGTCAGACTTCCATACAGTTCAATTTTCTGCCAGTACTGGTTATTTTTTTGTTTGTTTCTAAATTTTAGTTGTCCTTATTTTGGTTGTGCAAGGGGGCACAGTGTGTCTACCTATGCCTCCATCTTGGCCGGAAAGGAGGACAAGATTTTTATATCATAAATTTGTTTTTTACTTCACACCCTTTCAAATATACCCTGTGTTCATAATCTCATAACCCCTCACCTATTAGTATCTACAGAACAAATGGTGTGCACCTTCCTCCACGTAAAAAGCCCTTCAGAAAAAAGCCCTTGAGAACAATGATTAGGCCCACTGGTTAAGCTCTGTTTTTGCAGGCCAAACAGCCTCATTCATTGACCTGTTCTTCATAAAGTCCTGTTCCTTCTGGTTACTCTCCCCTGAACTGCAAAGGATTTCTACACTTTTTTCTCTTTTTTTTATTTTATTTATTTATTTTTAGAGCTAAGGGAAGGGAAGGAGAAAGAGAGGGAGAGAAACATCAATATGTGGTTGCCTCTCACACTCCCCCTACTGGGGACCTGGCTCACAACACAGGCATGTGCCCTGACTGGGAATCAAACCAGCAACCCTTTGGTTCACAGCCCAGCACTCAATCCATAGAGCCATATTAGCCAGGGCTATATCTTCTTCTGAACTCGGCTCTGCAGAAGTAAATGTAATGTTTCCAGTTAAGTTCAATCAAAACTGAGGGGGAGAGAAATAATGTCTGCTTCTTCTTTTTTAGATACTATCTTTACTAATGCTCTTTTCCTATTGGGATTTTTCACATCTAAATCCATTCCAAAGCCATTGTTGATGCTCTCTGTGAATAACCTCAAGTCTTTCTCCCAAATGCTGAGGCCAAGCCACATAGCCCACTCTGGTGCTTATAAATTGCTTGTTTCTTTTTAAGGGTTTCTTTTTAACGGGTTAACAAATATGAAAGCCTTTTTTAACTCATTGTCGGAGTTGCCTACATAGGGCAGAAGAAAAGCACATGGAACTGAGCTCTACACAAAATTCCCTGGAGAAAATATAATACAGTTACCCAACACTTAAGCCTCAGTGTTCATCCTATATAAATGTATCATAAAGTTTCTATAATTGTTTTAATACTCTCCAATAATTTTTTCTGCCTCCATAGAGGATTTCTAAAGTCATCATAGGGTCCCCTCCCAAAATTTATGAAATCAAGCTATATTCTCTAGAAATGTGTCCTTTGATGGGTGTGGGGAGGTTAAGTGGTATTTTTATCTTTTTCATTGGGAGGCAGAATTCACACTGCATTTTATACATAGACAGGAATTTGGCAGGATGAATAGAAAAACGGACGTTTCTCCAAGCAAGGGCCAAGCTTTATGATCTCAAACAGCAGTGCAAACGAAATGAGTGGGTAGAACAAAGCCTGTGAGATTATGGCAGAGCAGTGTTGCTTAATGGAGAGAGTGAGCATAACCCAAGTTATAAAAGAGGCCAAAAGTAAAGATGAAGAAGAAGGGCAAGTAGCAAATTGAGGTAAGAAAAAAAATAATAGTTGTCAAAGTGATAAAGCTGCAAAGTCAAGAGTTAGGACAGGATTGGTAGTAGGAAGAATAGAAGATGATTTTTACAAAAGCGGTGGAACAATTCACAGAAAATTGCTAAAGTAGAATAGAACAATCAAGGGTACAGTAAGTAAGAGCTCCAGTTTCCTAGGAGAATTTTTCTCATGTTTAATATTTGTTTAACATGAAGTTAAGAAGCGCTTTACTTTCAGGAATCCTGGCTAATAAGCCAAAGGGGTCATGTTTCGAGAAGAAAGCATGATTTCTCAACCTTGGCAGTGTGTTAGAATCAGCTGGACGACTATAAAAAACGTTTAACTTTTTTTTAAAGATTTTATTTATTTATCTTTAGAGGGGAAGGAGAGAAATATCATTGTATGGTTGCCTCTTGTGAGTCCCCTGCTGGGGACTGGCCTGCAACCCAGGCATGTGCCCTGACTGGGAATCAAACCACGATCGTGTGGTTTGCAGGCCCACGCTCAGTCCACTGAGCTACACCAGCCAGGGCAAAAAAATGTTTAACTTTTTGTACTGATTTCTCTTATAGTTGATTTTTTTAACTTTGTAAGTGAAAATTTAAAAATGACCTAGCAAAGTTGGTTTGTATTTTTTTTTTTTCAGTTGAAAGCTTAACTCAACAGGAAGTTATTACTAGACCTGTTAGAAAACTACCCCTCTGGTTCTGCTGAACTTCTCTGCAGTGTTTGAACTGTAAGACATCTTCCTTCCCTTGCAACTTCCTTACAATTTTCACTTGGAATTTTTATGATGTCATGGGGAAATGCTTCTTCAGTGTGTCTGAACTAAATCAACACTTTGATTCCCTATTCATATGATGTCCCCATTGAGAAAGACACACTGAGTTTAGGATCTACATGACTAAACAGTCTCAAGCCCAGGTTTCCTGCTACTATCAATAGATTGTGGAAGACAGAAAACTACTGACTAAAATACTTAAGTGGAATCTCTGCTTTCTGAGAAAAGCATGACTTTCAGAGAAGAATAAGATGCTTTACATAAAAATATTCCCACTAAAATATAATTTTTCAGGAAAATTAAACCTTTGGTGCCACGCAGTTGATGATGTAGAATTTATATTAAGTTTTCTAAACCATTTAAATTTAAATAAAGATTTTCTACTTGAGATTCTAAGATACAAATAAAGTTTCATTTGAAATATCCCCACTTTAAAGGGGATGGAAACAATCAGATACTTTATTTCTTATATCAAATATATATTTTTGAATAATTCCTTTTTACACTTGTGAAACATTCTCTCTATGTTCAAAATGAAGGAATTTCTAATTAGCTGATGCTAAATATTAATCTACAGGTTGAAAAATATGTTCCAACATTATAGTATGGTAAAAAGGGAGCTGTTACAGAATTGTGATATAAAAACAGCAGAACATTTCAGCCTAATTATTAATGAAACACATGATTGTTTTGGGAATCACTAAGTTTTGCCATCAACTTTGTCTGCCCTTCACTTACACTCCGTAAGTTGGCAGCTTGTGTATCCCCTTAGACCTTTCAAAAAGGAGCAGGTTTGATTAACTCAGTTCAGTTGAGTATCTTCTTTTAACCACCGAGGATGAGCTCCCTCTCCTCATAGGAACTCTATTTCTTTTTCTGTTGATGCACCTGTCACATAGTGTGACTATGATGTCCTATGAACTCTATGGGGATCCTGTGAGGACATCTCTCAGCTTTTGGTCACGCTTCCTCTATCTGACCTGATTGTTTATTCCCTATGTCTTCAAACATAACCGTCTTTCCTTCAAGTATCATATCTTCCATGAGACTTCCCAACCATCAAGCTGACTTTTCTTCCAGGGCATCCACTCTGCACACGCTACCTGCCAGCTAGTCAAAAGCCCTCCACCTACCAAGGATCCCTAACCATTGACAGTGTCTGCCCCTGCCATCCAACCTTTGATATTACCCAAAGCAGATGATCATCCTTCTGACATATTGTCACAGTCAGTAGAAGCATCACATGACATTGCAATGCCTACCTCCGACATTCGCCTCACTTCCTCTCAGCACGTAGGCATTGTGCCACCTCACATCATCACAAGAAGATAGGTAAGTACAGGATAATGAGATACTTTAAGAGAAAAAGATGACATTCACAGAACTTTTATTACAGTATATTGTTATAATTGTCCTACCTTATTATTATTGTCAATGTTGTACTATGCCCCATTTATAAGTTAAACTTCATCGCAGATATGTTTGCATAGGATAAAAACATATAGAGTTTGGTATTATCCATGGTTTCAGGCACCTAAATGGAGTCTTGGAATGTATCCCCTGTGGGTAAGGGGGAACTACTATATGTAGCCTTCAGAGCTTCTAACATTAAATACGTTTTATTGCTTGGCCCTCAAGTTCTCAAAAACACTCCCTAGAAATCATCTTTGAAATCCATTACCACAATTGCTCTAGCATGCTGAGGTTGATGGTGCTATCACCCAGTGCTCTTGTCATAAAAAAAAAGTTCCTGTGTGATTTAAGTCTGGGGGATATTTCTTCTCTTGAGAAACTGATTTTTTCTCCCCCTATATTTTTCTTTCTATTTTGAAAGCTTGGTAATTCTAAGACGAGTTTGAAGTTGAATCTAAGAAACCATAACAACACTGATTCATGCAGAGAGATTTTCTCTTGACCCTAATTTTCTGTTTGTATCTAGCAAAGTTGTTTAGTTCTCCATAACTGCAAGTTTTCTTATATTCTATAGTAAGATAGAATCAGGATATACATAAATTTAATAAATAAATGCTAAGCACTCACTGTTTTATATAACTGAAGTAATGATTTAGTCTCAACAATTCTATGAAAGTAAATATTCTAAAATGCAAATCTATATCACTCTCTGAATAAAACTTGAGGATGAAGTCTAAGCTCCTACATATAATTGGCTACTGGATTCCTGAAAGTCCACATACTGTGTTTCTCTCCTTCCTGACCTCTAAAGAAAGTTCTGGCAGGCTGCTCTTGATCTTTTGAGATTTAGAATAGGTAAATTAGACAAAAAAAGGAACCAGAGAACGACAAAGAGTTAAAGAAAATAAGTAAATGTATTAAGAGATACAAGAGAAAGGGGGGAGGAGAGAACACATAGATGAGCACTGGGTGCCAAGAAAACAGTGGAGAATGGCAGACCCACGGGCAGTCTTGAGGTGTCAGAAAACAGTAAAAGTGAAAAATAGGGTTTGGAGGGAAAAATGAGGATTTGGACATATGTTGAAAAATAAAAATAAATATCAGAGCTACTTCGTGGTTTTTCTGTCACAGGACTCAGCTGGGAAGAAAGAAACTGGGCTGCGTGGGGCCCTGGGTTCTATTTGGAGTACCTTGGTAAAATGCAGCCCCCTTTTTCATTTGGCCACCACAGTTTCTCCTTATCCCACTGCACTTACTCTGTCTCTATGAGTTGCCTGCGGTTCACAGAGCACATCATTTTTTTCTCACATATAAGTTTTTGTGCTTGTCAAACATTGTTCTGTATACTTAGAACTCACACTCATCCACTCTTTTACACCCATCTAAGTCCTAGAGCTTCTTTGAAATCAGCTTCAATATTTACCTGCAGGAAACCTCCCTTCCTATTCCTTCTAAAGTGTTAGGTCTGATAGATGCCTGTCTGCATAACACAGAGAAGGTACAGGCCTGCTTTTTTTGACATTTTTTTATTGTTGTTCAAGTACAGTTTTCTGCTTTTTCTCCCCAGCCCTCTCCACCACCCAGCCCTCTCTACCACCCAGCCCTCCCCATCTCCCTCCCCTGTTTCCACACCCCTTGTTATTGTCCATGTGCCCCTTATAATTGTTCCTGCAAACCCTTCACCATTTTCCCTTATAATCCCCTCCTCTCTCCCTTCTGGCCACTGCCAGCCTGTGCTCTATTTCAGTGTCTTTGGTTGTATTTTGCTTGCTTGTTCATTTTGTTGATTGTGTTCCTGTTAAAGGTGAGATCATATGATATTTGTCTTTCACTGCCTGGCTTATTTCACTCAGCATAATGCTTTCCAGTTCCATCCACATTGTTGAAAAGGGTAGGAGCCCCTTCTTTTTTCCTGCTGCATAGAATTCCATTGTGTAAATGGACCATAGTTTTTGACCCATTCATTAATTGATGGGCACTTAAGTTGCTTCCAGCACTTGGCTATTGTAAATTGTGCTGCTATGAACATTGGGGTGCATAGGTTCCCTTGGATTGGTGTTTCAGGGTTCTTAGGGTATAATCCTAGCAGTGGAATTGCTGGGTCTAAAGGCAGGTCCATTTTTAGTTTTTTGAGGGAATTTCATACTGTTTTCCATAGTGGTTGCACCAGTCTGCAATCCCACCAACAGTGCAATAGGGTTCCCTTTTCTCCACAACCTCTCCAACACTTGTTGTTTGTTGCTTTGTTTATGATGACCGTTCTCACTGATATGAAGTGGTATCTCATTGTGATTTTAATTTGCATCTCTCTGATGGCTAGTGATGCTGAGCATCTTTTCATATGTCTCTGGGCCCTCTGTATGTCCTCCTTGAAGAAGTGTTCTGTTCAAGTCATTTGTCTATTTTTTTAATTGGGTTGCTTGTTTTCTTAGAGTGGAGTCATGTGAGTTTTTAAATTTTTTTAGAGATCAATCAACAAGCCTTTAAACAGACTCATCAAGAAAAAAAGAGAGAGGACCCAAATAAACACAATCGGAAATGAAAGAGGAGAGATTAAAACTGATACCACAAAAATACAACGGATTGTAAGAAATTACTATGAAGAACTATGTGCTAAGACATTTGAAAACCTAGGTGAAATGGACAAATTTCTAGAAAAACATGCCTGCTTTATCAGTCACTTTAGTTCTGCCCCTCCCACTGCACTGAGCTCCATGAGGCAGGATGGTGAAGAGCAGGAAAATGAGCAATGTCTGCAAATGAAACAAGGAGAAGGGAATGCATGGCATCTGGAACTCAGAGCGGTTATAAAACTAAAGCTCCCTCTCAGACACCTCTATGACAGTGTTGTCAGACATTAGTGGTCATTAGCATCCCCTGAAGCACTCGTTCAGGTTGATTGCAAAGTCCACCCCCAGAGTTTCTGGGGTGAGGGCTAAGAATTTGCATTTCTAACAAAATCCCAAGCAGTGTGATGTGTGGATGTGGGGGTGCACTTCTCTAAGCCCTGCCCTGAATTATTTTTGTATTTGTTTTTCTATCTTCCTCCTTTCAGATTCTAAGCACTTATCACTGGCAGAAAGTAACTTCGAGAACTTTGACTCCTCTCCATGCCCATCTTCTTATTCTAGACCTTCAGAAAGTAATAAAATAGCTGCTTCCCTCCTTGGCGGCCGTTTTGTGGAGTGGTGAAGAACGTACAGGGTCCAAAGACAGAGCTGGATCCAAGTTTTACTTCTGCCATTTACAAACTGCGTCCTCAGCAAGTTACTAATTTCTGTATGCAAAGTACTCTACACAGTGCCCATGTAAAGGTGAGTGTAATCATAATCAGTTACTAGTATCACTGTTGGTAGTCTCCTCAGACGAGATGTGCTTTCCTGATCTGCTTCCTTCAGTCTTCTCTTCATTATACACTCTCACTTAATATAAATAACAGTTCATGAAACTGTAGAGCTTTGAGACTCCCAGGTGTTTCTGTAAAGGTTTCAGAAGTGCTAGCAATCTCTCCACCCCAGCACACCTTCTTCACCTCTGACAAAGCAGCAGAACCTCCATTCCCTGGGGCTGGGGTAAAGCATCCTATTGGGGTAGATTAGGCCTAGCTGAGCACCCTCAATTGGAAGTATAGGTGTCCAGAAGTGGAAAAGAAGATAGAGAAATGCCTAGTAAACACAGGGGTGGAGCCCACATGAGGGGGTAAGTTATCTCTGAAGTAAAAGTATTATACCCACAGAGCAGAAAATCTATGTGAGTCAACACAAAGTCAGAGTCTGGGAATGAAGACTAACGGGAAAACTCCCAAGCTACTCTCTGGGATCAGTCAAAGAAGGGCTGGAGCCTTACCCAAATGCTGCTTTCTTCGCTTCCATTACATTTCCTCCTCTACTAATGGTAAGAGCTTAAAAAAAAAACACTTCAGGAATCAAATAGTCCAGTTTTCTTACTCTACTAGTAAAGGAAAAGACCCAGTCAAATACACTAAGTAGCAAAGCCAGAAATGAATCCAACTGTTTTAATCCCAAACTCATTTTTTGCTAGTGTACTGTATTTTCTCATGCTCTAATTCATCTTCTACCATCTCTAATCTATTCATTTCCCAGTTCAGCCAAAGAACAAATTCTTACCTAGTTAAGCCAGTCTCCAAAATGTCCAATTTCTCAGAACAGTTCTTTTTTTGAGGCCCACTTGCTTTCTCATTGAGGAGTCTTGGATTTTTCAGGGAGAGAGAAAAGAAAACACACACATAGAAACTATGAAGAAATTACCAGAGAAAATAGCTGGAGTCGCTAGTCAATGTCGTACTACCTCACAAATTCTGAAGATTTTCATCTTGGAGATCCAGGCTCCCAGAGCCAGCCTTGCTGCTCACCAGCTCTCAGCCTTGGCTCCACATTAGGCATGCTTGGGGAGGTTTTCAAATTCCCCATGACCAGACCAATTAAATCAGAATTTCTGAATAGGAAACTCAGATGGGAGGATTGTTAAGGTTTCCCAGGTGATTACAATGTGTGGAATCACTGAACTAACAAGCCATATGTTAGTTCATCTCCCAGATTCTGAGGCTGATGAGCTGGTATACAAGCTCCCTGGGTGGGGAACAGCTGTGTATGTGAGAGAGGGCAGTTCTTGGGAAGTAAGAAGTGAAATTAAACAGCCACTCAGTAGGGAATAAAGTCACAGTTTAATTTTAAAATAAAACCTTCCATTTTGTCAAGTCTACTTTTGCTTCTCTTCCAGATTTTTTCCTCTGCTTCAGTTTCATAAAATTATAGAGCTGAAGCAATAATGCTTTGGGGATCAATGCTGTTCATTATTAGAAGGGGATGTCATGACTTTTCTTAACAGTCTCCAGTGAACCCACAGAGCTGCAATGAATTATGTTTGCTCCCTTCATTTGTCTGCTAAACTATTTGCCTGATGCATTGGTTCTTTTCACTCCTTCAGACCTCCTGTAAAGACTCACTTAAGTGACCATGTTCATAGATGTAATCTTGGAAGGCTTCATGAGAGAAGCATTTGCCTGGAAGGCATTTAACTATTACCCCCTCAATGAAAAATATAGTGTGGGTGTTAACAGCTGACAATGACCTACATAGAAGAAAAGAATTAAGAAGGGAAGTTAGGAGAAGCAATATGTCGTAATGAAAGATATTAGGACTTGAAATCAGGTAAAGGTTTCATCTCTTCCACTATCTAGCCCTATGTCCATGAGAAAGAGTTTTTCATCTTCCTTAGCCTCCACTTACTCACCTGTAAAATAGGGATAATAATACCTACCTCACAGGGTCGTTTTAAAGATTATTATTCTTACATGTACGTACCTAGTATGGTGAGTGGAAATAATGGACACGCAAATGATTTTGGCAGTGAGAGGAAAGTCGCTGCCATTGTATTCGTGACGGCAGTAGTTGTTGTCACTGGGCCTTATCAACAGAGAAATAGTTAGCTTATACCCCAGACCGAAAGCCCTCTCTTTATTTTATTTAATTTATGTCTTATTTAGTGAAAGTTTGACATAAGTAATACCCATATGTATGAAATTGAAACTTATAATCAAAATTAATTTAAGAAAGTCCCTTTAATTTCTGGTTTGAAGATACTAAAATAGTATGAGAAAGTTTAAGCCAATTTTCTTCATACTGAAAGGTTAACCAAAACATCTCTGATTTCTAAAGCAACGGGAAAAAAGAAATCAATTCTATAATGAATACAATGTGCAGAAGTAAAGAAATTATTATAAAAGGTAAAAATTTGCAGTCAAGAGAAACTTTTCACCACATATGTGAAGAAATAACCTATTCTTTAGTAGGATATTTAGTAGAGAAAATAATGACCCAACACAACCTTGCAAAAAAGTACATAACTTCACCCTGGTCGTGAGTGTATCAGGCAAATGACTAACAACGGCATAAATTATTTTCTATATCAAAGAAAAGTACGAAATAGCTGTATGGCCTTAGGAATTTTTCTTCATCTGAGCAGCATTTTCCTAATTACTAAAGTTGAGATAATAATAATTAGGCTACTGTTATACATGTGAAATTATTAGCTGGTGCTGTACCTAAAGCACTTAATACAGAGCCTTCCCTTTTGTTGTTGTTGCCGTCTTTCATTTTTATCTCTGCTGCTAGGATTAAAGTGATTTAGCAGAAAAATTTGAAGACATATCAGAAAATAATAATCTACCTAATTTCTAACACCTGGTGTGGTCCCACGATTTGAGTGACATTGGAGGTAGGTCAGAGGATCCTGGTGTCCTCACGTGTCCTCAGTTTGTGAGTAGGAACTGCAGAACGCAGGGAGGTACTCAATAGGATTTCTGGGTTTTAATCAAGCGAGTTGATTATATTAAGAAATGACAGCTCTTGTCAACTTTCATGATTTTTTCTAAAAGGTTTTGATCAGAAAGCTATGTTACAAAGGTTTTTAATTTCTTGTAACAATGGGACATCTTTTCTAGTTAGGTATCAAAGTAGCCTTGCCGTGTCTCTGAACAGCACCTGGGGACTGTGTGAGTTGTTAGAGGGACTAGCACACAGAAGAGCGCAGCAGAACGGAGTTTGCCTTTTGGGGCACTCATCCTTAAGTGAGAGCCGCAGCAGACTTTGCAAAGGGGATGGCAGGCCTTTCTATTTTTTTTTTTTTTGATTCATTCACTGGATATTTCTTAAGCACTTAGGAGTGACCTGCTGCTATAACAAACAACCCTGAAATTTTACTGGTTTGACACTATATGATTTAGTTCTCATACATAAAATCCCATCAGACATTCAAATCCCATCAACAGCTTTCATTCAAGCATTGACAAAAATCCCAGACAGTTCCATTAGAGACTCTGTCATGTTCTAGGATCTCTTCAGAATCCTCTGCTGCATATTGTACCTGCAGCCAAGCAGGCAAAAAGAAAGAGACCTCAGAGAACTGAGTGCCTGACACTTAGTCACCTCAGCTTGGAATAGAAATACATCATTTCAGTGCTACAGTAAATGGTCCCACTTGGATACAATGGAAACTAGGAAGAGTAGCTAGGTAGCCATTTCCCAGAAGCGAGTGTACACTGTGGAGGTGAGGGTGGGTGTGATTCTGCGTTGCTCATCTAACTATCACTGTCAGAAGCACGCAGGTGCTGGGGAAAGATCAATTTTTTAAAAAAATGAGTGTATCTCTCATCATGGAGCTTACAGTCTAATTCCTTTTTACTCTAAAGCGGGTCTTTCCTCATGAATCAGTGGGCTGAATTGCCTTTCATCAACTTTCCTTTCGGCTCTGTCTGTATTGTAGAACTACATGTCCCACAATCCCTTGCCAGTGTCAGGTTGTTTCTGCCAATGAGGCATTCACAAAGATTTGAAGAGAAGCCATTTTTCTCAGCAGCAGCTGCTTAAAGGCAGATGAGGTCATTGTTGGCAGCACTCCTTGGCTTTCAGTGCTTCTCCCAGGAATCACCCGCTGACAGCAGACACTGAGATCATCAGCTGACACTTCCAGCGACTCTGGCCATCCTCCTGAGAAGAACCCACTTCAGGACTCCTTGTAACTGGAGTCATTGCTAGTGGTTGTCCTGCCATCCTGCACTTTTAAATTTGATGGAAAATAGTCTTCCAGACCTCCTCTCCCTCTGCAATTTCCATGCTCTATACTAGTTTTCTTCCTACTCAAAATACTAGAGTAATGACTGTTTTCTGACAAAATCGAATACATGCCAGGTCTTATGGTAAATAATAAAGAATACAATTGACATGCCAAATAGGTAAACTTCTGCCTTTATCACGCTTATTTTAATAAGCTCAGTGAAATATTATAAAACATAATAAACCAATAAATGCATATATTCTGACAAGTACTTTAAAGAAAATATGTAGGGTGCTATGAGATTGTCAATCAAGAGGACTTTTTTTCAAGAGAGGTAAACTAAGAGTTGGGGTGAGTAGACCCCACAATCATCATCAGGTTAGAAAGGGGAAAAGAGAAACCATAGTAACTCGATGCCACATTAGTAGCAGAAAGAATTTGGCAGAATCCTTGGAAGTATATGACTAATTAAATGCTAATGCCTCTGAATGTTAATGATGAATGACAGCATAAGAGTGGTCACAGTTTATCAAGGTCATGATAAATATCTCCCAGAGACAATAAACTCTACTTTGTTTTTACATAATAGGACAAAATACTTCATATTAGCTATATCGTTCAAGGATCTGGAACATTAGTAAAATGAAAAAAACATTTGACTATAAATGTAATTTTTAATAGTAGTAAATATTGGAATTTTAGACACAGGGTCAAGTAAAACTAAGTAGAAAATTGCTCTGAGTAGTTCTGGTCAAGAAAAGATGGTGCTGCCCTGGTTGTGTGGCTCAGTTGGTGTGATTCTGTGTTGCTCAGCTAACCATCACTCAGTTGGTTGGAGCATCATCCCCATACACCAAAAGTTTGCAGGTTCAGTCCGCCATCAGAGCACATACCCAGGTTGAGGGTTCAGTCCCCTGTCAGGGCATGAGGTCAAGTATGGGAGGCAACCAATCAATGTTCCTCTCCTACATCTCTCTCTCTTACATCTCTTTCTCTCTCAAACTTCCTCTCTCTCTCTCTCTTCCTTCCCTCTCCCTTTCTTCCTTCCTTCCTTCCTCTCTCTCTAAAATCAATAAACATATCCTCAGAGTATTAAAAAAGAAAGAAAAAATAGTGCTTATATTCTTTCCACACATTAATTGCATTTGTCAGCCAATGACTAAAATACTTATTCATTTATGTTTTACAAACTAATCTAGATTTGGGAAAGACCATCAGTATTCACTAATGGGATATGCATTGATTGTATAAAAGTTCTAAGATATAATTATCATGAGCTCCATTTTTCAGTGTTATTGTTAATGTTAATATAGTTCACAATAAATTATTAATATTCTACTAAGAGCTTTGGGAAAAATCATGAATAGGCAACCACTGGATTCTGTATTAACCAAAACTAGAACATATAAAAAGTTTATATAAGTCTGCTTGGCTCTCTATATCTTCAACATTCAGGAATAGGTCTGTTAATTCACCTCTTTCTGACCTCTGAATATAATCAAGTATATTTCTTCTAAGTCTGTCCAGTAGTTCAAAGCTCAGCATCTGGCCAGTCTAGCCACCTGCCCTAGAGTGTTACTGCACAGAACCAGAGACCAAACCTTTTCTTTATAAACAAGCTTCCAGAATATACTTACCTACTCAACAAATATTTATTGAACACCGTATTTGTGTTGTACCCTAGAAATAACTGAAGAGGACTTATATGATCCCTACCCTGGCAGAGACTGAGAGTGTAGGGGGTGGAAGGAAGTAAGAAGCAACTAATCCAAACTTGAAAAATTTGAGTTTCCCAGGGAAAAAAAATGCCTTCTAATCAAGACCTAAGGCAGAAGTGTCAAACTCATTTTTACCAGGCACCACATCAGCCTGCAGTTACCTTCAAAGGGTAGAATGTAATTTTAGGACTGTATAAATGTAACTACTCCTTAACTAGGGAGAAGGAGCTCGGTGCTGCCACTGCATAGAAACAAGTTGCCAGACCGGATAAAACAAGGTGGAGGGCCTAATTCAGCCTGCAGGCCCTGTGTTTGCCACCTGTGACCTAAAGGATGCTAAAAGAATTATCCTGGCACAGAAAAGAGGTAAAATTATCTGGCAGAAGAATCAGCCTTGAGAGACCTGGAAGTAAGAAAAAAACATGGCAGATGGTCTATTGGAGAAACTGGAAAGAGTTCAGTGTGGCTAGATTTTAAATGACAGCACTGAGTGGTGTAACATTGGAGGTCAGAGAATTAAGGAGTGGACTTTGTAGGACCTGGTAGGCCATGTTAGAGAGTTTGTATTTTAGGAAAAAATGGAGCATTGAATTGTGTAAGTCAGGAAAATGATAGGAAAATTTTTACATTTTGGAAATTTCATTTTGGCTGCCACGTGCAGAATGGAAAAGAACAAGAGGACAACAAGGGAGGAGGACCCATGTAGAAGATTATTGCCATAATGCAATTAAGAAATTATGCTAGTTTAGTCTACAGCAGTGAGTCTTTATCTGGAGTTGTTGATTCCTACTGAGTTCCATTTAGAATTGGGTTCCTTACTTACCCCCTCATATTCCTTTCTAAACGTTCATGTCCTACTGCAAACCAGGCTCCATGGCTGAACTTCTACTGCGTGACACCACATATGATTGAAAGTAACTGATTGTCAGGCTGCCCTTTGCTGACTGCTTTAACCATGGGTTTCTGAATGTGACCTGCTGTACTCACCACTGGGACCTGTGTTTCTTGCCTACCTTGCCCTGAACAACTCCTATTTTTCTGACATAAGAACTTGTAATTTGCAGTCATTCCTCTGTAAAACTGCTTGGTCTCCAACTCCTGACCGTGTCACCTTACTCTCCCTATGACCTAAACTCCAATTAATACACTGGCGGCAGCATGAACTCCAGAATCTTGCATCGATGCATTGACATAGATTTTAGAATCTTGAACCTGCCCTGACCTAACAGTCCACAGACTGAGGTCTGATGTCATAGAAATTTGCTAAACCAGCATTTAATAACTATTTTGACCTGAATAGGCAGATTTATCTTTTAAATATCACGAGAGCAATTATAAGTTTACGGGTACATTGATTCATTCATTCAATTGTCACTGAAGGTCAGCCCTGTGCTTAGAATTTTGCTAACCTATGGAAAGGATGAAAATGGCAAATGGCACATAATTCTTTCTTCCAAGAAGTTAGGCTGGTTGGGAAGCCAAAGAATATAAACACTGAACATTTAGATAATAATATAATATAATTATCTCAAGATGATAGATACTGATTTAATTGGAATGCTTACTGTGTGCCAGGCTCTGAGCCAAATGCATGACATGTCATATATTTTTAATTATTATAATTACCCTGCAAAGCTGGTATTATCATTTCAATTAACAAAAGAAAGCGGGGGAGGAGGATAATAAATCTCAGGGGAGGTAGGTGAGTTGTCCAAGATTGTACAGATGGTAAGTAGTAAAAGTGGATTATATCCCAAGTCTGTTTACCACAGGGGATTTGCTCTTTACCTGTATGCTGTGCGTGCTTGCCTTCTAATGCTCGTGAATCATTTAATGTCCTAGTCTAAAGCACATTATGTTCCATTAAAATATATATTTTTTTAGAAAAGGAGTATGGTAGAATGAACAAAGACAAGGATGGCTGAATGCTTTCAACTTTTAAGGTAATTCCAGTTATTTACCACGGCTGAGTAAACACTGCTGAGTAAACACATATTGGTTGAAATAACATGTAAAAGTATTCTGAGGCTACACTTGAGCTCAACGGGAAAGAATACTGTCTTCAGTTTGTGACATCTGCCCACTGGAGCACCACAAAACATTCTGATCATCTAAAATGCTCCTGCTCAGCCTGCATTTGATAGCTTGCCTCGCTGGGGGTGATTCCCACTGAGAATCCGTGTTTTAGATGTAGTCCAGTGTGGGAAGTGGGAGTGACTAGAAGTCCCAGGGAGGTAGAACGTACATGCAGACAGGCTGAGGCAATGACAAATAAGGGGCTGTGAGTTAAGAGGGAAAGGAGTAAGCTGAAAAACGGGAGGTAGATGCGCCATAATGAAGATCTGATACAAGGTATGAACAGTTCTGACTGGTGCCCACAATAATCCAACACACTTTTTTTGTCTGGACTATACACTTGGACTATACATTTTTCTGGACAGGTCTAAGGTTTGGGCAGCATGATAACTCCCGACAATACCAATTTTAAAATGACTACATATTTTCAATATCAGGGTTGTGTGTGTCACTAATTCCTCCAAAGTAGGCAGTTGCTAATTCTGTCTGTGAGATAAAATGAGGATGTTAAAAACTATCTACGGCATGTCATAGCTTCATTTCTGGGTTTTAAAATCTAATAAAACCAGCACTAGACCACCATGGGCTGAGCCCCCCACCCTTATTTTGGCCTTCCTTCTGTCTCCACGACACAGGTGCCTGTATGGGTGGTAAAATTAAGATGTACACTGAAATGAAGGGAAAAGGTTATTGGGTGTCATTTTCTATAAATGGAGATTTATGTAAATAAGATTCACATATTTTCCAGGTGTTCACTCTTCGTTCAAGGGCACAATTGTCCTAGCCAAGTGACCAAATATTCTAGTGTTCTGAGTAGATCTATCCTTGTAGTAAAAATGGATAGCATAGCTTCACAGAGATTAAACAGCATCATTGAACTTAATTTATCCTGATGCAAACAAATTTCTGGTTTAAATTTAGCTGCACAAATAGGCCCTTCTAACCAAAAGGACTCCTCAACTGAACAGCTGTTTTAGGTTTTCCTGTCAGTTGATAGTGATATTTTTTCATTGAAAATTTATTATCTAGCATTCTAGATAACTCCATTGCATGCTCTTTGAAATAGAGTATGTTATAAATCTAAACCCATACATTCCTTCCACTTTCCTACCTGCTCATTTGTTTCCTATCAGTATAAATAGCTTTTCTATCCTCTCATATCAGCCGAACCAAATGCTGGGAACTTCTCTGAGAATCCCTGCTCTCCATGGCCCTTGCATTTACTGGGCCACTGTGGCCTGTCATTAGTCCAATGGAACATTTTCAACACCATTGCTACTATCTTAGTTCCTCATTAGCTCTCCCCAAACCCTGTAAAGTTCTCTCTACCCTCATTATTCTTTCAAATCAATTGTTGCCTTCAACAGAACTTTAAAAATTCTTACTGACATGGCCAAAACAGCGAAACCGGAACAGGGAATGCACTGGATCAGATAACAAAAAACGTTGAGAGTAGTTCCAGCCTCAGCTGCAGCTGAGTCTATAGGCTCAAGCTTATTTTAAGGTTTCTTTCTCCTTACCTCAGGTCTGGTTTTGACAATATATTGGACCCATTCTCACCTACTGCAGGCAGATCTTCTCCACATGGTGGGAGTGGCAAATACAGAGATGCACTGGCCAAAACCCTCTTCCAGACAGGACCCCAGCCAGCATCAGGGAATACAGCGAGCCCACAGCCCCCAGCTCTTCCATGCATTATCTCCAGGGTACCACCTCACTTGAGATCATATCTTTCCCATGGTACCATGTATCTGGTGACTGATTGAAGCTGGCCAGCCACTTGGGGTCCATGCAGAACAGCAATGGGCTTTATTCACTCCAGACCTCGCTGACAGGTTGGTTGAGGATTTGCCAAACCTGCAGTGCAATCCACTATGTATCTTTTCCCTTTCTCTTACAGGGGTTGATCCCCAATTAACACCTGTACCCCAAACTCCGCCTCTGTCTGCTTCCAGACAACCCAGCCTAAACTGTGGGTGGCCTGGCCTAAGTGACGGGGCTTCAGGGCACCATAGCTCCATGATGCCAGAATCGGGACCCAGCCTTCCCCTCTGGCTCTCATTAGAACAATCCTAAAGATAGCTTTTGATTGGCCCTACTTGGTACATATATCATACCTTGCAATAATTATTAGAACCATGGAGTTAGGGACTGTGTCTAACCCCCCTCCCCAAAGACCACAAGGAGGGAGGAGGAAAGAGATATCTCAAGGAAGGAAGAGGATGTCTTTTATAATCTTCCAAGCATCCAGCTGAGAGCTCTTTCTAAAACCTAGATCTAAATCTGTTTTTCTTTTGTTAAACATAAGCTTTCCCCATTGCTTGTGGCAGAATATTGGTGGAAAACATTCATCCTAACACAAAACACTCTAAAGGACACAGATTCAGCAAACTAGTTTTCATGGGGCGTATTACTTAGGAATGCTTTCTGACTCAAACAGGGGGTGCATTTGCATAAGAAGATGCCCAGAGGAATGCAGCTGCTGCCTCTGGTTCAGCTGCTGCCGTGTGTCAAGGCCACATCCTGGCAGTTCTCCTGGTTGCAACAAGTTTTCCAAAGATTTAGCCATCATGATCTCACTTAAAACAGGACAAAGCGTGGAGGACGGAGACACACCAAAACTTCCCCCAAGCCAACCCCCCACACACACATATATGCTCACAAACCCACCAGGTTTCTACTAACAGTTAATGGGCCAGAAATGAGTCACATGAAAGTCCCTAGCTGCAGGGGAGTGGACAGAAATTAAGACTCCACAGGAGTCATCAAGGGAGAATGGTGGGAATTTAAAACGAGGTAAGAGGCAAAATGAGAACATGAGAGGGTAAAGAATTGACGATGGAAGGTTGTAGGATTGTAGGTTGCAGGGAGGCGAAGGAATGTTTGGAGTCAGAGCACCGGATGGAAGAAACGAGGATGATAAGGAGTGCTGAGCACAACAGACAGCTTGAGATGGAGACTGTGGGATTCCTTGAAGTTATTCATAATCATGAGGCGTGAGGTTGAGGCATAAGAGTCAGGGGCTAAGTGTAAGAGTGATCAGTAGAGGTGAGGGGATGGCCCAGCAAGTGCCTTCCACTGAGCAGACTCCAACTAAACAAATGGTAACCTGTGACAGCCAGTATTGTCTGCAGTCTTGATGTCGCTCCTGAGCTTGAGATCATCTTGTCAAAAATCTTTCTCCTCTTTGATGTCCTCCTTTGAGGATATCGTGCTCAAAGGCCAAATCCCACTCCCTCGGTTTTGAGCACTCCACCGCTCTCTTGTGCTCTCTGGTGAACTAAGGCCACCTGCCNGTGAGGGGATGGCCCAGCAAGTGCCTTCCACGGAGCAGACTCCAACTAAACAAATGGTAACCTGTGACAGCCAGTATTGTCTGCAGTCTTGATGTCACTCCTGAGCTTGAGATCATCTTGTCAAAAATCTTTCTCCTCTTTGATGTCCTCCTTTGAGGATATCGTGCTCAAAGGCCAAATCCCACTCCCTCGGTTTTGAGCACTCCACTGCTCTCTTGTGCTCTCTGGTGAACTAAGGCCGCCTGCCTACGTCAGTGAGATATCTGGTCCTCCCTGACTCCTTCTCTTTCTTGCTATCTGCACCTTACCTGTTATAAGCAGTGATTGCTAACTGAGAATTCTTACTGTTTCTTCTCTTCCTCTGATATCTTGGTCAAACACATGCCACTTCTTCTAAGGACTTTTGAAAAATCTCCTCATATGGAAAAAAATTCTTTAAACTTTTTAAATTAAAACTTTCTCAAAGCATTAAAAGTAACCTGTGAACCCCAATCTGTGAATGTAGAGAAAGATGTAGAAAGTACCACCTCTTCCTCTTGTCAGTGCAATGTGAACAAATGTTTATACATCTCTCACATGTCAACACCATACATAATTAGTCATTTATAGGGCTATTTTTACTGATATTTTTTTAATAAAATGGAGTCGATTCATATGCCTTATGTGCTAATTTACAGGATCCTAAAACCACTGATGTATCCCAGTAATTTATGGGTTATATTTTCATTATCTTGTTACTTTTGTTTATCATAGTAATCACTGGTTTGATAACAGACTTATTTGCCCATTAGATTCTTAGTCATGGCTTCTGTCCTCACAGTACACTCTTGTTCACTAATCTGTTTCTACAACCGAAAGCAAGGTCTAGTGTTGAGTAGAAGTTTTCTGAAGGAGTGCATGGATACTTAATAGCAATAGCAGATAATGTGCCACTAGAACAGGAACTGAAATTTGAGAATGTACTTTGGGTCAGTGCTGTGAGGACAGACTATGTGCCTACGTGTATTGTCTCTTTTGCTACTCCATACTTAGGAAGCAGGTGATCTTCTTGTAACTGCATTTTATAGATGAGGGAACTGAAGCTTGGAGAACTTGTTCCTGGCTCAGAAGTGGGGACCCCGAGGTGAAGGATCCTGGACTCTAACTGAGGTCTATCTCATTCCATTCTCCTAATGACCATGGAACTGACTATTTTATAAATGAATTACCTCTATAAAAGTTTGAGCATATTTCAAAATATTTCCAAAATAAACTTTGTTACTTACTTGCATTTTATTAGAGCATATTTTTTTCTAGTCTTTATTTTTATTGAGGTATAATTGACACAGCACTACACTGGTTTACAACATAACAGTTTAATATTTGTACATGTAAAGTGATCACGAGTCTAGTTAACAGTCATCATCCTGCCTAGTTACAATGTTTTTCCTTGTCTTGAGAACTTTTAAGATTTACGCTCCTCAACATTTAAATATTCAATACAGTATTATTAACTATAGTTGTCATGCTGTGCATTACATTCTTATGACTTATTTTATAACAGAAAGTTTGTACATTTTGACCCCATTCATCCATTTCAGCTACCCCCTATTGACTGCCTTCAGCAACCACCATACCAATCTGTTCTCTCTATTCTTTGTTGGGAGAGGGGGTCTTGCTTTTTTATTTTTATTTTTAGATTTCACATAGAGGTGAGATTGTGCATTATTTGTCATCCTATGACTTAGCATAATTCCCTGCAGACCCATTCATATTGTTGCAAACAGCAGGATTTCCAACTTTTACGGCTGAATAACATTTTGTTCTGAATACACATGCACATCACACTTTCTTTATTCATCAAAGAACCTTAGGTTGTTTTCATGTCTTGGGTATTCTGAGTAATGCTACAATGAACATGGAAGTACAGATATCTTTTTGAATCGGTCTTTTCATTTCCTTGAGATAAATACTCAGAAGAGGAATTGCTGGAACATATGGCAGTTCTACTTTTAATTTTTTGAGAAAACTCCCTACTATTGTCATGGTGCCTGCATGAGTTTGCAATTCCACCAATGGTGCACAAAGCTTCCTTTTTTCCACATCCTTGTCAACACTTATTATTTTTTTTGTCTTTTTGACAATAGCCACTCTGTAAGGGGATATGTCATTGTGGTTTGGATTTGCATTTCCCTGATGACTAATGATTTGGAGCATATTTTTCATTTACCTGTTGACCATCTGTACATCTTCTTTGGAATAAAAATGTCTACTCAGATCCTCTGCCCATTCTGTATCAGTTTTTTATTATTGAACTGTATGAGTTCTTTATATATTTTAGATATTAAACCCTTATCAGATACATAATTTACAAATGTTTTCTCCCATTTGGTGGGTTGCCTTTTCATTTTGTTGATGATTTCCTTTGCTGTAACGCAGCTTTTTAGTTTGCTGAAGTCCCATGTTTTTTATTATTATTAGAGCTTGGATACAAGAGGTGGATACACAGAAAACAGCTCAACACTTCACCTTCCTGCAGTTTCTGTTCTCTGCTGTGGCCTGTGCAGAGTAACCTATATGATAAACTTTTTGTCAGTGTGAGAATTGTTCATTATCTATGAGAATTGTTAATTATCTATGATTATTTTTTTGAGACAGGGCTTTAAGTAACTGAACAATATGGCCAACAAATCAAGTAATTACTGTTAATATTTTTACTCCAATTAATCCTACTTTCAGGAATAAGTTTATTCTATTAAGTATATTTTGCCCAAAGCCTAAGGCAGCTATGACAGGGTATGCAAATAAAATCTCCTCTTTCCTATTTTCTACCTACATGAACTAACATGAAGAATCTTTTGTGTTTTCTGACAAGTTGGAGAGAGAATTAAAAGATTCCTGTCATTATTCCTTATACATAATAAATGATCCCTGAACTACTTTCTGAAGAAATTTGGTACACACAGCAGTGTTATGTTGGACTAGAGACATCTCTCTCTCTCTCTCTTTCTCTCTCTCTCTCTCTTTCTTTCTCTCTCTCCCTCTCCCCATCTCTCTCTTTCTCTTGCAAATTAATATAGAAAAAAGATGGGAGATGAGGCAGGGATAAAGAGTTTTGGAGAGGAATGAAGTGGAAGTTGCATTCTTTTACTAAGCAGTGTGTCATGTGAGTTCATCATACAGAAAGGGGTCAACACAGTAGACCTGACTTCTAGCCTTAGAAAGTCTTGATAACAAAAGTTGACCCCTAGTCAGTGTCTGGGAACCTTGGTTTTATAGATGGAGGGTTTCCACTCTTTCTATAACTGTTAAGAAATAGTTCACTCTTCTTAAAATGTGGGAAAAAATATGGTTTACCCTCAATACTCACTTTTCTTCTGGAGTTTGGAATTTGGGTGCCCAGAAAAAGATGCCTTCATGACCAGCCTCCAAAAACACTGTGATGTTTGTTTTTAAACAAGCTTTCCTGGTTGGGAACAGCCACCAATGCATTGTCACAACTTCTTGTTGGGGAAATTAGGGACACCATGTAAGACTTCACTAGGAGAGAATTCTCTCAAGCTTGCACCTGATTTCCCCAGCCGTAACCTCATGTGCCTTTTCCTTTGACTGATATGCTTTGTGTCCTTTGCTATATAATAAACCATAGCTGTGAATATGAGTATATGCTGGTCTTATGAGCTCTCCAAGTAAATCGCCAAACCTGGGAGTGATCTTGGAGACCCTCAACAGACCACCTATTGACTCTTACTTACAATATTTAGTTTAGCACTCAACTATTGAGTTTTCACTATGTGCCCAAGTATTTTTTAAACATCAGTATTATAATAATAAAGAAGGTACATTCCTACTACGAAACCCATGGTTCAGTGCTATGGTTCTCACACAAGGCTGATTTTATCTCCCAGCGAAAAGTGTCTGGGGATAGTTTTGATTTGCCACCACTGGGAAAGTGCTACTGATATCAAGTGGCTAGAAGTCAAAACCATTGCTAAACACCCTACAGTATCAATAGAGCAGCCCCCTGCTCCATGGGCCCCCCCAACACACAACAAAGAATTATGCAGTCCAAAATATCAGTCATGCCCAGGCTGAGAAACTGTGACCTAGTGGTAGAAATGGATAATTTTAACAGAATGTGAAACTGTCCATTGACTTTCTCACTTCTGGGGATCTTGTCCTCCATCTTACATTAGCCATTCATTCATAAAACTGGGATCCTCCACCATCAGATTTTCATTTTCTTTCACCCCCACCACCAGTTCACATTTCCCTGGATAAGGTTAAATTCCATAGTCAATTACTGTAACTATTCCCTTTTATAACCTGCTATACTCCCGTATCTAGCTCCCTTTGAAGGCCTCATGTGGCCAATCACAATGTAATTAAATCTAAGTCAGTGCCTGCACTAGTCCCACAGGGCAGCTGACTTTGATGGGTTTCACTTTGAGTTCATGATGGCTAACCACCAAGTGTGCCCTGAATGCTGCCTTAGCACCATATCTCTGCAGTCACTCCACATTTATTGCTCTCTGGCTAGCCCTTCGTGATACAGCATCTTCTGCAGTTTTGTCGACTGATCATACTCTTTCCTCACCTTCATGCCTTGCCCTGTCCCCAAGAGCATGTCAGGAAACCTACAAAGTAGAGCATTGAAAAGGGTGGGGTGGGGGGTTCAGGCAATACATTTTTAATGAACAAATTATCTTCCTGGACATGTAACCCACCCCCAGATAGGCCCAGAGCTATTGATATGGCTGTATACTTTTCCTCAGCCCCACATTACCATGCACAATAGAAAAGAAATGTGCCTACTTACTAAGGTAACTGGTACTACTAATAAAGATAAGAGCTACATGGCAGCCAAATTACCTATTTTTTTACTGGATGGGGAAATTTTAATATCATCCTACATTTAAGTGTTTATTGTTCAGAGAAAGATTTGGGGCTGATATGTGTCCAAATCATTTTTCCATCTTTTGTATCTATTAATACCCACATTTTGGTTATTTTAGAGGCTCATTGGTATCCCTACTAAAGGGGGAGAAAAATAAATAGAAAAGGAACTAAAATTCAAATGTATTCATTGAGTTGTTTGTCCATATAACTTTGATAGTTTAGAAAAATTAAGATAGGAATAGAAAACCAGCAGGCGAGGCAGGATGCTGAAACCAGTGATTAGAAATGAACTATGATGCCTGACCTAGGGAATTCCTTCGTAGTACTCTCTGTACAGTAGGTCAGTTTCTCTGTCAAAGGAGAGCATATATTCTGAGCTCAGAGCACTGCACATGTGTGATAGAGTTGGAGAGGATGGGATGGAAATGAGCCAGAAGAGTGAATTACACACGTGTTTCAGTTAAAGATGCTCCTGGCAAGCTGTAAATTATGAAACAGTCATTTATAAAAGAGTCCATAATTGCTACAGGAATTTCTATTTTAATCAGGAGACTGATTCAATAAAATAATTTTTTAAAAATATCAATGTCAGCTTATATAAGATTCTCCCTTCCTTTTCAAATCAATTATTGGTTATTCTCTGTTGATGACTGAGAAATGATAGCAACTTAATTAGCTATTTTTTTCACTGAAGATAATCACATTGCTTTGATTCAAACACATCCAGGAGATGTGTGTGGCTGCAATGCAGATTTTAAAGAATCCCAAACCAACCCCTGTGGTTCAAATAAAATTATAATATAAAATACTATTTTCACTCCTACTTGAGAATATTAAATCCTGTTGTAATACAAAAAAATTATTTTTGCTCTACAGTTACTATATTAGACTGAAAATTCATGTGAAAGAAAATTAGAACTAACAAGCAAAAGAGAGACAGAGTTTAGACTCTGGAGACTGAGAGCTTTGGCAGGGTGGGGGATGTGGTTGGGGGGGGATCAAGCAAAAAGGGGAAAAAGGGAAAGAACTCATGGACAAGGACAACAATGTGGTGATGGTGAGGGAAGAGATGAGTGGAGGCAGACAAAGGTATAGGAGGGGTAGTTGTAATGGAAAAGTACAATAAAAAATCAATTTAGCAAAAAGATTAGTTGTATTTATATGAAGTGTGGNGAGCTTTGGCAGGGTGGGGGATGTGGTTGGGGGGGGATCAAGCAAAAAGGGGAAAAAGGGAAAGAACTCATGGACAAGGACAACAATGTGGTGATAGTGAGGGAAGAGATGAGTGGAGGCAGATGAGTATAGGAGAGGTAGTTGTAATGGAAAAGTACAATAAAAAATCAATTTAGCAAAAAGATTAGTTGTATTTATATGAAGTGTGGGCTTGCCTGAATCAGCAACATAAATGACCAAATATCATCCGGATAGAAAGACTAATCATAAATTTTAAAATACAATTCAGTTGTTAGACACGTTAATTCGCTCTTCTTCCTAACTCAGTGAACTATCTGTGCCCTTATTTGCTGTGACTTAAAATTTAATTTATAAAATAAAATTATATTATTTTGGTTATTGAATAATGCCTTTAATAGCAAACAGGGAACTATAAGTCATAACAGTCTAAGATTTTTTTCAGATATTCACACAGAAAAAGTAAAAAAAGACAACACTAAGTTTAGGCTTTTTTTCCCCTGTTTGCTAGCCATTCCAACTGAATTACTAGGTTAGCTACTAGATTTTCAATAATTTTACTGGCCTTTGTTTTCCCAAGTTCTAATTTTGAATTGTTGTATGAGGTCTGTATAGAAGAAGTCCAGCCACTGGTAATATAATGAGAATGGTTTGTGCAATATCCAAGTAACCTGGCAGCCAAGAAAAGTGGCCTGGAATGCGCATACATACAATGACAACTTCACTGTAGTAGGCAGTGGTGTGGTAGACACCATCAAGTGAGCATGTGTACAGTGTGACCATTGCATTAACAATGACTGAATGAATAGAGCAATGAATCTGCAGCAAATTTTGCATTAAGCTTGAATACTCACTCCCTCATGGAAACTATTGGAACAATTTGGATGATTCAAAAACTGCAGCTATGGGCAACTGGTGATTGGCAGCTTCATCACAACACGCCTACTCACACATCACGTCTCATGCAGAGGTTTTTTTTATAAAACATTGAATCACCCAGATGATTCAGCCCCTTACACCCCAGATTTGGTGCCCTGCAACTTCTGGCTTTTCCCGAAACTGGAATCACCTTTGAAAGGAAAGAGATTTCAGACTGTCAATGAAAGTTAGGAAAATACAATGGAGCAGCCGATGGTGAATGGGAGAACTGTGTGAGGCCCCAAAGTGCCTACTTTGGAGGGCACTGAGGCATCATTGTCCTGTGTACAATGTTTCTTGTATCTTACATCTTCTTCAGTAAATGTCTCTATTTTTCATAGTACATGACTGTACCTTCTGGGCAGATCCTGTATTTCTCACTAATGGAGTTAAATTGTTTTTACCTATTCATAAGAATAATATCATTGTAGTAAGCACTGTGAGGAAATGTCAAGTTCATGTAGACAAATGTCTTTTCCCCACTGAGTCTACATTCTAATAGGAATAAGTCATGGCTATTTAAATAACTACAAAGTAAGATAGAAATAGATGCTTGGGGGAGAGTTGTGCACATAAAGGGGCATTAAAGTTTTGAAAACTGATATGAGAACCCTAGATAGGAAGATTGAAGTAGACATATAGAGGCATTATAGAGAAAGAGATGGGCCTTAAAGGACAGGTAGGGTTTATACTCATGATAGGATAGGGAAATGGCCGGACATAACTGTATAAAATGATTAAATTTAGTAACTGATAGCAATTTATATATTTTTTTCTCTCTTCAAGTTTTGGCGATCTCATACTCATTTGGAAAAGCACAGAGTGGCTCATTCAATATTAGTGTGCTCTCCAGTAATGCCTTTACAGTGACGGTAGACACAGGAAGGCACTAACCAGAGCTGTCACTCACAGCAGCTCTGACACAGAGGCACATCCTCTTCTCTAGCTGGTTCCATGGGAACAAATTGATGTGCCAGTAAATGGTCCACACAACATGACCTCTTCCCTAAAGAGAGAGAATGCCTGGTAGTCTATTTACAACAGGAAGTGCAAAATGAGGACTTACCCTTTTTGGTCACAGAAATGTCTGTTAACCTCACTTAGCCTTCTGAGTAGCACGCAATTGCTGCTGGAGACTGTAATGTTAGAAGACAAAGAAGGAATGATACGCGCAAAAGGTAGGTTTCTATTAAAGCAATGCTATAATTTATAAAAAAATTTTTAAGCTGGCTCATACTCTGTCAGTTTGATTACCTAAAGCTCTGTAGAATAGTCCTATAAATTTCAGAACTAGATTTTGAGTGGTATTCTTCACCAAGATGATGGCAATTTTGTAGATGAGAATATTTTTTACAACTCTTTCTAATCATGATGTAAAACTCAGAAACCCTAGAGAAAAAGGTGGACACATTTTATTACATAAAACCACAATATTTTTATGTGAAAAGATTCTATAAACAAAGGTAAAAGACACTACAAACTGGAGTATAATATGTATAATATGGGGTAAATACAGGAGTATAACATGTATAACACAGGGTAAATATCACTTTATATATAAAGCCCTTACAAATTATTTTTAAATAACATAACCACCCATAGGCATATGAAACTATTGCCATTACTAATATTCGGTTCCAATTTAAACAAGAAGAAATTAATTTTACTTATACGACAACTAAGATTTAAAAGAACAATAATGTCCAGTGTTGGTAAATGTAAGGAAAAATTAACACAATTGTTTACTTTTGTGGAATTATAAATTCTCACAACATTGCAGGAAGCTATTTAGTAGTATTTCTCAAAATAAAAGTATCCAATTGCTTTGACCCTATAATTCTACTTCTAAGATTTTATCCTACATTAATACAGAAACATGCCACCATTGAAATATAATCATCTTAATAGTGTTTATCATTGCAAAAATTAGGAACAACTTAATAATTTCTCAATAGGAATTGGTTAAATAAATTACCATAATTTATTACAATAAGCATTTATTCATTATGTAGTTTTTTTTAAAGTTCATATAGAAGGGTAGAAGAGAAAAGAGAAAAAAATGTTTAAAATGTTAAATTTGAAAATTAACTTTACCATAAATTACAAAACTATGTACATGAAAGATGAAAGAATTGTCCATCACCAACCCCACTTGCACGAGTTGCCACTGTTAACAATTTTATGCATATCCTTTCAGAAATGTACCTGTATTTTGAGACCATAGCCAGCTCTGATCTTACTAAACCAAGATACAGTTAAATATTAGTTTTAAATCTTATAACAAGATACAAAAGTAAATAGCACCCAACTAATTACTCATCTTTAGTATACAGCATTCACAAGTTTATGAACTTGTTTAATAAATTCACAAGTTTATGTACATAAGTAGTGTACATAAATTCATGAGTGCTCGCACAGATGTGGAGAAAAGGGAGCCCAAGTGCACTGCTGGTGGGAATGCAGACTGCGCAGCCCATAAATATTCAATCCCTGTCTCTGCTTATTGGGTCTGGTATGTGACAGGCAGCACGAACACTACTGTCTTTACCTGTTTCAGGACCTGAAGAACATTATGATAAGTGAAATAAACCAGTCAAAACTGGTGTCTGCTCGCAGACACCCCCTTTTATTGGTGGTCTTTATCCCTATATCAAAGTGTTTTTCTCCCTCCAAACACCACCTCTTTGAACTAATGGATCAAGGAGTTATATGTGCTTTTAAGGCCTACTACCTGATGAGGACCTTTGCCCAGTCTATCAATATAGCTGAGGAAGGCACTCAGAATACACTGGATGCCGTTCTGGAAGGATTACAACATCTGTGATGCATCCAGAACCTTGGGCCTGGGGTGATGTCACCAAGGAGTATATGACTGGCATCTGGAAGAAAACACTCAGGAGATTTGTCCATGACTTCAAGGAAGTGCCAGGGTCAAGGAGGTTGCAAAAATTAACACGGTTGTGTTTTGGGTGGCAAACGTTCAGGTGGAACTTTCACCTGGGTGTGGATGAGGATGACATTGAGGAGCTCCTCAACATGGTTCCTGAAGAACTGACTAATGAGGTGTTGTTGGAACTGGAGTGGGAATGCATGGCTGAAGGGGAGACAGGGTAGAAGGAAACTACAGAAGAAGAAAAGAAGACCCAGGAAAATTCACAGTCAAAAGCTTAGCAGAAGATTTTTCAGACCTCAGAAGCTCCTTCAGAGTTTGAAAATGTGGGCTCCAACGCCAAAAGGTTTTTATTCATAGAGAAAAACATTCGTGCTCCAGTATCTGCTTACAAGCAAATCTATGATTAAAAAAAAAAAGCAAAGCCAACCACCATGGACATATTTGTGAAAAGACGGATACCCCCTTAAGAAGACCCTCAGGCAGAAGGTTCCAGAAAAAGGCATTCTTATCCTAGGAGATGACAGTTCCATGTCTGCTATTACCCCTGAAGACCTTCCAGTGAGACAAGGTGTGGAGGTGGAAGACAATGACATTGATGATTCTGATCCCATGTAGGTCTGGGCTAATGTGTGTGTTTGTGTCTTAGACTTTAACAAAGCAGTTTAAAAACTGAAAAAATTAAAGGAAAACAATTTAAATATAGAAAAAAAGCTTATAGCTAGGACATCAAGAAAGATAGCGTTTTTGTGCTAATGTATGATGTGTTTGTGTTTTAACATGTGTTGTTATAAAAGAGTTGAAAAGTTTTAGAAAGTTAATAAGTTATAGTGAGCTAAGGTTCATTTATTAAAGAAAGAAAAATGTTTTTATAAATTTGGTGTAGTGTAAGTGTATGGTGTTTGTAAAGCCTACAGTAGCGTGTCCAGTAATGTCCTAGACTTTCACATTTACTCACCACTCACTGACTCACCCAGAGAAACCTTCATTCCTGCAAGCTCTACTGTGAACTGTTTTCTATCACTTATACTGTGTATTTATTGCACCTTTTCTATGGTTAGCTATGAAAATACATTGTGTTACAGTTGCCCACAGTACTCAGTACAATAACATGTTGTACATGTTTGCAGCCTAGTATAGGCGGTACACCACGGAGCTTCAGTGTGTAGTAGGCTGTACCATCTAGGTCTGTGTGTGTTCTGTGATGTTCACACAATAACGAAATTGCCTAAATGATGCATTTCTCAGAATGCATCCTCTTTGTTTAGTGACACATGACTATACTCCTACCTCATGCCCTGGCAGTGGTGTGAGGGAGCCTGCCCTTATCAGTTCTGATAGGCACGACAATCTTCATAATTTGCAGGGCCTAGCACAAAATGGAAAATATAGTCCATTTGGAGCAAGGAGGTTTATCTCTCCTTCCCACAGGCCTACCAACCCAACCCACAGCAGGTGAACAACGCCAACAGCAACAGTCTAATACCTTAATGGGCGGTGGGCAAGGGTCCCCAACAGAGGTGGATGGTTTTCAGTTCTACACTGATGCATATAAGTGTACATTTTTAAACTTTCTTCTTTGGAACTTGTTGGATTACACTGGTATCTTTCATCATTTCTGGAAAGTTCTCAGCTATGATATCTTCATATATTTCCTCTGCTTCATTCTCTTTTTTCAAAAATAAATATCAACTAAATATGTTTATACACATATATGTGTTTGATTCTATATTTTAACTCACTCTGATATTTTTTCTCTTTGTCCCTCCAAGCTCTTAAGAGCATCTGTTTGGTTTTTTATTCTGATTATTTGTTTTCTCAGATGGAAATAATGTTTTATTCAACTAGTCCATTAGTTTTTCATTTTAATACTTATAATTGTTATTTCTAGGAGTTCTGTTTTCTGCTTTTTCAAATTTGCTCAGATTTTATTTATTGAAATATATTTTCATACTTTTGTATTCTGTGTCCTATAATTTCAAGATATGTAATTTGAATATTTGTTTCCATTTCCTTTCTCACATAGGGTAGTTTATTTCCTTATATTTAACATTTTTTTTAGTATACATGGTTCATATTCCTTGTACCTTTGTCTATGGAAAGTGTCAATGCTCAGTTTGAAGGTAGATTATTCTTTTCAGGTGTCTTGGAGCACTTTAAACTGAATTCTTAACTTCGATTTTTGGCTAGCCAGGCAGCATAAATTTGGGTCACAAAAATGAATTATGGTTATAAATATCAAAAAATAATTATTTTAATTTTTTGAGTAACTACTGAGTTTTAAGACAGGCAATTTTTTGTATTTTCTCAGAAAGGAAGAGGAGATACATTTATTTCTAGTCAATACATACTGTGAGTGTAGGGTCCTCTGTGACCCTAGCTTTTTAAAGGAGATTTCTTGTTAGACTCTCATCTTAGGTGGCTTCCAGAGTGTTTTTTCCTCCACAAAAATCAATGCCCAAGTTCTCATGCTGTGGTTAAAGCCTTAAAAAAAGACTATTTTGAGTGTTTGCTGTGCACTTATTTGGATACCCAGGTACACCACCATCACTGGCCTGTATAGTTTTTATTTCTTGCCATTAATTATGCAATTAAAGAGGATATATTTATACTTTATCCAAAATTAGTTTTGGCCTATTCTATGTAACTTGTTAGTGTCTTAGTGTCATAACTGCCCAAAATCTAAGTCTGTTATTAATTATCTGGTTGCAAATAACAAAAATAACTAAATAGTTGCGGCAAATAGTTTATTTTACTCGTGACACAAGGAGTCTGGAGCAAGGTATTTCAGACCGGGGCAGCTGCTCAGTGACAGAGACACAGACTCGGGCTTTTTCTAACTCTTCGCTCAGCCGAATACAGTGTTTCAACTTTTATCTTCACTACTTGGGAACAGTTACAAGTTAGGTGCTGCTCCTGGAGGAATTAGTTCATTTTACCAGCATCACAAAGGGAAAAAGCGAAAAGAAAAAAAAAAAGGCTGGGCCAACTGAGTTTGCCAGTTTTTATTAAGAAATAAAGCAAACTTTCACTTATTTCTTATTGGCAGAACAAAATTACACAACTACCTTGGACCAATAAAATGCAAAGGTACACGAGAATACCATTTCTAATTTAGACCCATCACAACACATTCCCTGAAGTTAGGATAAGAGCCCACACTTCTTGAAATCAGTTCTCCATTGCCACCTGAACAAATATGGGTTCTGTGAGCAGACAATAGAGAGTTGCAGAATTAACACTGATAGGCATCAGATTATGTCTGCCATAACACCTAATACTTTCTCAGCATGCAGCCCTTCCTACCTAGAGTGCCTTCTCTTCTTCCTTTACCTGTTTGCACAAGTCCTCATATTCTTTACAGTCAAGCTTAGGGCTACCTCTTGTTAAAGCCTTTGACTTAATCCTCTGTCCATGGAGCTCACTCCCTTTCCATGTAGCAACCAATAAACAGATATTATAGAGTGCATCTTTCTTCTGAGCATGATCATTTGGTACATTATGTTATTCTTTCCATCTCCCAGTTCAGAATGTAAGCTCCTTAAGAGTACTATGCATGACTCATGTTACCCAGCCTCGTACCTTGAACAGACTATATGCTCAATCAGTAATGTTATTGTATTTTTCCATGCATAACACACACCCATGCTTTTAGCCCAAACTTTCAGAAAAAAAGTCTTTCATTTTAATTTTTAATTCAATACTTTGTTTATTTTTATTTAGATATTTGCTGTTTGTATTATAAAGGAATTTTAGCATTTATTTTTGAACATGTTATGGTACAAGAAATTTTATGTAACGAATACTTACAAAACATAACAGATACAAGGTATTTCAAGCACTACCCTTTTATAGTGCACATCCTTATTTTTTCCTCAAAAATTTGGAGAAAAAGTGTTCATTATACAAAGCAAAATACATGATTGTTTACTAAAGAACAAATGGACTATCCTATTATATTCTCCATAACTTCTGCTTAATGACATCACTTCTTTGACATTTATTCTAATCCCTAATCCTGACTTCTGGCCAAGATGGAGGCATGGGTGCACATACTTTGCCTCTTCGCACAACCAAAATAAATGCTAAATGTCAACAACAAGTTTAAAAACAAAAGATATACCAGAGTAGGAAATTGAACTGCATAGAAGTCTGACAATCAAGAAATTAAAGAAGAAACATTCATTTTGACTGGAAGGAGGGGCAGAGAAAAGAAACTGGGTTAGAGAGTAAAATCAGCAAAGTGGCCACTGGTGGACTGGGTGATCCCACATTTGCATGTAAGACTCCTGCACAACCAAGGTTTCCAGAGTGGGGAAATAAAACCTCAGAACCTCTGGCAGTAAAATCTTCGGGGGTTGTGGCAGCAGGAGAAACTCCTACCCTCACAAGAGAATTTGTTGGAGACACATACAGGGTCCTAGAATGTCACAAACCCACCCAGAAATCAGAACCAGAAGGGCCCCATTTGCTTGTGGGTAGTTGGGGAAGTGATTGAAAGCCAACTGAGAGCCAAGCAAGTGGCACTGTTCCTTCTCAGACCCCTCCCTGACATGCAGCGTCATGACACAGAAACAAGGGTTGCTCCGGCCTGGCAAATATCTAAGCCTCTGCCCCTTACAATATAATGGGCACACCAAGACAAAGAAATATGCCCTAAAGAAAAGAACAGATAAAAGCTCCAAAAATAGAACTCAGTGAGGAAGAGAGAGCCAACCTATCAGATGCAAAGTTCAAAACACTAATAATCAGGATGCTCACAGAAAAGGCTGAGTGTGGTCACAAAATAGAGGAAAAAGTGAAAGCTACACAAAATGAAATAAAGGAAAAGGTACAGGGAACACCAGGGAAGGGAAGGAAACCGGGACTCAAATCAACAATTTGGAGCAGAAATATGAAATAAACATTCAACTGGAACAGAATGAAGAAACAACAATTCAAAAAAATGAGGAGAGGCTTAGGAACTTCCAGGACAACTTTAAACATGCCAACATCCAAAACATAGGGCTGCCAGGAGGAGAAGAGGAAGAGCAAGAGATTGAAAACTTATTTTAAAACATAATGAGGGAGAACTTCCCTAATCTGGCAAAGGAAATAGACTTCCAGGAAGTTCAGGGAGTCTCAAAAAATGTGGACCCAAGGAAGCACACACTAAGGCACATCATTATGACATTACCCAAGATTAAAGATAAGGAGAGAATCTTAAAAGCAGCAAGAGAAAAGGAGACAGTTACCTTCAAATGTGTGCCCAGAAGACTATTGGCTGATTTATCCAAAGAAACCCTACAGGCAAGAAGGGGCTAGAAAGTATTCCAAGTCATGAAAGGCAAGGACCTACATCTAAGATTACTCTATCCAGCAAAGCTGTCATTTAGAATGGAAGGGCAGATAAAGTGCTTCCCAGATAAGGTCAAGTTAAAGGAGTTTATCATTGCCAGGCCTTTATTATATGAAATGTTAAAGGAACTTATCTAAGAAAAAATTATTAAAAATATGAAGTGTAAAGTGACAAAAAACTCTCAGCTATCAACTAGTGAACCTTAAAAAAAGCAAAACAAACTAAGCAAACACCTAGAACAGGAATAGAATCACAGAAATGGAGATCACATAGAGCATTATCAGAGCGGAGACGGTGTGGGGAAAATGGGGAAAAGGTATAGTGAATAAGAAGCATAAATGGTAGGTACAAAATAGACAAGAGGAGGGTAAGTAGTAAAGGAAACAGAGAAGCCAAAGAACTTATATGTACAATCCATGGACATGAACTAAGGTTGGGGAATGCTGGTTAGGGGAGGAGGTGTGCAGGGCTGAGGGGAATGAAGGAGAGAAAAAATGAGACAACTGTAATAGCATAATCAATAAAATATACTTTAAAAATAGCTCTGCCTGGTGCAGCTCAGTGGGCTAAGTAAGCATGGGCCTGTGAACCAAAGGTTGCTGGTGGTTGCATTCCCAGTCAGGACGTGTGCCTGGGTTGTGAGCCAGGTCCCCAGCAGGGGGCATGCGAGAGGCAACCTCATATTGCTGTTTCTCTGTACCTTTTTCCTTCCCTTCCCCTTTCTCTAAAACTAAATAAATTTAAAAATTTTTTAATAAATAAACAAAAAATAAAAGAAAAAATAAACCCTAACCCCATGACCCTACTTTATGCCTTAGTCTTATTTATTTGTATTTAAACTCTAATTAACTAGTCACTTAGAAATTCTGTCTTTCCTGATGGTTTGCGATGGGTTACCATCTCTACCACTGGCGCATGTGATTCTATGCTATTCTTGTTGTCCTCCTGTTTGTCTTTTTCTCACTTCTTTTCCTGGTTCCTCTTTTCAACTTATTCCTCTTATCCTTTTCCTCTCTGTCTCCTGAGAGTTCATATATAGACCAGCTTTCCTCCTCAAGTCTTTCTGTGAGCAGACCCACTCCGATTTAGAGGAACTTAAAGCAAGGAGACCAGTTCTACTCATTTCTTTTTCTGTACTTGTTGTCTTGTTCTCATTTCAATCTCAAAGTTGCCAGTGCTAAACTTACCATCTTTAGTGCAAATATGGTATTTATTCCATTTTTTTCTATTTATTCCTGTGATGCCATCACTTTTCTACTCTTAGAACATTAAATAGTTGAAGTATGTCTACCTGTAGTTCCTGTCACGGTGATTCAATCTTTAAAATGACTCTAAAATGTACCACTTCATTTTCCTTCTTCTTCAGAGTTCAGACACATTTACCACAATTGACTAAATAATCTCAAACGGTTTTCCCTGTCACAAATGCCTTATTTCTCCAATTTGTTCTAAAGAGATTTTTTTAAAGTTACCTTAAATGAAGCTATGATTCTGAGCCAGAAATCTTCGGTGATTCCCCACTACCCATCGCTGAAAGACCAGATTAGGGAGTCTGCCTTTCAGAGCCAACACGAATCTGATGCCCTTGATGTATGCAACTCAACTTTCTCTTTTCCCAAAATGAATAATAGTTAGAGTAGAATATGTTCATTTCCCTCTGTGCCTTTACTCCGCCATGCCTCCACCCACTCTTTCCCAATTCAGCAGCTTTGTTCCTGCTACTCTGGAAATCACCTTGAACAAACAACAGAATGTTACTTCTGATAGTCAGTAGCTAATAAAACATTTTCTCTACTTTCAATAGATTTGATTCCTTAAGAAATGTACAAAAGAATGGATAAAATATATTGTGGTTCTTTTAGGAAACTCATGCTTTTACTACACTACTTTATTACGGTTTTCATTGTTGCTGCCACTGCAACTTTCTCTTGTGCCAATTCCCCGTTTTTCAAGTTGTGCATTTTATAAAATCTGAAGATGAAAAGAGCTTCCTTGGAACCACTTAGTTGACTGGGAATTTGTACATCCTTACACAATCCTAGTTTTGTTTTTAAAAGAGAGCAATTCCATCTGGATATTGGCCTTTAGGGGGAATTTATACAGGTGGAAGACCACTTAACACGGTGGAGATTACCTTCTAACTGTGTTCAGGTTGAGCACCTCCCACAAAGTAGTAATCTAGGCTGATTTCTTTTTTCATTGTATATGGATGTTCACATTAACACTTTTTCTTTTGAACATTGTTTACTAAAGAACAGTTTTGATTTTGAAGAATCAAACAGTTCCATTTGATGTTAATGTATTTTCTTTCCCAACAGAGCAGAGATATTCCAAAAATGTTTTAGTTTAATGGTATTTTTTCTATGTAGACTAATCTCTTGTAAAAGTGGGAACTGCCTGCATGCTAAAACAAATGTGCACTTGAATGTACAATTGATTAACCAATTTTGAAATAATTAACTTTTTAGATTTTGCATGTGCATTTGTCGCTCATTTGACCACATAATAATTAATTAGCCTTAATTATAATGGATTGCACCTTCAAATCCTGCATGCATATTCTAGTAGAATGACAGCATTTTATATCACTTTTTATATTTTAGTCAAACAGGCAAGCACTCACAAGCAAAGGAAGAAAATTTTAAGGTGGGGGACATTTTACATCTGTGGAAGCTGACACTTTGATTAATGAAGTGTTACAGTTGTTTTTAATGTATTTATTTTGTGGTGCATTCAGCAAAATTAATCCTGATAGATGAAATGTGTTTAAAGCACTGCTTACAAAATGAATGGTGTTGCCAAGCTAATAGAGTTATAAATGACAAGGAAAAAGAAAAAATGAAGAAGACTCTAAAAGTGAGTCAAGTGAAAATAAATGCCAGATTAAAAAACAATTTACTCTGTGTGTCTGGAGAGCCAAAGGGAACTCAAGTGCAAAGAATTTGACTTATGGTCTAAGTGAGCAGCTGAAATATTTAAATATTAACCTAACGCCATTTAGTCATAATGGTAGGAAAGCTACATAAAAATGGGCTTCTCACCTTTACCTCTGGTATGTGTAGCTCAACAGCAAAAACCAAAATTATGTCCTGAGCAGTATATTAAAAGTCAATCAGGGAAGTACAGTCAAACCACCCATCAGTGATCACAGGGGGTCCATGGTGTAGCCTGAGAATTAGCGAAAACAAGAGCCAGAAATAATGAAGGCAATGGGGATGAGCATTGCAAACTGAGGCTCACTCCTCCACAGGAACTTCTGCCCATCTCACTGTTGGATTTTGAAAGTAGAATAGGTCTTTTTAAAGTGATCATCACAGAACAGACACTCATCTACAAAAAATAAAATTCTTTGTAAAAAAGTCTTTCTATTTCATGAATAATACCATAAGACTATATAGGCAGTTCTTCCAAGATTTTTTAATGCAATTTTTAAAAACATTTTTTATTGCCCTGGCTGGTGTAGCTCAGTGGATTGAGCTTGGGCCTGCGAACCACACGATCACCCTTCAATTCCCAGTCAGGGCACATTCCTGGGTTGCAGGCCAGTTCCCAGGAGGGGACTCACGAGAGGCAACCATACATTGATATTTCTCTCCCTCTCTCTTTCCCTTCCTCTCTAAAGATAAATAAATAAAATCTTTTTTAAAAAAAGAAAAGAAAAAAACTTTAAAAATATACATTTTTTTATTTATTTCTAAAGAGAGGGGACTGGAGGGAGAAAGGGAGAGAAACATCAATGACTGATTGCTTCTCGAGCACCCCCCAACAGGGGATCTGGTATGCAACCCAGGCATGTGCCCTGACTGGCAATCCAACTGGAGACCTTTTGGTTTGCAGGCCAGTGCTCAATCCACTGAGCCACACCAGCCAGGGCTCCCAAGATTTTCAAAATACATAGCCAAGTTCTCATTCTTGGGAAACATCAAGTAAGTATAACTATCCTTTGCATATAATAGCATAGGGCTTCAGAGAGAGCTGAGTACAAACTCTGGTTTATCAATAATTAACCATTTGGATCTGGGCAAGTTAAAAAATCTATGTGTTGATTTTATCATCTGTAAGTGAAGATGGGTAATATTTATTGTTTATCTTTAACCTTACTCACCAGAACTGAAGGTTTATGAGGATAACGATTTTGATGTTGTTCACTGAAGTAGTTCACATGTGCATAAAGTACTGCACACTGAGTAGGTGTTTAAAAAATATGTGTGTTTAATAAATATATAAACCATTTTTCATACCTCTGGCACTTCAGTGTTCAATAAATGAATGGTAACAAAATTTAATTTGGTAGCCCCTCTACCTCTGGGTATAATGGAGTAGCTTTAGCAGATTCACTCTTCAGCTAAAACAAAGGGCCCCAGAGATTATTGGGTGATGTTAAGGAGATACCAAAGCAACTGACACTTGAGGGGGAACAGGTTCAGAAAAGAGAACGACAGGAAAGTGATAGGCCATTCTGCACCCACTTCTATACTGTCAGAGCCTGGTACTGGGCAAGAACGGAGGGAAGGGTGATCACAGGACCATTGCTAAAAGACAAAGAACCCAGCAGAGCTTATAAAAATGTGAAAAAAATAAAAATAAAAGTTTGATGTGCCCAATGTGCAAAGAACCCCCCTGCAAAAAAAAAAAGCAGAAAGTGACTTGCAGCAGGATAAATGCCAATATGATCATTCCTGAGTAAATAAATGCTCAATTCCAAAGATAAAGAGAAATATCTTTAAAACAATCAGAGAAAAAAGACAAGATTTTTTAAAAGAAATAAGAATAAGATGCTAGGTAAATTTCCAACAGAAACTATGGAAACCAAGAAACAATACAAGAATATTTTCAAAGCACTGAAAGAAACAACTGCCTAACTAAAATTCTACACATATTCTGTGGTATCCTTTCAGTACATTCGAGGGGAGTAAAATGAGGCAGGCCAAATTTGTCTTTGCAAATCCTCTTTTTTTTTTTTTACCATTCTTCCTCTGAACTCCCCTTCTCCCTAGTCTTCTATTCAAGGCCAGGTTTCTGGAGTCTGTCTTCTGGAGACTTGGACGAGCATTCCCGGTTGCTCTTCTCCAGCTGCAGTGCGCCTCTCTAGTGTCTCCCCTGTGTGGTCTCTCCAGTGAGATCAATTTCTCACATTACATTAGGACATGACTGCTGAAAAAAAAGTTCTGTGGTCAGAGAAGTTTAGGAAACCCAGCATATGCCCCCCTCTTGAGAGTTATTTAGTTTATTGAAATGTCCAGGAGTCCTATAGTAGATAAATCTATTTATGTGTTTATCTAGTACTTTCCAAATGAATTTGTCTACAGAAGACTTTTTTTACACCATGCAACTCCTTCACTTATTCAACTATTTATGAAGTATGTAGTATACACCAAAAACTGTTTTCATATCTAAAAGGGCACAAACCAGTTCCTGCCCTCTAGGAGTTTTATACTGTTAGTGATGAAGGCAGATAGTAAAGACTAAAATAATATGTGACTTCAGGTATTAGTAAACACCATGAAGAAAAATTAAGTAGGGTATGGAGATAAACAGTGACAGCTGAACCTGAAGTATGATAGCATAGGAATCCACAAAATAGAATTTGAGGAACTCAGCCTTAGATTTATACTCATGTGCTAGGCAAGGTGGAAAAGACCTATAATAGGAGAAGGCTTAAGAAAATGCTCAACTCTCTTTCTATGTTCCAATTGATGTTTGCTACAAACATACTTTCATTGAACATGGAATAAAACCCCAGCCTTTCATTTTACCTTACAATATTTATCATTAGCAGAAAATNATCCACAAAATAGAATTTGAGGAACTCAGCCTTAGATTTATACTCATGTGCTAGGCAAGGTGGAAAAGACCTATAATAGGAGAAGGCTTAAGAAAATGCTCAACTCTCTTTCTATGTTCCAACTGATGTTTGCTACAAACATACTTTCATTGAACATGGAATAAAACCCCAGCCTTTCATTTTACCTTACAATATTTATCATTAGCAGAAAATTGACTGACATTTTCCTTCCTACAGGCATAGAAATTGGATTGCCAGGTTCCATGCTGTTCTTCACCCCATTAACCAGGCCAATGTGTTCCTTCTTCTATTCACTAACTCACAACGTCTATTATATACCTGTTATATGTGCAGCCCTGTGTTAGAAGCTGGGCAGAAAAAACAAAGCTAACCCAAAGGAACTTACTAACACATTGTAGGCAGATGATTAGGTACTTTCCCTTGCATTTCCCAGCCTCTGTCTTAAGAAATCAGTAACATTTCACAAGGAGGAGATGTAACTCATTTGTTTCTCACTTTCCAAAGCCACAGAGAACACAGTAAATAGGGGCAGATGCCTAAAATATACTTTGTGTTCACTCAGGAGGTCTTTGGATGGCTTTTAAATACCCAGGGTAATTAAGGACTGGTACAACACACTCTTGCCAATCAATACAAACAAGAGATCACAATAATAGGACTTCTCCCCACTCTTCTCAATAAAAACGGTATCTGTTCAGCAGCATAACTTCTAAATAACTATTAGGCCTAAAGAGCAGATACTTGGAATCAGTTAGGGCAGAAAAAGCGGTGATACTAACCCACCACCTGAAGGCATCTGACTCATCTGAGGCCAAAGTGGTAAGAACATTTAGGCCAGGAATCTGAACTTATGAGCAGCAAAGAGAGTCATAATGATTGCACTGGTGAGTCATCTGCCATCTGGTTCTCATTAAGAAATGATAAGTCAAGGTACAGATAACAAAAGAGTAAAGCAATACCCCACAAAGTAAAATGGACTGTTTTTCTAGAATAACAGGAAAAAAATGACTATGAGAGGCTATCACAAGGAGACAAATTTATGTAGAACCTTTCCAAGCAGGCTGGGAAGATACAGGTTTCATGAAACCTAAAACCTTTATGAAACTGACCTATATGAGAAAGGGAAGGAGACCTATACTTTTGTCAACCAGTGAGTTGGAAATGGAGAGACTCCAAAGGCGAGTTCCAGTTGACCAATTCGCTCTTCCAACTTCACTTGCTGACTGGACTTGCCACACCAAGGGCAAGGAACCACACCATTGCAATGAGAGAAGAGAAGCTGACAGTGCGTATCAGATCTCTTCTCGGTGCCTCCTTACCCCTCAGTCTTCTCTCTTTGGCTACTTTACTAGGACAGAGAACTATTTTATGGAATCATTCTATGTTCAGTGGAACTTCCCATTCTATTGCTCTTGGTTACATTGCTATTTAAGCACCAAACATAATGTACCGTGAGGTATTATTGACACATCTATTTTTCTAACAGATGGTAAAGTCTTTGAGAGCAGAAGCAACAGTTCATTCGTCTCTGTCTCTCCAGAACCCAGCAAAGTCCTGGGGACCAGAGCAGGCATTTAAAAAATCTTAATGAATTGAATTTAACTGAACTTCTCCCTGATATCACATTTGTGGCTTCCCATCCTGTATAAGGACTAGATTACAATTCTCCTACAGAACCCTATGAATCTCCACTGAGATTCTAACTGCCCCACTCAAGAACTTAGCTAAAAGAAGGGCAGTGGATTGATATTCATTCATCCTACAAATCTTAATTTAGCATCTGCCATGGGCTACATATAATTCTTAATGCTTGAGATACATTAGTAAACAAATTAAAATCTCTGCTTTTACAGAGATTGCATTTAAGCGAGAGCCGGGAACAGAAAATAAACATAAGTAGACATGCTAAGTATGTTAGAAGATGATAAATGCCATAGGAAAAAAATAGAATAAGAAAGGTCAGCAGTGCTAGGAGACAAGGTTGCAGGCTGGCAGTTGCAGCATTAAATACAGTCATCAGAGTGGGCCTCCTCCAGAAGGTGAGATTTGACCAGACATGAAGGAGATGACCGAGTTAACCAAGCAGATATTTGAGAATAGATGCATCACACTTTCTTCTCCCAACTCAGTAGAGGAATTTCAGCCAGTGCTGGCTTTCTTGGGACTCAGAAGTTGCGGTAAGTGTGCCAAGCAGCTTAGGTTTTAGTCATTTTGTTACTGTTGTGTGACGTGGGAGACTGAACAGGAACAGAGAAAGAAGAAGTTCAGGACTGAAGAACAGGGCGGGGGGTGGGTAGGAGAGGGTGCTCCATTCTCATCTGAGATCAGGGGAGATTCTGGAAATCTTGTGGGTACTATGAAGTCAGATTTTGCCTACTTGCTAAATGTTCTTCCCTGGAATAAGTTTAAAATACCTGAATCTGACATTTAAAACTCACACAGTCTCTTTGCTGCTACAAAAGACTTCTTCTTTTTTAACATACATAAGCCTTTAAGTTTCTTTTTTTTCACTTTTTAAAAATTGTTGTTCAATTACAGTTATCCCCATTTACCCTATTACTCTCTCCTGCAAAAACTTCTTTTAACTGCTTTTATTTCCTTCATTCTATATTTATTTGGCCACCAAAGGAGAACAATCAAAACTACACTTTCTGGCCCAGGAAAAGAAATTCCAGTCTTATTATGTTAATCCTTGCTCTCTACCAGCCTTATCATATTATATCTCTCTTTTCCTTGAGGCATTTTCAACACAGCCAATAAAAATATAGTTAAAAATTTATTCATTCAATTAAATACATGTGATAAGGTTCCAAGTCCTGTGTACCAATGACGCAAAGACAAGCTATGATTCTATCAGTGGTGAATTGGGGTGTTGCTATGCCACAGGCCAGAATATAATGACCACAAGTGACAAGAAAATAACAACATATGGTTGTCGTACTCTAGAAATGATGCAGTCAAAAATAATAAACCTACTTTTCAACATGCTCTAAAGGGGTGAAACTGAAAAAAAGCTCATGTTCTTACCAATAATGATTTTACAGCTGTCATTGTCTTTCACATAATACTCAGAAACCCCAGCAACATTTATGTAGCCACTTCTCCTGGTTCCTGCTAAAAAGTCTGTGTTTCACTGAAAAGCCTTAATCTCCCACAGGTACCATATTATCACTATAGCACAAGAAAGGAAGAAGATGGAAGCTTCACAAAAACTAATCAAGAGGAACTGGAGACAACACAGTTAGTGAAGCCTTGAGGCAGGGACTCACTCAGGACAGCTGGTCACAGCATGACGGCACAGAGTAATGCTGCCAGGCTGTGGAAGACCACAGACCCCTGGAAGTGGCTCATTTGAAAGCAGGTTATTTCTGTTGTTGACTCCAATGGGGCCTATTCATTGGGGTTGGTGGTGTGATTTACATAAGACAGAGTTGAGTTGTCTGAGAGGTAAGTTTTCTACAGCAGTCTGTCTTAACGAAAGAATATCTCAAATATGCCTCAAAAAGTTAAAAATGGAAATGCCTTATGAACCAGTGAGTTCACCGTAATTCAAAAGAATAGAATCACCTCTATATTCATTGCAACATTATTTACAATAACCAAACCATGGAAGCAACCCAAGTACCTGCCTGTCAATAAACAAATGGATAGAAAAGTTGTGGTACATATATATACAATGGAGTATTACTTGGCCATAAAAAAGAACAACAGCATGTATGGACCTAGAGGGTTGCTGGAGGGGAGAGGGGTTGGGAGAGCGAGTGAAAAGGTGAAGGACCTGAGAAGTACAGATTGGAAGTTACGAAGCAGTCATGAGGATGTAAGGAACAGCCTAGGGAATGTAGTCAATAGCATTCTAATATTGATGTGTGGTGCCAGGTTGGCACTGGAAATATCAGGGGGCTCACTCTGTCTAAACTAATATAAAATAATACTGGTTGTAAACTGTAGTTGAAAAAATTTTTAAAAACTAAAAAATTGGAATCCCCTCTAATTCCAAGAGCACAACATATAAACCACATGTGCATGGTGTTGGGTGTTTGAACAAGCAGTTTCTGTCTTGTAATGGGGTTTCTCCTCTGAAGTAGGAACCACAGATATGGGGGAATGGGAGGAGAAAATAATTCTCTCTCTCAGGCTTCTGTCTTTGTTTCGTTCATCCATGAGACTCATTATTCTAAGGAGGATTTCACGCTGCTTTTGTTCGGTTCCTGGGCCCTCCTGGTGCCAGACCCAGAGGGAGTGTTCCTGGAGTTTCGGGTGTCGCTTTGCCAGCCTGACCACAGGCACCACACTGTCTCCTTTGCGCGGCTCTCTCTTTGAATAGTGCCTCTCCCTCAGTACCAACGTCAGTGTCTCAGCCTAAGAGCCTGAGAGTAGTGAGTCCTCCGCCCCTGCGTATCTTCAGAAAAGGTAAAGCAGGCCAGAAAAGCAATAAAATGACAGGCCCATTGTTTGTGCCCAATGCTGGGACTTCCCCTTTTGCATAAGCTGAGTCACATTTTTCCTGTTGTCAACTTGCAGCCTGCCCGTTGATGTACGATAGGGCTATCTCGCTGATGTCTAAAACCAGGCGGACAGGTTTCCTTGTATTTGTCTGCCTTACCTTGGACCCTTACCAATTAGAAGCTGTCTACTGGCCAAAGGAGATAAGACACTGTTTATTCAAGTTCAGATACTATGCTGAATGAACTAATTTTTCACCATTTTCTTTTGTTAAAATGATATTTGAGGTCCCTGCCTTGTGCAATCTTACTGATTTTGACACAAGTCTTTTGGGATGTGTACGTGCATTTTGTTCTTGATATCTGTTCAGTTGACACAGGCTTTAAAACCACAGATATCTTTGATTGGCTGGCATATTGTGAAAACAGGAAGGCACAAGGATGGAATCAACTGTAAAACAACCATCATAAGGGAAGTGTTCGGCCTAAGTGCCAAGATGGGAACTCTGTTAGAAGAAATGAACACACCGGCAAAAAATAAAATGATTATATCAATAAAATTCCAACAGGGGTAGGGTGCAGCCACTGTGTTCTAATTATTGTATTTTCTATGACTTCTACCCAACAAAAGGCTTACAAATCCTAATCCACGATACTGTCGCCTGGCCTGATAAAACCTTCCAATATAGGAGAGAGGTGGGATGACATTTGCTGGCTAGGAAATATTTGCAAAAGTATGTTTTGTTGGACAGTCACCATTCACAATGAGCTTTAAAAACTATAATCTGCTGTTCTCATTGAATCACTTTACTTGGCAAATATCTATTAAGTGCTTACTCTAGGGCAGGGTTGACAGTCATAGCAGTTTCTTCTTGTTCACAACCCTTTAAACCAAGATTTTTTTTGTGATGCCTCAAGGGTGCCAAACACTGATCCTCGTGGAATATTATTCTTCCATGGGAAATTCTCAAAACAAAGGTTATAAGCAGTATAAAGAATTAGGAAATCCTCAAATCAGTGGATGTAAAGAACACAGGCAAATATTAGAATAAATGAATGAGCCACTTTTTAGACAAATACACCAGAATTACTACTTTACTGTTATGTAATGAGTTAAGGAATTGTCTTCCTTTCACAATTTCAGAAATATAAATAGACTGTAAACCTACTTGGATAGCCCTGACCAGCGTGGCTCAGCTGGTTGAGCGTTATCCCTCAGAGAGAAAGGTCATGGGTTTGATTCCCGGTCAGGCGCAGGCTGGTCCCTATTAGAGTGCATGTGAGAGGCAACCAATCAAAGTCTCTCTCACACAGTAATGTTTCTCTCCCTCTTTCTCCCTCTATTCCCCTCTCTCTAAAAATAAAGAAATAAAAATCTTTGAAAAAATACTTGGATAAATTTTGAGACATTACCACTGTTGACAGTTGTATGGGTAAGGGCAGAGAATGTACCACATACGCAGCAAGTACTGTTCTTCCATCTCTCAACAACTTCTGTATAAACTGTGCTATACAAACTATGTATGTGCCATCTATTCAGATAATTAACTTTAAAAGTATGATCGATAGCTCTCAAGGTCTAACTCTGCCAGAAAAATATTTTAAAATGTCACAATAGGACATTGTAATGTCATCTTGTTGGAGGGAAAATAAAGAATTAATCATGAGGACTTAGCACAATTGATTGTTAGTTAGAAGATTAAGTCACAATGCATTTATTAACTTATTTAACCTTCAAACACCATTTTAGGAGACTGTTTAAGAAAGAAATACTTTGGGGGAAGTTGGATGTTCATTTAAGTCAGATTTAATTACATTTTATAAATCTAAAGCTATAATCTATAAAGCTAAAAGAAAATAAATCTAAACTTCTCTTCCTACAGATAAGGAAACAGAGGCACGGACGAAATAAGTGACTTCTAGATGTTACAGCATTTATATGGGGAAGAAGGCAAGCCAAATCCAGGTCACCTAGATATTGGAGTTTGTCACATCTCTGAGCTGACAGGGAGGTGAAATAAACACTTCGTTCTAGAATTTCCCAGTTACCCTCTATTCCCAATTGTGAAATGCTTTCATCTGGGGACAGAATCAATCACAAATTGGGAAGGAAGCACACTGACTTTAAACTTCTGACTTGAAAGGTATGACACTCGTCATAGTCCAGTCACATTTGTGAAGCCTTCCAGAGCTGCTCCCTGACCTTGACTAACAAAATAATGCCTTTTATTTTTTAATCAAAAGACAAAAAGTGAAGAAAAGTTCTAAGTATAAATACCCTCCCAAGGAGAAACCCAGAGAAACCAGCAACAATAATACAAAATATTCAACTATATAATTTCTAAGACTTCCACTTAATTGTATAGTCAAATAACACTATTATTCATTTCACAGCTGTAGATCAATTTGCTCATGTGTGAAACCTATGAAATAACAACCATTTTCTCTTCAGAGGAACCATCCTGGTGTGACTTACCCACACAATTTGATAAACGTACATTATTCCAGATGAAATCCAGTTACTGGGCAGATGGGAATTTTTAAGTGAAAGCCTAAAAACTGTATTATCCGAAAGTAGGTGGTCAGAGAAAGAACATATGAGAATACAACTGTAACCCAAGTTATTGTAATTTTTCTGAATTTTAAAAAATTCTTCCAGGATAAAAAACTTCGAAATGCATACACTTATAAGTTTTGACATATATTTAAGTAAAAGTAAACATCAATTTCTAGTCAAATTTTATAAGCTGTAGCTATGCTGAATATACTTATTACTTTCCATTTTTCATACTGAACCAACGCATCTATAAACCAAGCTGTTTCACCATCTTTTTTTTAAAAGATTTTATTTATTTATTTATTTATAGAGGGGAAGGGGAGAGGGAGAGAAACATCAATGTATGGTTGCCTTTTGTGCATCCCCTGCTGGTAGTTAGCCTGCAAGGAACCGGTTTGCAACCCAGGCATGTGCCCTGACTGGGAATCGAACCGCGATCCTCTCGTTCGCAGGCCCGCGCTCAATCCACTGAGCTACGTCAGCCAGGTGTTTCACCATCTTCTAGTTGATTGTACAGTATCCACTCTGCTTGCCTGAGGAATAGGAGTAAGCTAAGGGAGTATCACTGGCGTGACTGTGGTGAGTGGCATGGGGGTCTGGGTGACCTGCCATGAAGCTGCCTTGTGCTCTCTCACTGCTTGTGACATTTCTGGATATACATTTCTGCCTAACGATAGAATGCTGCTGGGCCCATCCTTGGCCAGTCTGATAGAAATTACCTCATAACTGGCACAAACACCTCTTGCCAACCCTGACACCTGCAACACCACAGGGTCTGGTGGTTCCCCAAGCTGAGGAGGACCTAGACCCAGTGGTGCAGATGCAGTGTCAATGCAGAGCTGACAGCCTTCTGAGTAACCAAGTGTTACTAGGAATGGGCTACAGCAACATTCCTAGATGTGGAAAATATCCCTAGTTCAAAGTGAACCTGAGGAGACTTACCAGGAGCAGCGCTTCCTTCCCTGTGTTGGGGATGCGGGATGCAGCAATTTGACTTTCACCTTGGAGGGCATGTTCCACCCTGTCCCTGACCACAGGGCATCTACAAACCTCGATGGTGTGGCAAGACTCTGTCTGAATTTCCATGTACAACACTGAGGGATCACAGACTTTCATTGTAGAGGAGTGGACTGTCTGTAAACTTTAAGCATTCAGGAAGGTCTACAGAGCCAAAATCCGCTAGAGGCATCTATCCAGATGTCTCCCACTCGTGGTTCAAGATCCCAGGTTTTCCCAATAAGAGTCCATACCAGAGCTGCCTTGGCCAGACATCTAGATAGCTCTGGAGCTTCTAGAACTCTATCAGGTTCTGAGTCTGCTCTTCAGCCATTCACAGTTGCACTGCAGGAGGTAAGGGCCTCCTAATAAGCTACAAAAGAGTCTCTCTGGCTTTCACTTTCAGTACAGGCATACCTCGTTTTATTGAGCTTTGCTTTATGGTGCTGCTCAGATGTTGCATTTTTACATGTTGAAGGCAAGACCCTCCACCAACAAAAAGATTTCAACTCTCACTATTGCTATGCTTTCTATGGCGGAGGTCTGAAACCAAACCCACAATATCTCCAACGTATGTCTCAATGCATTTGTTTGTTAATGGCCCCCATTTCTCGTTATCCCACTGCAGAGCATTAATATAGCTTAGTAATAACCAGCCAACTCTGCTGTCCCTGCACACCCCATCCTCATATCTTTCAAATCCCTGGATAATCACCCTGCAAGGGCGTTCTCCTTTGGGATGTTTCTGCAAGGTGCCCCTGGTGAAGTGTCCACCAATCATACCAGGACGGTCTGTGCCCTACACTCCTCTCAGGTTGGAGCACTGCTCACTCGATGGGCAAGGAGTGAGCCCTGCCCCAAACCCACCTTACCACCTGATTTATCAGAACATTTTTGGTATAAACTATACCAATTCAGGTCAACTCAGGAGCAGATGCCAAGACAGGACTACACATGTAAGACATTTATTGGGAAAAACTCCTATGAATGATAAAGAGAGAGGAAGTTGGAGTAGGAAGAGCCTGTAAACCACAATGAGGAATTGACACCTGTAAAAAGATAAACAGAAACTTTGTAAACCTGGCTCAGACAAGCTTTACCTCTGTAACTTTCCCATTTCTGCCTCTTTTGCTCACAAAGTTGTTAGAGGAACTGAAGGTAAATGTCTATGAAAAGGCCTAGCTCAGAGTCCAGACAAAAAGGACTCTCAAGAATTGTTCATTTATATGCTCACTGCAAAAGAAACACAGTCAATGAGACTGCAATAACTATGTATGGTGCCAGGTGGGTACCAAAATATCAGGGGAACACTTTGAAAAGTGTATGATTCTCTGACCACTATGCTGGGCACTTGAAAGTAATATAATAGTGTATGAAAGCTGTAGTTAAAAAAAAGTTTTTAAGAAGTTGCATTTCTCCAATGACTAATGCCATTGACGAAAACAAATCAGGGGAATGATCAGTAGAGCCCATAAGTATGCTTCAAATAAACACAGTGCCCCCAGTTCCATGTGTGGACAGGTGGGCCTGGAGGCTGCCACCCTCTCATTTACAACCCCCGTTTCTCACTGAAGTCAGAGTTAAGCACTTTATGTATTAAATAGCACAAGGAATTAAATAAGATGTCCTACCATAGACATGACCTCAGAATGTGTATTATTTTACAAGCATAATTGTTAACTCAAATGCATCTGCCTTCTTATTAATCAGAAAGAGGAAAAATAGGGCTGGTAGCAAGAGGTAGGGTAAGGCAAAGCTACAATGAATGCTGGCGAATGCCAGGTGCTACTTCAGGGGTGTTACAAATGCTGTACTTCTTCCTTACAGCGGTGCTGTGGAGCTGAAATTGTTATCCACATCTGTGAAAACGGAGGCTTGTAGAGGTTAAGTAACTTGTGCATAGTAACTCATTTAATCATCAGGAAAAATCAATCATTGACTTCAGAAATTTATATATTTCAGTTTTTAAAAACTTTGCAAAATGGACCTTAGGCAAGAATTATAGAAAGTTTTTAGTTTAAACTCCAATGTAAAAAATTATTCTGTTATGTTTGTCCCTACCCCTCCAAACATCCCATTGTTTTGAATAGTTAGTTGTTTATGGATCTATTTCTCTCACTTGAATTTCAAACTCCTTGAGGGCAGCTCCCCTGTTTATCTCACCCACAACCAGCTGCAGCAGGCCAAAGGTCACGCCCATTCAGTTTACACATGTCGAACTGAATAGGAAGTCTTAACCAACTCAGTTAATTTTTTGTTAATTCTCAAGTTATTTTGATATAATGAATTAGAATATTAGAGGAAAAAAACACATTCTATTCATTCATTTATGGGACTCACATAATAACAGAAGGGCCCAAAGTCTAAAACCTTTTCTCCTTGTTGAGAAGCCAAATAGAAGATTTAACCCACTTTTTTTCTTGTCTAAAAGATAGACATGATTATGGGAATCGGCAAGGGCCCCTTTCCAAGAAACTCCTCCCCTGAGGGTCCCCACTAGGCAGAGAGATGACCAAGGACAAGCATAAATGTGAAGCACACACATGATTTGTGGGATTAGTTCATGACAGGGAACTTCAGAAAACAGGGCCTTGGCCATGGCTTTCAGAATTCGCATGGTGAAGAGTCCAGGCTTCTGAGACAGACCAGCCTTGGTCTGAGTGCTGTTTGTGACATTGAGCTGTGTGACCTTGGACAAGTTGCTGGACCTCTGTAACTACAGTTTCCTTGTGAGTAAACAGAGATGGTAGTAATGTCGTTGTGAGGATAAAAAGAAAAAGCAAGTGTAAAGCCCTCAGCTCAGGGCCAGCACATGATAAATACTCACTAAGTAGGAATTTATGCCCATCATTATTGTTACTATGCACGCAACTAGCTGCTTCACGTGTCTGGGACGGATAATAATCGCATTTGGAACTCACAATTGAGATTTTTGCATTTCCACAGCACCTTTCATTTCAGAGGAACAAAGCCCTGGAAAATATTAATTTTTGTCTACTTCATTTACACTAGTAAAGGCAGGAGTGCATACAATGGCCTAGTTATTAAAAAGAACTGTGGGCTAGAGAGCTAACGCCACATACGCAAAGTGAAATCACGGGAACCCTCAGCAAATCTCGATTTCTCATTTTCTAGGATTCCGCTTTAATTGGATCAGATCATTTGTTTTCAGTGCTAAATATTATTTATTGGCAGTGTAAGTCAATGTCGCTGATATATTACTCTTTGGGGGATGTTTGTTTTTTTGAAAACTGCTCTCAAATTTTCTAAATGTGAATTTAAAAGTCTGTCGGTCTATGTGCTGATAACACAAAACAGATTGTAAATGTAACGAGATGCAATCAAGCCACACAAATCCAATGAGAGCGCCAGGAGGCCTAATATTAGGACCGCTCCTGTTCACAGGCTTTTGCTAATGACGGAACAATTGTTGTGCTGATTTGTTGCTGGCATTCATATGCAGGCAGCAACATTTTCATCCGAAATCCAGCTCCAATTTTTAAAAATCCTGTCAATAAATGTGCTGTGTCTTTAAAGAGCAACTCCAAAGAACCTTTCTAAATAATAAGAAATAGGAATATATTGCACAAGCATAGTCTTTAACACTAAATACAGGGTGTGAGCTGAAATGGATAACAATTTTTCTTGGCATTGCTTTGTCATCCACTGGGATGCCTGCATCTGAACACCGCGCCTGCATTTATAACTAAGCAGAGGTTTAAAATATTGGAATGGTCACTGTTGAAGGGAGGTGGGTGCTAACCTGCGGTAGGATATTGCAAGACTCTAAACTCATCTAACATTTCCTTCAGGAAATAAAAAAATGTAAATGTGCTCTGACTGCTCTCCGCATCCACCGTGGGGGCCATTTGTTATCAGTCAGCACCTGCCTCTCCATTCACAGCTGCCTGCGTGCTGGGTTGAGTGCAAACAATAAAGGCTCCGACGGCGGGCGGCGGCGGCGGCGGCCGCGGCTGCATCATTTTCTTGGAACTTGCCATTATGTTTCAGGTCAGAGATTGAGGTTTGGTGCAGGGAAGGTAGCTTTCAATATCAGGTGAATGGGTTTTTATAAGAGGTTGGGAAGCTTTAGGTCTTAGAGAGAAAAATGGTGCTTTAAAAGCAGGCACATTTTCTGTGTACCGTAATTATCCGTGCATGACGAATCACTTTTATTCTGTCCCGTATGGGCAACAGGGAAATATCCCCTACCCATCTCTGGGGGCTGGCCATATTAAGAAGTGAGAATGTTCCCATATTTAATCAGTTTCTTGAGAATATGTCATTTACCTAGAAGACTGATCCTGAAACATCACTTTTAAGGGAGGATGAACACATGATACGAATTTATCAATTTGTTCAGGAAGTCTTTGTCATATGTTCATTGTTTAAACAGGTAATGTTGAGTGATTAGTACCTTTCCCATAATCCCTGCTGGAGAAAAAGGCTTACATTGTGCAAGTGACCAACACCAGAAATAAGAATAATTAACCTTGTTAAACATAATAAAGAGTGATAAAAATCTGAAGGAGCAGAACAATAGCCTAAGTTGTACCCAGCTCTGAAATGGATGGTGAGAGCCCAGTCAGGCTGGTTCATGCCTCCGAGCTTCCATTTCCCCATTTATAACTTGGAAATGGTCAAATATTTCCTGACTGTGTTGTTGTGAGCAGGAAATGGAAAAATGTTTGTAAACAGCTTTACAATGTTAAACCATTTTGAAAGAATCAGGAAGGGGCAAGAGAAATGATAATGTTAACAATGATAACAATTCTAAAACAATTATAATATTAAATAGAACAGTGATAATAATAGCAATTATTCTTATTGAAAATAGTGAATCTTGCCCACAAGTGATAAAATTGGTAGATGGTGTGGCTCACACTATGTTGTTCTTAGGCTCTGGACTGGAGAAAAAGGACACACACAGGCGCAATAATTCTGTGTAAAAAAGTAAAGTCTATTCTGATTGAGGTGGACTCCAAACACATTAAGATATGTTCTTCAAAAGAAACTCCACAGACCTTGAATTAAAGTCGCATCCTTCTGAGGGCCTTTTTCTAAAGCAAAGGGTAGGCTGATAGAGGATTCTATTCTTCAAAGAGCTTGCAGCATTTCAGATGAACTCTGCCCACAGAACAGAGGCATCACCTTAACTTACCAAGGTCGGATTTCTCTCTTAGTGGATCAATTGCCCACGTGTTTGTGTGGTCTTAGATGAAGTTGCCCGTCGATGGCAAACATTGATTATCATATCTCTGCTCCAAAATTCACAGTTTGCCATTGCTACTGAAACTGAAGATGTTTAAATAGTATTCTAAAAACACTGCAGGATTTATGGATTGAAAACTACAATATAAGTGCTTCTGAAGCCAACATCCCTGGGAAATAAATACACTTTTAACACTATACATGCTATTTCCCACACTCACTCTCAAGTGATAAGTTTTGTGGTGAGAAGCTGAGGTCACTTGTGAAAAGTCTATATGCATAACAGTTTCTCTACTTAGAGATGGAAAAAGATGCAAATAGCATATGTCCATTGCCATATATGTGTATTCCCCCCTCATTTGATGGCTGTATACCATGTCTAATCAATAGCAACACAAGACTACCATCAAACCCTTCATGGTGAATTCACAAAGGTGTCTCATTTCCAAGTCCTCTCTGACACATGGATGTGACTAGCTTCCTGAAAACTCTTCTGTTTGCCCACTAGAGAGCTGGTTTCAGGCAGGTTCATACATTAACACAATAAAGTCCTTCGATGACATTTGGTATAAGAGAAAAGCACAAGTTTCTAAGTCATACAAATCTATGTACACATGCTAACTTTTTATTTTTGTAGCTATATGAGTATGACCTTCACTTTCTTAAGGCTTCATGTCTGTCTTCAGGAGGAAGGTAAGACACCCTGCCTGGAGGGTCATGTGTGAAGAAACAGACGTTCTCCAATGCAAATTCTAAGTCATAAGCCAGTCTTCACGTAGCGTTGGGACAAGTGCCCTCTGTGTAAGCCATAAAAATCCCAAGCCGAGAATTTAAAGTGGTCTCTGAGGCATCTGTGAAGAGAAAATACAGAAACTTTCCAAAGGAAAGCACCTTAAACCCAAGACACAAACTTTCCCAAATAAAGCTCCAAGAAACATGAGCTCACAGTAAGGGAAAAAAAAATAAAACAAAACAAAACTATCACAAAGCACCCAAGGAAACATGATGCCACTAGCAGGAGTCAGCAGAAACAATAAATAATGCAATTTGACCCCTAAAATGTAAATAATGGATTTCAAAAGACGTATTTATAGATTTCCTACTTTGTGCTAGACTATATTTGGTCTGGAACCAGGCACATTGAGCAAAACTGAATTCTTGCCATTTGGTGATGTTGATTGTCAATGTTTAAAATGTAAAAGAGAATGTCCATTGAAGCTTTTCAAACATATAGTGTGGATGTCAAAGTTATAGACAGTTTGGATAGGCAAGTAGAACTTGAAGAAAAAACGATAATCATGGAAATTATAAAGTCAATGGACAGGAAATGCCATGGATTAAAAATAACTGAAGAGAGGACTCAGCTCTTAGCCAAAACACAACACCAAGAGATAAAGGAGAGTATGAACAGGCAATTATAGAATATAAAATACATACACATGGAAGGTCTGACTTATACTCATTCATTTTTGCAGAAGGGAAGCGTGAGGGAGAGAGAGGGACAATAGTCCAAGAGACAATGGCTGAGAGTTTCCAGAAGTGAAAGGCTGCAACCCTCAACACTCAAGAAGCCCAACAAATCACATCAGGATTTTTTTAAAAAAAGAATTTACTTGGCAACAAAATTTAATGGCAATGTTAAGTACCAAATATATGTTAAAAGATGAAATAAAATTTTAACTTCAATTAAGTCATCAAAAAGGATGAGGCAAGTGGGGCACTCAGAATTTGAGGTGGGAGAGTGTAGGAACTGGCAAGTGCAGGTGACCCCTGTGAAGAGCAAGTGCCCCCCGCCCCCCGTTTTGTGCCTTGGGCACCTCGCTTGCCTCACCCCACACAGTATTTGGCATTATCTAATGTGAACAAAAAAATGAGATAAACTGAGTTACTTTTATGAAACCTGTATATATATATATTCAAACCTGAATATATATATTCAAATCTGGTAGGTTGTGATTTAATTTACATTCATTATAGCACCTCCTTTGTAAAGGTATAGTTCAATGAATTTCACAATGTAACAACCTTTATAGGCACGGTTCAGACATTTCCATCATCCTCCAAATTTTTCTTTATTTTATCAGTGCCCACCCCGGTCCTATAAAGCCACTGATCTGCTTTCTGACATTATAGTTTAGATTTATTTTTTCACAATATCATACAAAGAGAATCATATGCTATTTTATGTTTAGTTTTTTAAATTACAAGACAAAAATATCTATGGCAGGATTTCTTTTAAAATGTCACACTACAGATATAGATTATCTTTATTTGCAATAAATGAAAGAGCTAAAATGGGTATATTTGCCTCTGCTTCCCCTCTCTTTTTAACACTGATTTTGAAAGTACTACAGGGATTTTGGTGTGAGATATAAAAATTGTTATTAAATTAATAAAACTGAGAATCTTATACAGGACATCTTGAAGCAAATTAGAGAATTATCATTTGTATACTCTTAATTAACTTACATTAATTTTAGCATTCACTTTGTTTTTTATTTTTATCAAAGATGTCATGGATATAAATTACACTTAAAAGGTGAGTAACAATTAAATAAGTTTTAGCTCTACATATAGTAATCAAAATCAACATAGTGGCTAGAGGTAAAAATGTTTTTATTTGCAGAGGACATGATACTGTACAGAAAGAACCCCAAAGATTCTGCCCTGGCTGCTGTAGCTCAATGGATTGAGCGTGGGCCTGCAAACCAGAGGATTGCAGTTCGATTCCCAGTCAGGGCACGTGCCTGGGTTACAAGCCAGTTCCCAGCAGGGGACGCACGAGAGGCAACCATACATTGATATTTCTCTCCCTCTCTCCTTCCATTCCCCTCCAAAGATAAATAAATAAAATCTTAAAAAAAGAACCCCAAAGATTTCAACAAGAAATTACTAGAACTGATAAGTGAATTCAGCAAAGTAACAAGATACAAAATTAATACCCAGAAATCAGTTACATTTTTATATGCCAATAATGAACTAACAGAAGGGGAAATTAAAGACACAATTCAATACATAGTCACTACAAAAGGAATAAAATACCTAGGAATAAATCTAACCAACAATGTAAAAAACCTATACTTGGAAAATTATAAGACACTGAAGAAAGAAATTGAAGAAGACACAAATAAATGGAAGCACATACCATGTTCATGGATAGAAAGAATTAACTTCATTAAAATGTTCATGATATTCAAAGCAATCTATAGATTCAATGCAATTACTATCAAGAGTCCAATGTCACATTTCACAGAACTAGAAAAAATATTTCAAAAATTTACATGGAACCACAAAAGGCCCTGCAAAGTAACAGCAATCCTGAGAAAGAAGACCAAGGTTAGAGGAATCACACTACCTAATAACAAACTATAGTATAAAGATATAGTAATCAAAACAGCATGGTCCTGGCATTAAAACAGACACATAGATCAATGGAACAGAATAGAGAGCTCAGAAATAAACCCACACTTAAGAGTCAGTTAATATTCAACAGAGGAAGCAAGCACATACAATGGGTTAAAGATAGTTTATTTAATAAATGATGTTTGGAAAATTGGACTGCTACATACAGAAAAATGAAACTAGACCACCTTCTTATACTACAGAGGAGAATAAATTCACAATTGATCAAAGACTTAAACATTAGACCCACAACCATAAAAATTCTAGAAGAAAACATACACAGTAAAACCTCAGACATTGCTCTTAATAATATTTTTATCTGATATATCTCCACAGGCAAAGGAAACAAAAGAAAAAATAAACAAATGAAAAAATTAAACTAAAAAGTTTTTGCACAGCAAAAGAAACCATCAACAAAATAAAAAGACAGCCCACTGAATGGGAGAACATATTTGCCAATGCATCTGATAAGGAGTTAATATCCAACATTTATAAAGAACTTTCAAAACTCAACACCATAAAAGCAAACAACCCAATTAAAAAAATGGGCAAAGGACCTGAATAGACACTTCTCCAAAAGGAACAAAAGATGGCCAGTAGACATATGAAAACATGTGTAACATCACTAATCATCAGATAAATGCAAATTAAAACCACAAGGAAATATCACTTCATGCTCATGAGAATAGCCATCATCAATAAATCATTGAACAACAAGTGCTAGCACAGATGTGGATAAAAGGGAACACTTTTGCATTGTTGGTGGGAATGCAGACTGGTGCGGCCACTGTGGAAAGCCGTATGGGGATACCTTAATAAAATTAAAAATGGATCTTCCTTTTGACCCACTGATTCCACTTCTGGGAATATACCTAAAGAAACCTAAAACCCGAATTAGAAAAAACATAAGCACCGCTGTGTGCATTACAGCATTATTTACAATTGCCAAGATATGGAAGCAGCCCAGTGTCCATCAGGAGATGAGTGGATAAAACAACTATAGCACATTTACACAATGGAATGCTACTCAGCTGTAAAAAAGAAGAAAATTTTGTACTTTGTGACGGCATGGATTGTCCTGGAGAATATTATGCTAAGTGAAATAAGCCAGTTAGAGAAAGACAAATACCACAAGATTTCACTCATATGTGGAATCTAATGAACAAACTGAACTAACAAGGAAAATGGGAACAGACTCACAGATGGAGAGCAGGATGACAGCTAGGAGAGGTCAGGGGAAGTTGTGGGTGAAGGGACTGAGCAAAAAGGAGAAAGGACTCATGAACATGGACAACAGTGTGGTGATTGCAAGAGGGGAAGGAGTATAAGGGGCCTAAATGGTAATGGTAAATACAATAAATATTTTTAATTTTTTAAAAAAATCAACATAGTGGCTAGAGGTATTCAGCTGGGGGACCACATCACAAATACAGTCATCTAATATCCAATGAATGGTGCACATCGCCACTCCATACACTCTACAAGGCTCTAAAAGTGTTCAATTTAGAAAGAAAAAATAATCCTGTTATTTGTTAATGTAGACATTTTAAAAACATAAACTAGAGATCATTAAGTTCATTTTTATGCATTTCTACCATTTTATTTTTCAATGTAGATTAACATTTGAAAATCTTGTATAAACTTAGCATCTAAATAAAAATATGTAAACATACTAGAAACCAGAACAGATGCCGTTACCATTTCTAATGACGAATTCCCTATAACTTTTACAAACCTCTGAGGATTTTCAAACCCTCATTTGGGGGAAAAATTATCAATGTTTACAGGCCACTCACAGGTCACTAATTCCTGCACATCACCAAATAAAACTGTCTCTTTTTCCAGTCACCTTTCCGGAAGTCTCTGCATCATTCTATGCCATTTATCAGACCTCTCCTTCCTTACATTCCTCTAATTTCTTGCTTCAACTCAACATTGCATCCTTGCTTCTCCAACTTGTCTGGCCGGTCCATCCCTGCTTCTTTATGAGTTCCTCTCCTTTCTCTGTAACCGCAACAGGACCAAACCCTTTGCTGTTCTCCCCACCTTCATACTTGCTTGCCTTTGTTTAAGCTACTGTGCTGATTGATCCTGGCCTCACTTCCCCAGTTCTGCTCCATTTGCAGACGCATTTACTGGAGTCCCTCATCAGCTGGCTTCATTTAGTTAGTCCAAATGGGGGCACTGGAGGGAGAAAGGAGGCGCTGACAGGGAGCAGTGAGAGAGAGAGAGAGAAGGATAAAAGATGGGAGAAGCCAGGGTATCTCTCTGCCTTCCTCTATCTGACCTGGATGCCATGTTTGATGTCTTGCCTGGAACTGAACGGTTCAAGATGGCTTCACTCACAGGTCTAGCAATTTGTCTTTGGCTATTAGTTTGGCTAGGCATCGTCACAGCATGGTGAGCTGAAGGTTTCAAAAGGGCTGGAACTGCAAATCTCTTAAGACCTACTCCTTCCAGAATTCACACAATGCACATCCACCACATTCTATTGGTCAAAGCAAGTTCCAAGCCTAGTCCTTATTTACGTGGGTAGAAAAAAATCAACTTTACTTCTTGATAAAAACAGAAATATTACATTGCAAAGGGCTTAGACACAGAAAAGGGTCATTCACTATGGGCCATTATTGTAACTTCACCCACCCCAAACTCCAGAAACACCACCTGCATCTATCCTTGCCACAATCTGGGATCCTAGCCAAAAGCTACTCCTAATCTCTGGGTTTCCCCCTATTTGTATCCTTAGCTCCTTTTCCAATTCTTTGCACTAGAGTGCTTCTTGGTTCTGTGTTCCTAATTTAACCCTAAAAGCACAGCTACCTTCTTACCTTTACACTGAATAACTCAAATGTGAATGCGAGCTTGAGCTCTCAGCCAAAATCCAATCCTAAATTTCCTTATTTCCACCTACATTTCCCCTTCGTCATCTACACCAGGCATATTCAAAAGAAGCTATAATTCTCTCTCCTAAACAATGTCCCTTGTCATTTTCTCTATACTCTAAATCAGGGGTTGAATAACTAGAGTCAGTGGGCTAAATCTGTTCCTGCCAGTTTAATTGGAATGTGAGGTAGTTCATTTTTTTTTATGTTGTCTATGGCTGCTCTCTGTCTACAGTGGCAGAACTAAGTAGTTACAATAGAGATAATGTCATCTGTAAAGTTGAAATATTTGCTATCCGGTTTTATACAGAAAAATTCACCAACCACTTTTTTCTAAAAATGTGATTCATTCTTTTTTTACGTAATGTTCAATGAGGGACCAAACATTGTCCATCTCAAATCAAGCTCTCTTCATTTCTAAGTATTTCAGTATTCTCTTATCTCTGCCTGTCTTCAACATTCCGATCCATTCTACATAGCTCAGTTGATTGCTACAAAATACTATTTTAATTGTCATTCACCTACCAACAATTCTACAGTGACTTTTCTTGTGTATCTGATAATTATAAACTCTACATTCTTCCACCAAATTACCCCAATTTACCCAACAAAATTTAATTTCACTTTTCCCAGATGATCTTCAATCTAGTTCATCATTTCTTTCTTGATTTCAGAGCCTGTGAACATAGGAAATCTGTCTTATTGCTTTATAGTTACAGCACCAAGCACAGTGTCTGACATATGAGAGGGATATACCCAAAACAGAATTAATTTAAAACAGTGTGTATTTATATAACATGTTTAAACTTCAGTCACCTTCAAAGTACTCTACATTAGATGCAATACACAAATCACAATGTTTTTTAGAAACTGTTCAAAACAGGTTTTGAATTTGTCAATTTTGATGACTTTTAGTGCTTCTGCCATTTTTGGTTTCACTTCTTCCCCATCAGCAAAATGTTTCCCTGTGAGGAATTTTTTCATCCAAGGAAATAAAAATAAAGTTGCTCTGGTAGAGAGGGTGGGGCATGGGAGTCATGCCCCAGTTTTTTGACAAAAACTGCTGAGCACTCAGTGAGGTGTAGGCAGTTGTGCTTGTAAATCACCCATCATGAAATGGTCAAACACATTGAAAGGGTCTTCAAAAAATTCATTGAAGTCAACCGCAGCCTCACACAACAACGCTGGCTGGCACGCTGATACAGGTGGTTTCCTAGAACACTCACCTAGTGGGATAAGTCTGCACTGTAAGGGGCTCACCCTCCAGAAGATAACCAGTTGTTTTTTGGTGCCCCCTTGTATAGGAACCACAGAATATGCATTGAATGAATGTTCCCCCTGAATATTACTGATTTTATTGCCATGCTGTTATTTTATTTATATACTCCTTCTCTCTAGGATGCCTTCTCCATTCTTTTCTATCTATCCTAACTATTTTCCATAATCTTAGCTTTTCTCCAAGCTGTCCTAACCTTAAGGATTTTTTTTTTCATTTATATTAGTGACACTAAAAATCTATACTATTCATCCACCACATCGCCTTCTTGTACAAGTTGATATGAAATTAACTACAATGTTGATTCTTGAGACAGTAATAATATGCCATATATTCAAATATGCACAATTTGTAATATCTTTCTTCATTCCTCACAGCTATTCTTTCAAGTATTTTTTATTATCTTTGACTTAGGAGTTGTTCACAATTACAAGGCTTGTACCTATTAAGATCCAGAACATCAATTTAATTTCTTAATACATGAGTTTAAGTCCAAGGATCTAAACTTATAAGGCTTTCTAAGAAATGTCAGATGAGCTGTGTTAATACAAGATTTTATTCTAAAATCTATTTGTAGTCAACAGATATCTGAAAGATATTCAGCATCACTAATAATTAGGAAAATATAAATAAAAATCACAATGAGATACTACCTCACACCTGTTTAAATGACTATTATTAAAAAGTCAACAGCCTTGGCTGGTGTGGCTCAGTGGATTGAGTGCAAGCGTGTGAAGCAAGGGGGCACCTGTCAGGGCACATGCCTGAGTTGCCAGCCAGGTCCCTAGCAGGGGGTGCACAAGAGGCAACCACACATTGATGTTTCTCTCCCTCCCTTGCTTCCTAAAAATACACAAATAAATTTTTTAAAAAAGGTGATGAACAGCAAGTGTCGGCAAGGATGTGGAGAAAAGGAAACCCTCTTACACATTTGGTGCAGTAACTGTGGGAAATTCCTCAAAAAATTAAAAATAGAACTACCACACAACACAGAAATTTCACTTCTGAGTATTTATGCAAAGAAACAAAAACACAAATTCAAAAGAATATAGGCACCCTTGTGTTTGTTGAAGCATTATTTACAACAGCCAAGATGTGGAAGCAATCTAGGTGCCCACTGATAGATGAATAAATAAAGAAGATGTAATAGATAATGTATTACTCAGCAGTAAAAAAAATGAAATCTTGTCATTTATGACATTATGTATAGACCCAGAGGGTATTATGCAAAGTCAGCTAAGTCAAACAAAGAACAACAGATACCATATAATTTCACTTACCTGTGGAATCTAAAAAAAAACAATGGAACAGATAAACAAACAAAACAAGACATAAACAGGATCGTAGATACAGAGGACAAAAGAATAATTGACACAGGGACAGAGTGAGTGAATGGGTGAAAAGGGCGAGCGGGAATGAAGGTACAAATTCCCAATAATAAAATAAATAAGTCATGGGGATGTTGTGTGCAGCACAGGGAGTAGAGTCAATAATAGTGTAGTAACTTTGTACAGCGATAGATGGTTACCAGACTTACGGTAGTGATCTCATTATAAAGTACATAAATGTCAATCTAGTACATTGTACACCTGAAACTAATACAATATTTTATGTCAGCCATAAATATCACATTAGGTATTTATAAATAAATAAAAAATAAATAAATGTTTAAAAGAAAAAATTTGGTGAATTGAGGGGTACAATTATGCAAATAGAGAAAGAAGGAAGATTTGGGGAAAAGAAATAGAAACAGCTTATTGATAGGCTATTACTCAAAAGAAAAAAATTTCCTTTGCACAGAACCTAAAGACTGCAACCTGTCCTTTCAACGATTTTGAACAAAATCCTGGAGATGATACAGACATACCTGAAAACCAGCTCTGAAAACACCTGTGTGCTGGAGCAGTTTGCTGCTGTCTTGAAAGAAAGAACTATGAAATTAGGAATTTTGCAGACCAATTGCACACCCACTGGTAGCTTCAAATCACCCATTGTACACATATACTTACATAGACATTGGGAAATGATGCAAATTAAAACTGTCTTTTAGAGTTTTTCAGCCTACTACCGATGCATGCCTGCTTATATACATAAAAGAGAGACAGGGCAATAATAATCACAATAGTAATTAATAGTATTTGATAAAAGGACACATAAGTTTAAAATTCGCTATGTTCCAAGCTATCTTCTCAGCACTTAGTATATTTTCAGCAGTGTGCTACAGTCAGCTAGTACCAGCTTGGGAAAAACCGATTTTGCATAACTCTTCCCAACTCTGCATTCAGTGACCACATTGGTAGCTTGAAATCAGACATGGTGAGAGCATTTACACCGTGAAAGTCAGCAAATACCACAAACCAGAACTTTTTACCTAGAGAGCCAGGCATTAATCTTTCCCTAGCACATCTCTGGCCTTAAGCCAGACTTTTATAAGGCAGAATGCTCACTGTTGGTCTCCTAATATGTTATTGTGTGTTGTTTCATCAGCAGGAAACCTATGTTTGAGCAGAGGACGGCAGAAGAAAAATGTGAGATTGCAGAAAGTAAAGACTTGACTATAGTACGTACAACTGTGACCATAGAAGAAGGAGAAAATAATCACATTGCCTTCCCTCCACCGTGGGAGCTTCCGGGACAAGGTAGCAGCATACTCTTCTGCTCGCCATGTTCTCTGTCATTCTTGCCCTCTCTGCGAAAAACAGTTTAATCACTTTTCCTTCTTGAGAATCACTGATTATTTCTGATCAGATAACTTCTTAGCCATCAATAAATAAATACTTCTTAAACCCAGACAATGGGCCACAAAATATGAACTTGGGCAAGTTCAAAAAAAATATGTCAGTGCTAATGAAACAGGGAAAATGGTGCAATAAAGTAGAGCCAAAAAAAAAAAAGAAAGAAAAGGTAAAGAAGAAATCAGACCAGCACCTAGGATGGGTGAGTTCTGCGAATTAAGTTCACGTTATAGTAAGAGGGTTCCATTGACGATCTGCAATGACAACACAGTGCCTCTGTCACTCCCTTTCCTTTCCTATCAATTCTCAGTTCAACTCTGAGAGTAACCTGGGCCAGTGCACAAAGGGAAAATTACGACAAGCATCTGCTGTCATACCTCCACAAGAGGAGATAAAACTTCTNCCTCCACCGTGGGAGCTTCCGGGACAAGGTAGCAGCATACTCTTCTGCTCGCCATGTTCTCTGTCATTCTTGCCCTCTCTGCGAAAAACAGTTTAATCACTTTTCCTTCTTGAGAATCACTGATTATTTCTGATCAGATAACTTCTTAGCCATCAATAAATAAATACTTCTTAAACCCAGACAATGGGCCACAAAATATGAACTTGGGCAAGTTCAAAAAAAAATATGTCAGTGCTAATGAAACAGGGAAAATGGTGCAATAAAGTAGAGCCAAAAAAAAAAAGAAAGAAAAGATAAAGAAGAAATCAGACCGGCACCTAGGATGGGTGAGTTCTGCAAATTAAGTTCACGTTATAGTAAGAGGGTTCCATTGATGATCTGCAATGACAACACAGTGCCTCTGTCACTCCCTTTCCTTTCCTATCAATTCTCAGTCCAACTCTGAGAGTAACCTGGGCCAGTGCACAAAGGGAAAATTACGACAAGCATCTGCTGTCATACCTCCACAAGAGGAGATAAAACTTCTACCCTTCTGATCTCAGAAGAAAAAGCTAATTTTTAATTAAAGATTATGCTTCCTTTAGGGGAAGAGCTGTCCAGTAATTTTGATAACTTTAAAAAATTTGCTAGCAGAAATAAAAATCCCAAAACTTGAAAATGGAAAATGAAAACAATAACAAATGATGTTTTCTGTCACGAACAACCACCGCTGGGTCCTGAGTAGGGAAGGGAGGTGTACCCACTTACAGAGCATCCTCCCTCACTTGGAATGACCTCCCAGACGCTCCACTCAGCGTGGCCTGGGCCACTGTTTGTACTCCATAAATTTAAATTAGCACCTACAGCCACTGTCTTAGAAATGCTTAGTTCCATGCTTCATGTTGTATCTAATCTCTGAAGGTACCTCCTGTCCTAAAAGTATAGTGTACCATATACAACACTGACATGAAGTGATTAGACAATAAAACCTTAGACTGACTGGGGAAGGGGGGAGTGATAGAATCCCACGGTCCTGCTCAAACTGAGGGAGAGGGAGAGAGACTCCTTTGCCTCTTCCTCTCTAACATCAAATAAGAAGCAACTCCTCTGCTTAAACTTACAAATGCTAGGCATTTAAGCTGGAACCTAACCACGGCCCTCTTGGGTGTACAGCAGAATTTTCTTTGGGATGGGAGGAGGGGGGTCAAGTTTCTTTGCTGGAGCAATGTTGCATGAAGATTATCAACCTTTAAATAATACTCCATGTATGATTTAATTTTAGTTCAAGACCGGTGAGTGTATAGAAAGCACTAATGGCTTACTCATTGAACATTCAGAAAGGCAGCCGCCATGATCTCAGAAACTGAGGAGAGCTTCGGTGATGCTCCCATTGGACTTCAGGGAACTAGACCGGGCCACTCAGTCAGAAACAAAAGCAGAGGCGGATCTTTTAGTGATCACATGAAAATTGCTAAGGAAGGAGGATGACACCAAGAAGAGAGGCTACAGTCACACTCCACAGATAATCATGACATCAACAAATTGGTGAACTGTTTGAGGAAACTGATATAATTTATGGCTGATAATTCTAAAATTCTGTGATATAGATACATACCCACACACAAGGTCTGATACAGGTAAAGTTGAGACAAATGTATGACTACTGTTATCCATCAATTAGTTGATAACTAATACGACAAGTTCACTATCACTCCTAGCTCAGTCACATACTGGATAAAGGAAAGAAGTCTTTATGCAAGTCAATTGCCAAGTTTCCATTAGCGATAACATCTTTGATCCTCGTTCCAAAATAGCATAGGTGTGATCATAATCATGAACAGCATCATAGGGCTTTTAAAAATACTTTCTTACATGTTATTTAATCTCATAACAGCCTCGTGATAAAAGCAGGGTATCAGGGCAGACCCTACCATTTAGAAGGAAGAAAAAAAAGAAAGAAAGAGAGGAAAGGGAGGGAAGGAGAAAGGAGAGGAGGAGAAGAGGGAAGCTGCCTATGCAGATATATCAGCCTCTGTCCTTAAAGTATCTCCTAATGTCTCCTCACAAGTGCTCCAAGGATTACAAGCCACATAGTTCTTTGGACTCTCTAATAATACTGCTCTACACATCTTAAGGAGTTTAATCAGCATCACCCATCTTAGCTATCAAATTTACATATATATGTATATGGATTTATGGAATTTGTGAGAAAGCAGCAATAAGAGCATGATAAAGCACAAAGTCAAGAAAGCTAGTTAAGAAAGAAAGAAAGCAACAAGTGCTAACTTTTCCTACAGGCCTCCTAATCTCTCTCCATGACGCACTCCAGCCAAGCAGTAAGCTTATGTTAAAAATGGAGTGTGTGAAAAGTGAGTTCTTGGAGACCAGCCTAGGGAAGGAAAATCCCTCCCATTTTGTCCTCAATTCAACTCCCAAGATTCCCAGCCTCATGGTGTGAGTCACACTGCAATTGCCTACGATATGATATGATATGCATCTGCACAGACGCCTTCCGCTTCAGCAAGGAATTTCAAGCTCCTGCCTGCCTATAATAAGGGGGTAAATCAGTGCAACAATGTGACCAGATGCTGAAAAGCTGGCAGCCACAGTAAAGAGCAGTGCATTTGGCTAATTTTCTTTTTCAGAGCTTTTTACTCTAAAAAAAAAAAAGAAAGAAAGAAAGAAAGAAAAGTTGGCTTCCATGGATTAAGAGAAATTCAACATTTGCATCCCTGTCTTAAATTTGATCTCTTTGTTTGCATTTTAATATGACATAAGAACTTTCCTGTGACTATGTAAACAAGCTTTGTGTTTATTTTAACCACTTTCTTCTCCCGTTTCCAAGCTTTAGACAGCCCTCACTCAAACTCTGGTGATGAGAGTAGAACACAGCTAAGTTATAACCCAAGTCTCTCCTTTTGTAGCAGGATGTGGTGGGATAAATAGAAGAATGGCATTTCCTAAAGCAGTCCAGGCTCCTATTAACTGGTCTATGAACTCCTCCATAAAGAATTAGTCAACTGAACAAGTTGAAGAAAGAAAAGGAGTCTTTGAGGTGACTCATTTATAGTTTTGAAACCCAAACACCAACTTAAGAATCTCTCCCTGTCTTGTTAATCCTGAATATTGAACCTCTACTTTGCTTCTCAGTGAATCACCTTGAAAATGTTGCCATACTCAGTGCCTGGACCCTCTCTCATCTGATTTATTAACCCACTGTAGTCTGGCTTCTGTCTTCACCACCTTCCTACAAAGACAATGGTCAAGATGACTGACAGCCTGATACATACAGAGAATTGCCTTAGTACTTATTTTGTTATATTTTTATGGTGTTTAAATATAATGACCACTTTCTCCTTTGAGAAATTTTTCTTCTTCTGTTTTCCGTGATACCATTCTCTTCTGATTCTCTTATATCTCAGATCCATTCTTGGTCTTCTTTCCTGAAATCTTTTCCCGTGTCTCCTTAAAAATAGGTGTTCTTTGTGTTCTCTACAAATGATGGTCTCACTTGATCTTATTTTTTCAGTATCACCTCCACATAATTTTGACATCTATATCTCTAGCCTCGATGTCCTTCCTAAGTCTTACTTCTTCATCTGCACATCTTCACTTCAGGCTACTGTGGTCATTATGGACAATCCCAATTCAGTTCCTGCTGTTAAAGTCCCACCTCAAGTGCCTGCTGCTTCATGTCTTTCCACGTTCTGGCCCCAGGGTCCTCTATAATGTCGTAGGACCTGACTTGCTCACTTAAACAAGAGCAGTCAACCACAGGGAAGTCCGTTGAGAAAGACTCATCTGCAGTAGACTGCAGACTCATCTTTTAGATGGCTAATTCCTGGAGGAACTCTTTGCACTTATGAAAAGTCCTCTGTTCCCCAGAGCCCTGACCTCAGTAAAGTGCCTTTACACTGGATCTTCCTCCTTTGCTCTTTCACTCTCCTTACTTAGCCATTCATGCTTTGTGGGATCACATTCCAAATAAACTAGATAAACTACCTGTACCCAAGTTCTTGTCTCAGGAACTGTGTTTAAGGAAACCCAAAGGCACTTGGTACCAGAAACAATCCTGGAGAGCAGACCCTCAAAATAAGATTCTATAGGTAGATTACCTTTATTTAGATAATACCAATAGTAAAATTGCTGGTGGTAAGCAAGATGTGATTAAAAAAAAAACCTAGCATGCTGTAGCATACTCAATTACTGAGACTCTTAAGGTAGATGTCATGAAGCATTAAGGAAAAGGAAAATCATTGGACTGCAGGATATGGGGCAAAGGTAATTACATTGTCCTTACCTGAAGCTCTTGTAAAAACCTCACCCGAGGCAGATGCCTAGTGGTATGATATTGCTTCCGTAAGGCCCACTGTCACCTCCCTTAGCATATACAAACCACTAACTAAGTCGTGCCTCCACATTCGCCGAGTTAAGAAATGCAGTCCTTGTTCCAGAAGGAAATAGCTTCTTTACAGAAAATGTGACACTGGCTTCTATGTACTGTCAGGAATTAGAAGAATGTATGAGTGGATTCTGAGAATTAAGGTGGGGAGGCAGTATGTAAACCTGAATGGAGGAGATTCATCGACATCAAAGTACTCTTCTATGACTCGGGATTTAATGTCTCAGCAAGAATACCTGCAACCAGCCCTAACCCCGAGCTGGGATGCTTCCTTGAAACTTAGTCACAGTTATGGCCTGTAGTAAAAAAGGCAGAGCTACCAGAGTTGCCTTGGCAGAGTGTTAGGGAAGGATTTGGAAGGCTCGGAGTAGTGGGAGAGAAACTGCATCCTAACCGTGTTTTGCAGGAGGGCTCAAAGGATGCCCCTTTTAATAAGACAATAAGACATAAACTTTTAATTAAATTCCATTATATCTCTGAGAGTTTCCATGGTAGCTCTCCTCTGTAGGCAAGGGGATATAGTAAGAAATGATGACACAGTGGAACTCATCTTTTGTGTCTATGGGGTCATGAGATCATTCTCCCCAAAAATCAAATACCAGGTGGTGGTATTTAATAATCAGAAGCAAGGTGGAAGCAATTACCCACAAAAGGGTACCAAATGCAAAATGGCAATCAGGGATCCTTGACCATGGACTTCCTAAGGGTAATATAGATGGAGAGTTGAATACTGACAAAAATCAAGGGCTGGCAAGCAGAGGCTGATATCAGCCTTCATAGTGGAAACCACAATGATCCAACCAGCTCTAAGATGAGACCCTATTCTCAAAAAGAAGAGCCTTCCCCAAAGAAAGATTCCTAAAGACCTACTTAATAAAAGTATATTGTATATACTGCCACAACCAGCATATGCAATAAACATTCCTCAATTTACTACCAAAAGGACCTGTGGCCATTTACCCGAGTAGAATGTGCACTGGGAAAACAGAAGCACTCTAACCTTTCAAGGACCTTTAGGTATACCTCTGGGCTGACACAAATACAGGGAGACGTGAAATGCCCTCATGCCCTGCTACCTTTGTTAGAGAGAGGCTTTTGAAGGTCAGATGATTCTGACCAAGCATTACCTCACAATGGCTCAGAGACTCATCCTGTTGTTATTTCCTCTGTCCCTGAGTGTATAATTGGGATGAATATACTCAGCAGCTAACAAAAGTTCACATGGTTCACTGAATTATGCAAGAAGAGCCGTTATTTTCTGAAAGGCCAAGGAAAAGGCTCTGAAACTACATTGCCCAGCCAAAATAGTAAATCAGAAGCAGTACCACAATTCATATGAAAATGCAAGGTTAATACTACAATCAAGACAAAGACACAGGTATCATGGTCCTCATACCACCATCAAGTTAACATCAGTATATCGATGGTCGATTACTATGAAATTAATAAATAAGAGCCACAATTGTGTGTCTGTATGAGATATGATATCTTTACTAGAACAGATCGACACTCCTTATTGATCAAATGGTGTCACTTGGTATGTAGCTATTAACCCGGTGAAGATGTTCTTTGCAGTCCCCATCAATAATGAGGGTCAAACAACTCACTTGTGTGTGAGAAAGACGATAATACACACTCATTGTCTTGTCCCATGGTTATATTATTTCTCCTGCTTCCTATTGTACAAAAAGAGGGGATCATCTTGACATTCTGCAGAACATTTTGCTGGTCTACTATATTTATGACATTATGATGAACAGGAAGTGGTAGGTAGTCTAATTTCCACAGTTAAAAATCATTCATGCCAAAGTAAGAAATAAAAGCTACAAAGGTGAGGGCCTGCCACACATTTTGAAGATTTTTAGGGAGCCAATGATATGAGATATGTTGGGATATGTCCTCATGGACTCTAAGATAAAGGACAAACCATTGTACCTTGTAATTCTGCCATTAATAAAGAGTCACAACATTTGGTGTGTAAAACAGATATTGTCAGTGCCTTACGCAAGGTACCCTATCATTTTCCATTTATGGGCATACAAGCCTGACTTCTAACTGCCAGTATTGACAGTTAACAAGTACTGACTTCTAGCAAGCCTGACCTCAAACTGCAGTGTCTGTGTGAGGGCTCTCTTTATAGCCACCAGAGTGTTGGGGAAGCCAGAGCACCAGGTAATTCATGCCTTCCCAGAGCAACCCTCAACTAGTAACTGGTGAGAACTGGTAAGCATTTCCTCAGCCCTTAAGTGGGATAAATTCTGAACATTTTGTTTCACAGAGTCTCCAAGAGTCCCCCATGGATTAAGGTTCACTTGCCCTCGCTGATAACTTGCTTGAGAACTAAACTTCTATGGGATGTAATTAAAACAGTTCTTGGAGAGACATATATAGCTGTAAACATCTACACTTAAAAATGAGAAAGCTCTCAAGTCAATAACTTAAATCCCCATTTTAAGAAACTAGGCGGAAAAAGGAGCAAACTAAATCCAAATCTACTGAAAAAAGGAAGTAATGAAAATAAATGAAATAGAGAATAGAAGAACAACAGAAAAAATCAACAAAATCAAAAGTTGGTTCTTTGAGCCCTGGCTGGTGTAGCTCAGTGGATTGAGCACGGGCCTGTGAAGCAAAGGGTTGCTGGTTCGATTCCCAGTCAGGGCACATGCCTGGGTTGCAGGCCAGGTCCCTAGTAGGGGACACATGAGAGGCAACCACACATTGATGTTTCTCTCCCACTCTTTCTCCTTCCTGTCCCCTCTCTCTAAAAATAAATAAATAAAATATTTTTTTAAAAAAAGTTGGTTCTTTGAAAGATCAGTAAAATTGACAAATTCTTAGCTTAGACAAGTGAATTACTAAAATTGAGATAAAGGAGAAGACAAAACTCTTAACCTTAGAGAAATAAAAAGGATTTCAAAAGGATACTATAAACAAATGTAAATCAACAAATTAGATAACCTAAATGCAAATTCCTAGAAGGACACAAATTACTGAAAGTGACTCAACTAGAAATAGATTGAACAGGCCCAAATAGGATGAGATTAAATTAGGAACTTTAAAACTTCCCCAATTAGGCAAAGGAAATAGACTTCCAGGAAGTCCAGGAAGCTCAGAGAGTCCCAAAGAAGATGGACCCAAGGAAGAACACACCAAGGCACATCATCATTACATTAGCCAAGATTAAAATGAAGGAGAGAATCCTAGAAGCAGTAAGAGATAAGGAGACAGTCACCTACAAAGGAGTTCCCATCAGACTGTCAACTGATTTCTCAAAAGAGACCTTACAGGCAAAAAGGGGCTGGAAAGAAGTATTCCAAGTCATGAAATCCAAAGACCTACATCCAAGATTGCTCTGTCCAGCAAAGCTTTCATTTAGAATGGAAGGGCAGATAAAGTGCTTCTCAGATAAGGTCAAGTTCAAGGAGTTCATCATCACCAAGCCCTTATTATATGAAATGTTAAAGGGACTTATCTAAGAAAAAAGATAAAAAATATGAAAAGTAAAAGGACAGCAAACTCACAGTTACTACCAACCACACCTAAAACAAAAGCAAACTAAGAAGACAGCTAGATTGGGAGTGGAACCATAGAAATGGAGATCACATGGAGAGTTAGCAACAGGGGAGGGGGAGGAGGAGAAGGAGAAGGGGGAAGAAGGTACAGAGAACGAGTAGCATAGACGGTGAGTAGAAAATAGACAGGGGGAGGGAAAGCATAGTGTGGAAAATGTAGAAACTAAAGAACTTAGGACACATGGACATGAACTAAAGTGGGGGAATGTGGGTGGGAGGGGGTGTGCAGGGTGGAGGGGAGTCAAGGGGGGAAATGGGACAACTGTAATGGCATAATCAATAAAATATATTTAAAAATGTATTTCTATCTACAAAGAAAACCCCAGACCCAGATGGTTTCACTGGTGAAATTTACCAAATATTTAAATAACTTATATCAATCATTTCTAATTTGTTTCCAAAAACATAAAAAGAAACAACACTTCCCATCAACAAAATACTAGAAAACCATCCATGGCAACATGAAAAGACATACACCATGAACAAGTGATATTTATCCAGGAATGTGGAGTTGTTTTAACATCCAAAAATAAATTAATGTAATAAACAACATTAGTAAAATAAGACAAAAGAAGTAGAAGAGAACTTCTTCAACCTGGTAAAGAACAAATATAAAAAAAACCTACACCTTTAACAGGAAGCTAAACAACAAAACAAACAAGCAAGCAAAATAAAAACAAAGACACTGAAATAGAGAACAGGGGAACAGTGACCAGAGGGGAGAGGGGAGGGAATTTCGGGGGGAAAAGGGGAAGGATTTATAGGAACTAGTATAAAGGACACATGGACAACAACTAAGGGGGGTGGAAATGGGAGGGAGGTGGGGAGCACTGGGAGGGGTGGGCTGGGATGGGAGTAGAAGACAGAAAACTGTACTTGAACAATAATTAAATTTAGAAAAAACTACAGCTGACATCAAACTTAGTAGAAAGACCTACTGTTTTCTATCCTTCATATCAGAAACAAGACAAAGATGCCCACTTTCACCACTTTTGTTCGATATTGTACTGGAGGTTTCTAGCCAGGACAAATAGGCAAGTGAAAGAAAGAAAATGTATCCAGATTGGACAGAAAAGGTAAAATATCTATAATGCAAATGATGTGATTTTGTATATAAAAAAATTCTAAGGAATTCACCTCCCCCCCGAAAAACCTACTTGAAATAACATACTTGAAAGTCATGTGATAGAAGATCCATATACGAAAAACCTATTGTATTTTATTCACTACCAGGAACCAATCTGAAAATAACTTTTTAAAAATTCAATTTACAGTAGTATCAAGATGAATAAAATACTTAGGAATAAATTTACGGAAGAGTCAGATGTATACACTAAAATTTTTAAAAGTTGAAAGAAATTGAAGAAGATTAAATAAGAGCAAGATATCTCATATTTATAGATCAGAAATCTTACTATTTTTAAAATGGCAATACTTGCCAAAAGTATCTACAATTTAAAAGAATGACTTTTAAAATCTTAACCTTTTTGGGGGGGTGGGGGGAAGTTGACAAGACATCATTAAAATCCAAATGGAAATGTAAGAGACCTAGAATAGGGAAAATAATCTGGAAAAATTAACAAAAAATTAAAAGATTCACACTTCCTAATTCAAAATATAATCATATCATGAATATGGACAACAGTGAGGTGATTGCTAGGGGGGGCATATAAGGGGACTAAATGACAATGGACAGAATACAATAAAGATTATATTTTAGAAAAACATACCATAAGGCCACAATAATCAATATAGCATGGTCCTGGAATAAGAACAGAGATAAGGATCAATGGAATAAAACCAACAACAAACCCTCACGTATATACTCGATTCATTTTCATCAAGGGTGCCAAGAAACTCCATGGGGAAAAAGCAGTCTTTTCAACAAATAGTGCTGAGAAGCTGAATATGTGCATGTCAAAAATAAGTGAACTTGGACTTTTGCTTGGTACCATACATAAAAATTGGCTCGAAATGGATCATAGAAATAAAAAGCTAAACTAGAAAACTCTTAAATGAAAACATGAGTAGATCTTCATGACCTCAGGTTAGGAAATGATTTGTTGAAGTAATAAGTAATTGAAAAAATGATAAATTGAACAAATTTTTTAAAAGCTTTTGTTTTTTGAATGTCACTGTCAGAAAACTGAAGACAACTGTGATGGTTAATTTCATGTGTTGTTTGGTCAAACACTGATCTAGATGTTGCTGTGAGGGCTTTTATATGTAATTAATATTTAAGTCAGTAGACACTGAGTAAAGCAGATGGCCCTCCATGGCGTGGGCAAGCCTTATCCAATCAGTTAAAGGCCTTTAGAGAAAAGGCTGTTTCCTAGAAAAGGAAGGCATGTTGTGTCCAGACTGCCTTCAGAGTGAAGACTAACATTCAGCCCAGGGACCTGCCCAACTTGCCCATTCCCATAGGCTGCCTGGGCCCGCTGCTGCTTTAGCCTGGGTCAGAGCCAGCATTCCCAGCTCACAGGGTGCACCGTGATCACCGTCCAGGGCTTCAGGCACACTCATCTTGCTGGGTCTGGTTGCATCTGCTATGAAGTCTCAACCCAGAGCTCGCAGCCTGGATTTGAAAGCTCTGGGGAGATCATTCCCAGCCCTGTCACAAGACTTATCTACTCATTTTCCAGATGAACCCCTGTGTCAGTGAGGAAGGGAGTGGCCAATTGCGTAACCAACAGATTTGTTTCCGGAATCTCAAATCTAGTTCTGTTTGCATACTTCCATTTATGCCACACTTTCTCCACTCACTGCTGAGTGGACATACATAGGAAATCTCAATCTCTCTCTCTCTCTTTCTCTCTCTCTCTCTCTCTCTCTTTCTCTCTCTGGAAAATCCTGACTACTACAACAACCTACAGATTGGAAGAAAACACTTTCACTTTTTCATTTATCTGATGAGACTAATCTTATCTAAAATGTATTTTTAAACCACTTACAATTCAATAATTAAAAGACAAATAACCTCGAGGGCCTGCAAACCCCACGATCTCGGTTCGATTCCCAGTCAGGGCACATACCTGGGTTGCAGGCCAGTTCCCAGCAGGGGACTCATGAGAGGCAACCATACATTGATATTTCTCTCCTTCTCTCCTTCCCTTCCCCTCTGAAGATAAATAAATAAAATCTTTAAAAAAAGGCAAATAACCTAATTTTAAAAAGAGCANAAATAACCTCGAGGGCCTGCAAACCCCACGATCTCGGTTCGATTCCCAGTCAGGGCACATACCTGGGTTGCAGGCCAGTTCCCAGCAGGGGACTCATGAGAGGCAACCATACATTGATATTTCTCTCCTTCTCTCCTTCCCTTCCCCTCTGAAGATAAATAAATAAAATCTTTAAAAAAGGCAAATAACCTAATTTTAAAAAGAGCAAAATATCTAAATAGACATCTCTCAAGAGAAAATAAATGAATGGGCAATAAGGGCATAAAAATGCACGTTATCATTAGTCATTAAGAAAATACAGACCATAAGCACAAGACACCACTTCACATTCATTAGGATGACTCAAGTCAAAAAGTCAGATAGTAACAAGCACTGGCATGAACCAAGAGAGGTTGCAACCTTCGTACATTGTTGGTAGGCGTGTAAAATGATGCAAGCACTTAAAGAACAACTTGACAGTTAACTGCTTAGCGTTAAACACAGAGTTGTTATGTAACCAAGCAATTCCATTCCCAGGTATGGCCACATAAGAAATGAAAACACATGTCCACAAACACTTGTACACAAAAGTGTTCATAGCAGAATATTTATATTAATCAAAAAGTAGAAAACAACTGTCCGCCAACTAATAAACGGATACACAAAATGTGGTGTATTCAAACAGTAGAATATTGTTTGCCAATCAAAGGAATGCACGTCTGATACATGCTACGACTTGGGTCACCTTTGAAAACAGTGTACTGAATGTTTGGTCAGTAATAACAGACCAAACAGTGCAGGATCCTGTTTATATGAAATGTCCGTACTAGTCACACCCACAGGCAGCAAAGTCAATGAGTGGTTGCCTAGGACTGGGTTGGGCAGCAGAAAGAGAGGTGTGAGGCATGGGGAATGACTGCTAATGGGAATCTAGTTCTTTTGGGGGTGATGAAAATGTTCTAATATTAGAGGGATGTTTGTACAGCTCTATAAACATACTGAAAAAAACTTAAATTATACACTTAAATGGAGAATTTTGTGGTTAATTATAGCTCAATGAAGCAGTTTTTAATAAGAAAATAAATACTTCATTGACTTCCACCCCTTACCTCATTTTATCATCCTCTTTGCATTATTTCCTGGGACCATCTATCAAACAAACAACCTGTACATGAATCGTTGTTTCAGTAGATGTTTTCCAGGAGAATCGACATCATTACACCAGGTTTCCTTAAATTTTGGCGGCAGCATATGTACCACACTTGAGGCTACTACTCTGACTTGTATTGGAGTACCTAAGACAGCTGAAAATTTCGAGTGGGCTCAGAGAAAAGTCCTAGATGGGCAAGTGATGACGAAACCACATATCACGGTAGAAAAAGGTGCTCTGCCAGGCCTCCGGCAAGCCTCGATGGCAGGCTCCCAGAACAGTGCCCCCTGGCTTTACAGCAAGGTACTACCTTCTGTAGCAGAGACTGAGTCACTTGGGTGTGGCACATGTGCTGGTGCACCCAGATCTTCCCACCATGAGTTGGGTGTTGTGGAAGCAACCCAATTTTGTGAGCTGGATGTCGATTCCATGGCTGCATGGAATGAATATGACTTTTCCATGTAATGAAAAGTCTATTGGGAGTCAGACTCCAACAGGTCCAGAGGACACAAGTAAATTATATGAATATGTGGCCATGATCCCTCCATCAATTACCCGTATTATACCTGTGTATCAATGGTCGTCCCTCAACACACAACTATGTCCTGAGTCCTCCTCCTCGCAAAGGAAGAGAAATCTGGAGCCTGTTCACAGTCAGCTCAATGTTGATGTGAGACAAAAAGGCCTGTGGCCGAATATAGCTCCACCCACGCTTGTCCCTAAGGGAAAATGCAGAGGGAAAACGCTGTTTGGCAGAGCTTTGATCACTGTATTTCGCCATTCACATTTTATGAAGGGAGAAGTGGTCTCCCTACATAGACACTCCTGTGCAGTGGATTACTACGACCAAAAGGTAATAGTAGGATTGGTCCCTTGCCACCACTGCCAATAACACCTACAAAATTTGTGCTCTCTTTCCCTGCTTTCTAGGCTTTGTTAAATTTGAAGTTCTGACCCGAGAAGGGTGGTGATATAAGGGAATTCTTCCACCAGGAAATATTGTAAGTATTCTATGGAACCTGGAACTGTAAATTCATCATGCCAGTGGACCACCTGGCAAAAGAAGGAGATGCTCTATTGATGGCAACATTTAAATCTGATTCTCTTTAGAAGTTAGAATTGCTACAAAATAGAGACAAAGAGAACTGTATCTGCAACTTGGAGCTCTCATCGCAGTTCGCTGTGGTGCTTCGGTGCCTGGTGATAACAGCCAACTAGCAATTGGAACAATCACAGCCTCACAAGGGCAAAGTAACCTACGACGCACAACCCTCAACCCAACAAGGCATGATGCAACCTACACCAGCTGACGTGTTGGCTGAGGGTTTTAAAAATCTAGCATTAGTGGTAAGAAAGAGAGAAGGTAAAAGTCAATGATAGTCTGAGTACCAGCCCAAAGAGCAGAAACTACCTTGTGATACTGATAACCCGGGCATCTTCCTGCCTTCTGTTCCAGGGCTTTCTCTAACACAACGGAAGCTTCCGGGCCTTGTAGAACTGTGGTGCAGTTCACTCTTCTGGAGGCTTTCTTCACCTGCAGTTTTAAGTCAACTCCTAAACCCAGTTGACTCTACTTCCCAAGAATCTGTTGAATCTATTGTTTGAACTGTCTCATTCAGCCTCCCTGATTGCAGCCTTACTCCTTCCAAACCTTCTTTTCTAATGCAAAGATGGGAGTTTTTAAAAGCAGGATTTGTCTCTGATCTTTCTTAAACCTTTCAGTGTCTCTATATCACCTACACATTAAGGATTAAGTTTCTTAGCATAAGATACAAGGCCCTGGATTGTCTTTCTCTGCCTATATCTCCAGCCTCATTTCCTGTCATTTTTCATCCTTAAGCCATTTCACTCTCTAGAAATTTCAAGTAGCTTCAACTATGAAATATCCTGTAGTAGGCATTTAACATCCATTCTCCTTCCTGGAAACCATATTCTAAGCTATCTCTGGAGGAAAGCCCTCTCCCCTGCCCAGACAAAGTGCCTGCAACTGGGCCAAGTGATTGTTCCAGGAATGGACACTAACCAGCCAGAGCCAGCGATTCATGATGAGATTTACTTTTTCAGGAATCCTGAAAAAGAAACTCTAGAGCTATGAGACACACACTAAGGGATTATTGAACCTCTAGATCTACTGGCAGCCATCTGAAACCACACAGAGGATGCAAAATAAATAATGGGGGGAAAGGAACTGGATAGTGATTACTTCATCTAAGACACTGTGTACAGCCAAATCAGAATCCAGGCCTCCTGCAGGTGATTCATGTGTATAAAACAAGACCTCCCAGTTTTAGCTTAATTGAGTTTGATTTACATTCTCTTATATTGTCTATCAAATGTGTCCTGACTGATACACACATACTGCTCCATGCCTCTGTACATTTGTGCATGCAATTCTCTTATTCTAAAATGCTTATTTAAATACCTTGGATAAATGTTATCTCCTCACACAGAAGTCTTCTCTAACTACCCAGAATGTATTCATCACCTACTCCATTGTATTCTCTCTGTACATGCTATACTGCAATTGAATTTTTAGCATATATAATATGTATAGTTAGTATATAGCTTTCTTCCTCTAGACTATTAATTCTTTCGGTTTCTTTTTTAAAAAGTTTATTTACTTATTTTTAGAGAGAGGAAGGGAGAGAGAAAGAGAGGGAGAGAAACATCAATTTGTGGTTGCCTCTTGCACTCCCCCAACCAGAGACCCTACCCTTAACCCAGGCACATACCCTGACTGGGGATTGAACGAGTGACCTTTTGGTTTACAGGTCAGCACTCAGTCTACTTAGCCACACCATCCAGGGCTAGTTTCTTGAAAGAGAATGTAGGTCTTTTTTCAACTATCCCAATGACAGGTACATAGTAAGCACTTGCAGCTGTATACTGCTCCTTAACAAAACTTCCCCGCATTCAGTAGTTTAAAGCAATAAAAACTTGAAATTTCTCTTGATTTTGAGGTTTTATTGGATAGTTCCTCTGTTTCAAGTAGTGTCCTTTGGGAGATCAGGACAATTGGAAGATATACAAAGGCTTCACTCACGTGATTGTCAGTTGACAGGTAAAGAGCTCAGCGGGAATTGTCGGCCAAGAAGCTTGAGGAACTTGGTTCTTCTTCATCTGGGTCTCTTCTGGAAGCTACTAGGGCTTCCTTACAGCATGGTGGCTGGGTGCCAATAAACAAAGAAAGATGCTGAAGGTCTTTTTAAAGCCCGGCCTCAGAAGTTACACAGCATCACTTCTGCTAACCGGTTGGACAAAATTGACACAGGCCAGCCACAGTTCAAGAGGAAGGAAAACAGATTGCACCTCTTGATGGGTAAGTAGCAAGATTATATGGCAAAAAAAAGTACACCAAATGGGAAATGCTGGTGCAGCCAATTAACATAAAATGAGCCCTGGTTGGTGTAGCTCAGTGGATTGAGAACCTGTGAACCAAAGAATCACGGTTTAATTCCCAGTCAGGGCACATGCCTGGGTTGCAGGCCAGTTCCCAGCAGGGGACACATGAGAGGCAACCACACATTGATATTTCTCTCCCTCTCCCCTTCCCTTCCCCTCTAAAAATAAATAAATAAATAATCTTCGAAAAATAAAGAGGCATTAACTGTAGCACTCAATAATTTCTGAATGAATGAATGAATAAATGATAAAATGAATAACTAAACTGTTGTCACCTTTTATTCCTCTTACTCTTCCCATTCTACCCCCTCTCTATTCAGGGTCTCATGCTGTCACTATACCCTCTTGCTGAAATACTCATCTTTTCTTTTCATAAGAGCCACAAAAAAAATAAACTAACAGGATCAGTATTTGGATTTGTTTCAATTTCTCTCTAATATTCTCTCATTAGAGAAACAACCCTCTTTTAAGCCTATGTTTCAAGACTGCATTGGTGTGTGTATTTGCTTGGTCTATATTTTCAACAATCCTATGATGTTTTCATATTCTGACTCAAATCTTAAAATTCTGAGTTTCAAGGCCCATTCTAGTTTTATCACTTTAAATAATACTCAGTATGAAATATGTACTAAATGTGAAGATGAGAATATAGCTGATAACCAGGTTCCTGAGCTCAGCAAAGAGTTTATCACCCTGCTTCCAAGTCTATGCTATAGAACTCTATGAAGACTATAGAAATGACTGTAAACATAGATGGCATTATATATTTTTTCATGTAAATAAAACAAACACAAAGTGAAAACACTTACTTTTTAAATATATGTAAACATTGTAGACATGCCCATGAGTCCCTTCCACCTAATGAGTTTATTATAAGAACAGAAGGTCTCAGTCAGATGACTTTTGGTTCAATTACTCATTTCCTGGGTACACGTCTCTACAGTTTGTCCTTTTCAGTACAGTTCCTCTTATTCCTCTCTCTTCTTTTCTTATTTATTTAAATGTGTTCTAACTTCTCTTTTGACTTGAGCATGCCAAGGCCTCATCACAGTTATTTCCTGTGTATCTTTATAAATTATCCTGCTTGCATTTTTACATACTCTTTCCTCCCACACCAGCTTCAACCTTGATCCTTCTATTCCTTTTGTTTCTTTGAGTTCTAACTCATAAACCACCACTTAATCACAGTGAGAAATGCTCTGTTCTCAATATCTTTGAGTCAGAAGGATTAGCAACTACATGAACAATCACTTGCCCTGGATGAACCAAACCAGGCCCAACTCCTCTGGCCAAATCTGTGCAAAAAACTACTTGGAACTTGGCATATATATCTTCACAATATCTATGATTAGGTTCTGTGAATCAAAGAAGTTCTAATCATTCCATGCTGTAGCTAAAAAAACCTACTAATTGTTGGACACGATTTCCACAGGACAACCAAGATTCAAGGGGAAGAGACAAAAGACTCTACCTCTTGTTGGATGTGTAGCAAAAGTATACTGCAGGAGCACGTGCAAGACGGAAAAGACCTGAGTTAAAGTGCAAAGTACTTTTGAACCTCAAGTTCCTGAGAACTTCGAACGTAGAAACCCAGAGGAAAAGCAGCTTTTTTAGTGGCTAGGAAGGTGGTTCTCACAATAGTTATCGGTATATCATGTGCAGGAAGCAAGTGTCAAGTGCGAGCTGGAATCTCCTCTCTAACTACCTGGATGGGCACATCTTTCCTTCATTTGCCCTAGGGGCTGAGTTCATGTCATCAGGGAATTGGCACTAGTTGCTGCTTGAGAAATTTTGCAAAGGCTTCTTATGAAATATAAGAAACAGGACTTATTTTCTGTGTTAGACCCCTGTTCTACCGGCTAATATATGTAATCTGTGTTTCTAATCCTTTTCCCCACTTGAGAAACCAAATAAGGTAATAATAACAGATGCTGAATATGAACTACTTGATGTTGCCTGAAACTTAGCCAGAGGCTGACTCCATCTCCTTATCTTCATCTGCTGTCCAGTAAAGAACAAACTGACAGTGACCAGGGAAGGGGGAAGAGGGTTGCTAGGGGTGAAAAGGAAGGGCAAGCAAAGGATGATAAATAGAGGACTCACAGGCATGGGCAATGGAGGGGATTGACTGTGGGAGTGGGGGTGGGGGGGAGATGGGGCAGGGGAGAGCAACAGGAAAAAAGGTGGGACAACTATTAATGAACAACAATAAAAAAAAGAAAAAAGGATAAAGTATCTGGTTGTAAGTAGCTAATGGATACAAGGAAAGAGAAATGAAGACATAAACCTCCAAAGTCTAAAAGAATTGAGGTACAGCAGGAGATTCATTGAAGTCACCAATGCTATTTCACCTTCAGGGTGCCTGAGGAGCATTAACTTCCGCCCCTGGTTCCCAGAGGCCCAGCAGGGAATCAGGGCTGGCCTCTGCAGCTCTGTAGGGCAGGGTAGTAGTGACAGGCGTGTCTGGGGAGATCTGAAGGTGAAGGCGTGTCTGGGGAGATCTGAATGACTAAGAGAGCTTTGGGAATTTTCTCTGGGCATTTTTTATTAATTAAAGTAATAATCTCCTCATTAAATTATAAGTAGTTGGAATATTTGCTTTTGGAAAATTCATAAATATAAAAAGTGTTTCACTTGATCCAAAGGGAGAGATTAAGCAAAATGATAGGAGTGAGATATATAATTACTTCAGTGTTAGCCAGGAGTAAGGAGAAAAAGCCTTGCTTTTAAACAAACACCCTTCACAGGCCCAAACAAGTATAGCATCTACAGTCCCCAGAAATAGCTGTACATAAGAGAGAGCAGCATATTATTTGTCTTTCATAAACACTCAGTGGAGAGTTTTACAAGCCCCCAGATTAAAATAGAATGTGTTTGCCCTGGCCAGTAGTTCAAATGGTTGGAGTGTTGTCCCTGTATGCCAAGGTTGTGGGTTCAATCCCCTGATCAGGGCACATACAAGAATAAGTAAGTGGAACAACAAATCTATGTCTCTCTTTCTCTCTTTGCCCCCCTCCCTTACTCTCTCTCTAAAATCAATGAGTAAAAATTAAAGAAAATTGAAAGTTAAACAACTGAATGTTTTCCAAAATGCATTTGTAAATTAATTGATTGCAATTAGAACTTTTTTCTGTTTTCTTTTTCTTTCTTTTTTTTAGTAAATCCATAGTTCAGGTGGATCTGAGAAATTCTACTTCAAGTCACGAAGTTAAAAATCTAGACCATCCAAGTGTTGACTACTACATTCCTGGGTCTTTGAGTCCTAAGCCACTGTGAACTGTAAAGGTGGGGACCAGAGAAAGAGCAGATGTTATAGTTGCCTAGGCAGATGGTTCAATACAACAAACGTGTGTGTGAATGTGCCACTCATAAGTCAAGAAGCATGAAGATATAGAGCAGAGTGCATATGCTCTCCAAACCCCAAACTAGCATATATCAACCTAAGTTCATGCAATTCCATTTATAAATGAAAAGAATAATGCTATTTTAAATAAAACTGACTCACATGCAGAGTTTTCATTCCCTTGTTCTACCTCAACCCTATTTTCCTTTCTGATACTGAAACATAAAACTCTTAATCTAGTAGTAGTTTTCCCCAGGGTTCCAGGGTCCCCACTGATAAGACCTGTAAGACAACATGCGTTGTAAGAAACCATTAGCCTTTGTCCACCTTTTCCTAATGCAGGTTTTTACTGTTGTCTTCTTTATAATCTTCCCCTTAAGAAACAGTGCTTGTCAACTTGAAAGCACTGCTTATTCGAATGCAGTGAACTGCTTAATGCTTGTGTTAGGGTATAGCCCCAGCCTCTGCCACAAATAGTAAACTTACACTTTAATGCCCTCGGACAATAAATCCCCTCAACAAAAATGGGGCATCACCTTCCATGTTCAAACGCATAGAGATTCCCTAGAGATTTGGTGTTATGATAGACATGGGGTATAAGATTCTGGAATTTTATGTAGCATTTAGAAAATTGAAAAGGTTTTATTTGGCATTTATCTTTCCCATTACTCTCTTCCTTGCTCCATCCAAGCCTTTTTCCACAGAAAGGTGCTCAGCCTCACACTCTCCCTGGATTAGACTCTTGTACTGCATTTTTCAAGCAAGACATGCTATTGAAATAAGGGCTTAATCAACTTACATTGTGACCTAACTATAATTACCTGCTGTGCAGGCTGCCCCACCAAAACCAGCAAACAAACAAACAAACAAAAACAGAGGGTATTTTATTGAAGACATCCGTGGTCTTTGTATAAGTAGTCATCCCAATATGTTAGTGGTTATTCTAATTTCCCAGATTGTCAGGGAAAATTATGTGTTCATATCAGAGCTACTTCAAGTCCTCAGTCCTTTGAGAATCTCAAGAGCCCCTCGGCCCCTTCTCACCATAAGGTTTTCTTCTCCTGTTAGCCAACACAGAGCTGAGGAGACAGAGAGAAGCACAGCCTAGTGAAACTCAGACCCATTTTTACAACTTTTTAAGTATTGTCTGCTACTTGCTTAAAGTTTGATGGAGGGTTATTATGGCATCATATATTATTCATCAAGTACAACAAGCTACAGTTTGTGTTTGAAGAGATGTCCGAAATGCCCAGGGCTTAGGTCACCAGCCCAAAACGTATCCCATTGTCATGTGAGCTCTAATTGACAATTGGATTTCTATCCTATACTTGTGGCCAAAATTCTATTTTCTGTTATTCAGCTTGTCGTCGAGCAAATTAAATTATTACTAATCCTAATGACCTTTTAGAAAATTACTTTGTAATAGTAGCTACACTCACATTGTGAGCACTTAATAAAAATGATTAATCACTAATGCAGGGTTTAGTTTAGTGTTTTCCATTTTTCAAAGGAGATTCTTAATTATTTATTAATATCTAGTATGTAGCAGATACAAGTGACTTTGTTCCATGTAGAAAAAAAAGAAATTCCAAAATCAGAGATGATAGAACATAACTAGACAGCCTTCTTGCCAATTCATATTGGCAAATGATACAATGTGATAAGTTAATGTAACTCAATAAAAATTCTGTTGGAAGTCTCACCAACAAGCCTTTTGGAATAGAGATTGTAGCACATTTTTGGTACTGGGAAAAAAATCCCAATTTGAGGCAAAGGTAGTTTTGATGGCTATTGGCATCTCAATGACTGGGTAACAATAAATTAATCATTTAAACATATCGGTGCCTGAGTTTCTATTGAAACTTCTGTGAAAGAGAATGGATGGAAATTTTGTTTAAAGACCAAGAGAGGCAATATATCACAACATTAGGGCCATAACCCTGAAAACTGAGTGGGTTTGCAGCCCATTTTGGTGCAACGAATAAATAACCTAAGACAAGTTACTCAGGCTCTCTATGGCTCAGTTTTTGTATTTGCAAGGTGAGGGTGATAAAATATACCAACTTCAAGGAATATTGTGAAGATTAAATGAGTGCATGCAAAATACCAAGCAGAGTGCCTAGTCCAAAGCAATAATTCAATAAATGTTATGTCTGTAGCTTTAGCTAACAAAAGCAAGACTATACTTTTAATCAGAAGATGCACTTGATGAGGTTGTGACTGGCCTTCTTAACATTTCCTTTTCTTACATTTCCAAGCACTTTGCAGTGATTTCTACTATGCGTCTGAATATTATTTCTAAGAAAATATTAAATTGAAACACAATGAGAGCAAAAGAAGTAACTCTCAACTCAGAATCAGGATATGGTGGCTGCCTCTGCCACCAACTAACTGTGACCTTAAATTATTTAGGCCCTTGAGCTCTGCATTTGAAAACTAAGTAGAATAATTAATTACAAGTAAAGTCCCTCCAGGTGTTACATTTTCTCCAGTGAAACTTTATTTGATAGTATTACCTTCAAATAATCAGAATGCCATTATCTTCAGATAATCAAATAAACACAAGTGACATTTTTCAACAGGTATGTTTGCTCAGGTATATTAAGCTTATTTTCCCTTTTGTAAACTTTAAATCTAACATTTGTGCTGACCAAAATAGATAGAGTATCATGTATGTTGAACCAGAAATATGATAAAACGTATTTTTTCTACCAAAGAGTCAAGAATAACATAATATACTCTAAACGAACATAATTTTAATAAAAGTAAACTTCTAGTTTAGGAAAACTTGGAAAATAAAAACTCTGAGGCCTACATAAAGAAAAGAGAGCTGGGAAAATAAGCAATAGCAAGTATAACTCTAAAAGGGAAATTTAAATTATACTTTAGAAAATATATGTAAAAAAGTTGTCTTTGCAGGACACACATAGTCTTGAGGGGAGGTGCTAAAGAGCCTGAAAGAAGACATAATACCAGGCCAGTTACAGTCTTTAAAAATAGCATTATCTGAAGAAAACAGGTCAGGGCATACAAGGGATGGAAAAGATAGTTCAGGAAAGAAAAGGGAAAAAGTAAATGTAAAACAAAAAGTGTCCCAGAAACTGATGAAGGGTGAGAAAGAGGGTTTTCTAGATCATCAATAAAGGACATGGGGGAAAAGACATAACAGAAAGACACATAAAAATTATGTCAAAAATAGATTGCTATGACAGTCAGAAAGATATCCTTCCTATTCCAAAATGTAGAGTAAGAACAGTTCTAGATTTTTTAGTATGTCAATGTCATGAAAGATTTGTTTAAAAGGCTGAGAAACTGTTCTAGATTAAAGCAGACTAAAGAAAATACAGGATTCTTGATAGATCCCTAGATTTAAAAAAAAAGTTATACAGCCATTGGGACAATCAGGGAAATTTGGGTATGAACCCTAAGTTAGACAACAGTGCTGAGCCAATGATAAAGCTTCTGAGAGTGATCATTACATTGTGGTTGTGTAACAGAATGTCTTAGTATTAGGAGATGCATGCTAAAATATCTAGAGTAAAGTGAAGTGATAAGATGCAAATCGCTCTCAACTGGTGCAAGAAAAAATGTAATACAGAGAAAAGGAGATGGAGTAAATACAGCAAAGTATTGACAATTAGCGAATGTAAAGAAAGAATGCAGGTTTTCATGTCTTAGTCTCATAATTTAACTGTAGGTTCTAAGTTTTCCAAAATAGAAAATTTTCTCAAAATTTTTTAAAAAAGCATTATTCACAGATAACTTTTGACCCGATGACTGGTGATACTGTTTACAAAGATTGAGTTTTCAGCTGTGCTCCACCCGCATCTGGGTGAAAAGGAGGTTCCTCCCTTTCACCTAGAACCTCATCCAAGGGGAAACGTGTGAAAGCCAATCAGCAGCAGTTGCTGATTGTTCTGCACGTAGGAATGTACCATGTCCCTCAGACGTTAGTGCTCCTCTTATAATTAGAACCACAAGAGTTTTTCTACTGCCAGTTATTTTGTGGTATCTATTGGGTAACTCCGAGAGCATGAAAATGGGAACCTCTAAATGCAAATTCAGCCTGTGGTAAAAAAAATAATAATAATTAAAAAAAGAACCTTGCCCTGGGGAATTTCTTTTCCTAGACTTAAGTAGCAGTGTAAATTCTTGAGTGGACAAACAAAAAAGGGATATTTTCACAGATATAGCCATATGTCTCATAGCTCTTGAGCAGACATGGATGGTGGAGTATAAACTGATTTTGTTAGTCTACCTTTAAAAAAAGTATATTGCGCATTTTTTAATTATCAGAAGGGTAATTTCTCTAGCAGTTTAAAAGATAAAAAAGCTCTAAAAGGACCCCCCCCAAAAGGATGAATTTTTGCTATGTTGAGGCATTTTACTATTTACAATTATAATAAACAATCTGGTAAGGTTGAAATGGTTTATACATGGGTGATTTCAACATAAATTGGTATAGCATTTTTGGTAGATAATTTAGCAAGAAGTTTCAAGAGCTACAAAAATAGTATTTTTTTCTTTGATCACATCTCACAGGTTATCCTAAGAGAAGAAAGAATGAGGGAGATAGAGAGAGCAGGAGTAAGGGAGACAGGAGAAGGGGGAGGAAGGAAGGATGGAAGAAATGAAGGAAGAAAAGAATGAAGGAAGGGAGGAAGGAAGAATGGAGGGAAGAATAAAGGAGGAAAGAAAATTCTATATTGAAATATTTGTATAATGTGCAACATTAAGTAGATAAAACTTTTGCAAACCATAAGACTATACAAGAAGGAAAAATGCTACCATATAAAACCAAGCGAAGAATACGGGACTAAATATTGCATCCACATTATGATTCAACTATGTAAAGTCATGAAGCAGAAGTTGAGCCTTTCGATTCACATTAGGCTCGGAAGTAGTTTTCCTTTTCAAAACCCCCATTGCTATTTGCTGTCTTCATGAGAGTGGACTTAGGTTAACTGCTTTTTCAATAGAGTAGGGCTTCCATATGCATAATCTACTATATTGAATGTATTTTGGGGGTGTCCATGAATATACATTCTATCTATACAATCACCTCTGCAGCAGGCTGTTCATACGAAACCATATTAAATCACCATTACTTCTCAGCCTATTCTGCTATAAAACATCTTTTCAAGACATGAAAACAATATTTACAAGATTAGAAAAACTGTTTATGCCAATTTTATGACCACATTGATTTTAAGTTTTTACCTTTTACACTGTGACTTTAGAATTGTCAACACTTCTATATCTATTTGCTATTTAAAGAAGATCCACACAGTATAGTAATGGTTAGGAGGAACACTCTAGAATTAGGTAAACCTGGGTTTGCATTCCTTTTGTGCGTACTAGTTGAGTTCCTTTGGACAACTTTCTTATCGTCTATCTGTGCCTGTATCTCCCTATGTGTAAATTGGTCAAAAATTTAAATCTGCCAGTCAGGACTTTCAAGAAAATTAAATGATTTGATGCACATAAAGGTCTTAGCATAGTGCCTGACGTGTAGCGGTGCTTGGTGATCATCCGAGATTGCCCGTGGTGCTCTTTCATCTGCAGCTTTCACACGGTGAGTAGCTGTGTCCAGAGGTGCTCAGAATAAGGCACGTCTTTTAATACCTTAGGACTTGGTTCTATGTTTAGAATCATTTCCATTATAGACAGAGTACTCATGGGTAATATCCCTTGAAGACATCTTCAATGCCTTAGACCCAATACCATATAAGATAACTATATTAATAATATAATCCTAGGGGTGTGGGAGATTTAAAAACAAAAAAACAACTCTGCAAAATTATATCCAGATATGCTACTTGTTCAGTTTCAGAGACTATAAACAGTAGTCAATTGAGGGGCAACTGAAGAGTAAATTTTGATCATCCTGAAACCAATGTTGACTGAGTCCAATTCTCAAATGCCTCCTTTTGAATTTTTAATACCAACAGTCAGGGTTTGGACTGCTCAGAAGATATTCAGACAGTTTATGTAGTCCACACCATAGATTGTCAATCTACAAAGATGTAGTTCTTTGTCTTTCTAAAAAAGCCAGCTGCGCACAATGGGAATTTATCCAAAGTTTTTGAATGTCTGATTTTCTAATGCAGCCATTATCAGCAAGGCAAGAAAGAAGGTCAAGAAAATCTCTTTGGCATAAGCAAAGAAAATGTAATGCTAATAAAGAAAATAAGTATACAGACTGGGTCCTATCATTGTTCACCAGCAGCCCTGAGCACTGGTAATGAACAAGACTGTATATGGGGACACTGGGGAAACAGGTGGCATTATTTTTACTCACAAGTAGCTTACACTTTATGGGATAAAAAGATGTTCATAAATAAACAAATTCTGGTGAAGTAGTAAATGCATACAAAACACAATCCTGATAGCATAATTGTAGGTAAGCTTTAAACCCTAAAGGCTTTATTCTAGAAAGTGGTATTCTTTTGGATTTTGTTAGTTTCACCAATCGCTTAGGTCTTGAACTTTTGACATTTCATTAACCGAAAGAGGAGGCTGGGGCAATCACTTTTGCAATAGCATGAGTGCTATTTTTTGTTGCTGTTCTCGCAGACACCAACTGGTAGCTAAAAAACTGTACCCCCTCAAGATGTGTTGAGAAAGTTTTGAGGCTCAACAACATTCACCCTCTTGCTGTCAGGGACACAATTAGACATTCGCTGTAACTCCCAGGTTAATTTCTAGTGAGCATGTCATCGGATAGATAAATGCTGAGGTTGTTGCCCCTGCAGTGAGGAAAGACAGTACTAAATATTTCACTACATCTTCCTGGTTGACATTCAGCAATATCTGTCATTTGGCAGATCAGCCTGGCCTGGCTTATGCCTCAAAAGACCACATGTGTTACACAAAGCATGGGGTGCACATTGAACGAGTTTAAGTACCATGCAATACAAGCTGTGTTTCCTCTGTGGACTAAAAGCAAAACATGTTTTCACTTGTTTAATTGGTGAGACATTTTATTTTGGAGCAACATTTAACTGAACATAGTCTCTGAAAATATTTCAAGATTTCTAAATTCTGAGAATTTGATCAATATATTGATACAGTAAAAGAATCTATTCTTAGTAAAAGTCATATGTTTATGAAGTAGAAAGCAAGTTACTTGGGCATATCAAAAGTGATTTCAAAGTAAGCACAAATTTGGTGATTTGTTTTATTATAATAACAGAAATGGTGGTAAAATGCCATCTTTTCTTTTTCTAGAACAATGCCTAGCATATTGTAAACTCTTGATAAGTACTTCAATAAATGAATAAGTCTTTGGCTGTCCTGGGAAAATAAAATTCATTTGGCATTTATACCTAGTGTTAACTATCCGGTAATTCCCATTGGTATTTTAGGGACACAGTGTGGCACCCCAATGACCTAATTCCTTGCTGTTCGAAGTGTGGTCCACAGACAAGCATCATCAATATCACCTAGCAGCTTGTGTGAACTGCAAAGTCTCAGACCTAAGAAGTCATAATCTTGATTAAAATTTGATAAAACCTGACATAAAACTGATGAAATAGCTTTAAATTAATGAAGCATACCTTAAAAGCCAACACAGGGAAGAAGGTCTTATAAATGGTGACAAAACCAGAGGTGAGTTTTGGATGGTCCAAAATATTACTTGCATGTATGATGTGGTATATACATGAAGTCAAATGGTTGTACCCGAGTATTCATGAAATTTTGGGTAAATTTCCTAACCTGTCTTGGAGTTATTTACATAAACAAACAAATAAATGAATAAAGCCAAGACAGAGGTCTTCTAGCCCTGATGTGACTTTTCTCTTGTCAAGTACCTTGGGCTTCATTTCCTACAATTTAACAGGAGCATCTCTTTCACCATAAGTCATTCCAGTGTGGTCATTCCATGTGACTCTAGTCCCCCTCCCACTCACTCCCACTCTGGTTATTGCCTGAGATATGCTTTATGCTATATGCATTCTGAATATACTTCTGGCCTGTGAACTCTCAAAACAGCATTTACTGTGAAAAGCCATTGCCATTTCAGGTGGATCAGTAAAAAATTCACTCATATGTATTACATGTACACTCAATTAATGGGGCACACTCAAATAAACATCTAATCCTGGTCATATCTGCTCTTCAACACATATTCAATCCCATTACACCTCATTCTGTCAGGCCAGATGTATTTTATCCTCTGTACATACTAGTAAGGAGACCATCAATAAAGATCTGTTTTGTATTTTTCTAGTTTCATATTTCAATTGTTCTATTAACTTAAGAGTTTTTAGCACATTTAAAGAGAATTCCATAGAAAATAGTTGCTAGCAAAACTTTAAAGAAAGCTCAAGTCCTTCTTTATATCCCTAGACCAAAGAGGTATTGTATATGGGACATGATTTAAGCGAGACATTACTAATAAGCACAGTGAATATCAGCAAGTCATGACTTAAGTTGCACTAAACAACATCCCAGTCTCACAAACACCACCCGACTCTGTCGACTGGGACATCCCGTTTGCATAGTACAAAGACTCAGAACTGGAGAGCCGTATGGCTCTAAGAAAAACCTGATATGGGAACTTAAAGATATCATCAAATTCATGCCACACTTGTCTCACAACGAGGTGAAGTCTATTTTCCCTCCCCTTGAACTCAGACTGAGCCTATCACATACTTTGAAAAGTGGAATGTTATAAAAATGACTACACTACTCTCATGGTTGTGTGTTCAGAGATCTGTATATTCTGCTTTGCCTCTGTTGAAGTGCTTCCTCTTATAAGCTAGCCACCACGTGAGAAGTACAACACTGAGAGACTATCGTGCTGCAGAATTTCAAGCTAACCGTGTGGAGGGAGTGAGTTCACATGGAGGAGTGCCAAAGTGCCATATTCTCAGTAAATCTTGCTTGGAACGTCCAGCTCTGCTCAACCACCAGGTAAGTACGAATGAATAAATGAGATAGCTAAGGCCCCATAGAGAGGAAAAAATTACCCAAGCAAACTCTGCCTTAATTTCTGACCCATGGAATCAGAAGAAAATAAAATTGTTGTTGAGAACACTAAGTTTTAGTGGAATTTGTTATATAGCAATAGATAACCCAAATATATGGAGACCAATTATTTTCTTTTATTGCCTTGTAATCTTTCTTCTAGCTTTGTTTTTCCTGACTGGCCTGCTCATTCTGCTTTTGTGCTTTTATTGAGATATTTTCCCTGAAATCTCCAGACAAAAGTGGAAGGAGCTAGGCTAATTGGCTTACTGAACTATCTTACCACCTTGGACAGAACCTTTTGTACCAATCAGCTTATTGGTAATTGGTATTTTTATGTGTGGGCCTTAATTAGTCAAGTGTCCACTCTGGTCAGATTAGTATGTGACTCTGCACAAAGAAATATGAAGAACCCAGTGCTCCTTTCCTGGGCAGGGCAGTTCCTGGGGACAGTGAGCACAACTGGCACCTAACCTGGTTGCTCTGAACATTTCAAGATTACATTCTTAGTCCTTTGAAAAACACAGACACTCCCTGCACATGTGAAACTATTCATTGATTGTTTGAACTTTAATACATATGAGAAGTTTCCAATATGATTTAGCTTAATCTGAGTTTTAGTGCTGGAAAAGAAAGAGACCTGAGATTTATAGATATTTAATAGAGTAGAGGAGCTAAAACGAAGTCAACAAAGACTCCAAGGACTGTGAGGACAATTTCTCCCAGTTTTGTCTAGAGCTTGGCTCTAGTGGTAGAATGTTGATAAAAGACAGAATTTTTTTTCTAGACAGGTGGGAATACTTAAAGGATGGTACAAAGAGGATAATATAGTGATGAAAACCATGTGACAATAAATGAAGAGGAAGATGAAACAAGAAGATACATGAGGAATGTAAACATGAGGTTGGAGCCTAGAAATAGAGGATGAGAGTAGAAATTTGGGAAAGCATAGGAAACATAAGACCCTAAAGAGGCCTTCTATGCCTCCCTGGTAAACCGAATACTTAAAATCAGCATTTGTACAATAGACATGCGTATATAGCCTTTATCGACTTCTAGAATTTGATGGTCTCTATGCTTCCAGGGGTTTCAGAGTTTTGAAATGGTGTATTTCCCTTATAATTTTTTCAGGAATTCCCAATTTGAAATGCACATCATTTTGAATATCAGGGCTCTTTCTGTACTGTGCAGGTAATTCAACATGTTGAGTGCAAAAAAGAATAAAAAAAATTACCCAAGTGACTATCCAAAAGTCAAATAAAGTGGCCTCATGCATCAGTGACTTTCAAAGTCTCGATAAAGCATATGCATTTCTCACGCAAGAGAAAATTTAATTTGTTCACTTAAGCTTATATAATATGAATGATTTTAAAGAACTATTTGTCTAGTATTAATTGAACTAAATTCATTTTAATTGAAGACTATACAATTAGAAAATAAAGGACTTTAATTTTTAATGTTTTCTCTACAATATTTATTTATTTTGGAAACTTTAAAGTGGATACTTTATAGTCCTATGATCAGTAGTGTGTCATAGCACTCAAAACTACAAAAATAAATTCAATGAAATTGATTTCAATATGTCTTGCACTTAGTAAGACAAGTATGCAAGAGTCTGATTTCTGTGTGATAAATCATCAGAAAAAAAAAGGATGGGGACACCAGGAAAAAAATGCATACCCCAGAATTTGGCCAAGTGTGTACCTTAGTGAGGGTACTATAGGAGAGATATTTAGTCCTATGAAAATGTCTCTCATTCTCTTGAACCTTTGGATAGATTTTCATTGCAATTAGAATGAATTCTAAATTCCTTCTCTTGGTCTCAAGTCTGTTTACTTTTCTGACCTCATTTCTATATGCTTTCCTAACCAGCAAGCTAGTCCTACTGGCCTCTTTCTGTTTTTATTTTTAATACTTTTTTTTAATTTTTCAGTTACACTCAATATACAATATTACACTAGTCTCAAGTGTACAAACCCATGATTAGACATTTATACAACTTATGAAGGAATCACCTCAATAAATCCAGTACCCATCTGACACTACACATAGTTATTACAGTATTATTGACTATAATCCCTATACTGTACTTTATATCCCCATGACTATTCTGTAACTACCAATTTGTACTTCTTAATCCCTTCCCCTTTTGGCCTCTTTTGGCTTTTTGAACAAGTAAATCTCTGCCTGGCCTCTGGGTTTTGACTCTTGCTATTCTCTCTGACTATAGTGCTTTCCCCCAGACCTATTTATGACTGGCTCTTTCTCATTATTCAGGCTTTAGTTCCCAGAGTGGCTTTTCCTTCCTGACCATCTATGGTAGACAGAACTCTAAGATAACTCCTCAGTGCGCCCTGACCTGGTGTACAGGCGCGCCTTCCTCNCTTTTGGCTTTTTGAACAAGTAAATCTCTGCCTGGCCTCTGGGTTTTGACTCTTGCTATTCTCTCTGACTATAGTGCTTTCCCCCAGACCTATTTATGACTGGCTCTTTCTCATTATTCAGGCTTTAGTTCCCAGAGTGGCTTTTCCTTCCTGACCATCTATGGTAGACAGAACTCTAAGATAACTCCTCAGTGCGCCCTGACCTGGTGTGCAGGCGCGCCTTTCTCCACCTATTTAATCGAATGCTAAAAGCTCCTGCTGTAAAGGGATTTTGGAGACAGAATGAAAGTCCCAAATCTGTTGACTTTAAAACAGGGACATTAACAAGGGTCCATCTGACCTAATCATACGAGCCTTTTGAAAGTAGGTAATTTTCTCTGGCTGACAGCAGAAGTCAGAGATTCAAAGCCTGAGAAGGATTGCACGTGCTGTTGCTAACCTGAGGGTGGAGAAAGTCAAATAATGTGGGCCGAACTACCTGAGGTGAGAGTAGCCCCAGCTGACAGCCTGCAAGGAAACAAGGATCTCAGTCCTACAACTTCAAAGAACTGAATTCTGCTAATAGCAGCAACGAGTTTGGAAGTGTGAACAAGAAGCGGGCCACATAGCAGAGTCCTGACAGGCTCAGTGGCTGAACAGAACCACACAGGGTGATCTGATTAAAAATTCCTAACTGGGCAGGTCATGGCGGGTAGTCACATCTCAAGTCTCCTGCTTCCTTAGCAAAGGTCAGTCTTTACCTTAAGGGAGCCCTGTCTACTGCTCTTACACATCGCATGGAGGAAAACATGCCTTTGAAATGTCAGAGTAATTTTCTCTCTAGGCCCCTTGAAGGCATAACCACAGGCACCAGAGCATGACACCACTCAACTCATTGTTATCTTGCTGGCCTCCTATCATTTTTATTTATTGTGACTGGTAAATAGTACCTGTCCTATACCCACCAATGCGAAGGAGTATATGCCTCTCCATTCTGCTTTTTATCCAGTCCTAGCCATTTCTCCAATTTGCTTTCTCCACCTTCTCAATCTACCACCAATGGATTCTATAACCTTCCTCCAGCTTTTCTCCTTTGACTCTAAGTGTATAAAAAGAACTGCAAAACTGCTATTCCCTGGAGCATTTTCTTAGTCTTTGAGATCTTGCTTCTAGGTATGTACTGTTTTCTGGCTGAAATAAATTCATAAAATTTCTCTGTAGGTTTGGATGTTTTTTTTCTTTGACAGAAACATATTTTCTCACAGAGCCTTCAGGTAACAATGAATCCCAGCCAACAACTTGATTTTAGCCTTGAGTCCCTGAGCAGAGAACCAAGGCCCCCTGTACCAGACTTCAGACCCGATGTGGTGGTAAGAAAGTCAACTGGTGATGTTCACACTGCTAAGTTTTTGGCAATTTGTTACATGTCAACAACAAAAAAACTAATTCACCATCCCAATCTAAACAATAATCTAAAAATATACTACCTGTTTTTCTTCCTTCATAATGTAGGAGACTTTGTGGAATGAGTATTATTTATTTGCTTGCTTACTTGCTAAATATCTTTCTCCTAATATAAGATTATGAGCTCAATAGGCAAACATAAAAGTAGCTTGGACTTAAAGTTTGTTTAATAAATAGATACATGTCTAAAATTAAGTGAAGTTTCTTTAACAAGATCTTTTTTATCAAATACTTTTGTCAAATGATTTTCATCAAAAAAATTTAATCAAATTTTATATCAAGTGTTTTTGTCAAAAACACCACCCTGAAAAACCATTTTAATTATGGTGTGTACTTGTCAGGACTGCTGCCACTGTCCCTCAAAAACCAGAAGATACTTGCATAATATAGATTTCAATTTATAGTTAGGGTTTAGCAAGACAGAACCTGCATAAATACTCACAATTCTAAACAACTCATCTGGTGATTTGGTTCACTCCAATGCTGTTGTTAAATGATGCTCGTTGGTCTTCATTGTTGTGAAATGGCCTAGCAAGTTTGCTCACAAATAATTCCACAGGCCAACAATAGAAATCACCAAGAAACAAATCCTCTCGGGGTAATTTTTTAAATGTTTATTTTCCTTATTACTAGCCTAAAGCAGACATCTCTGTTGGCCTCTGCAAGTCCATGTGCCTTCCTTCTTTGTCCCACTTTCTTCCATAGAAAGAGGAAGGTTGGCCTTAATTAACTGCATCAAGAGAACTCTATATCCTCTAACTTCTGGTGGGTTTATCTCAGTGTTTTCCAAGAGAAATAATATATAAGATAAAATATTATTAAAATGTTTTAAATTTTAATAATTGTATCATCATTTTAAATTTTCTAGTAGCACATTTTCAAAATTAAGAAGAAATAGGGGAAGTTAGATTTAACAATATATCTTATATATTATTATATATAAATTACATATATTGATAAATACAGAATTAATGATATGTGTTAATAGCTAATAATATGTGCCTTCAGTACATATGTCTAAAATATTATGCTTCCTATTTTTCATCAGTGAAAAAGTTAGCATAATATTTTGCATATTTTTAATACTAAATTTGCAAAATTTGTCATATGTTTTACACTTACAACCACATTTCAAGTGCTCAGTAGCCATGTGTGACTCGGGCTACCATATTTAAAAGCACACCTGAGCAGACTGGAAGGCCTGGCTGGAACGCAGAAAGCAAAGAGTCAGTGTGGGATATTTACTTCCTGACTCCTTCTCTGTGGAATCCCCTCAAACTTATTTAATCCTTTATCCTACAGTTACAGTTCCTCTCAAGGAGGTGGACTCTATGCATTGCTCCCCTCTGGTTCTGGTAACAATTCCCTCATGTCGGTCCTTTAATCTCAGGGATGATAATAGTGTTCTTTGTGATTTCCAGAAACCTCTCGCAAACATCTATAATATCTCTTTCCTAAACGCTCCTCAAATTACCCTTATTTGAGTATGCCCTCTGTTTCCTGCTTGGGGCCCTTTCTGACTCACAGTTCTTCCACTGGGATTCTTCTAAAAGGTTTAAGGATCATATTCTAGAAGTATTATTTTTGGAATAATTAATTCTGAATATCTACTTGTCAAATGATAAGGTGGTATACCTAAAAAGTGCACTAATAAGCAGTAGAATTAATTGGTATCTAAAAATTGCTTAAAGTAATTATAAAGGTGCCTAATGGGAACATACCTTCTGTGTTCAATAACTATTGTTCAATAAAATTATAGCATGACAGAAAAGTTGTTTTTCTAAAATTTGAAAAAAATCTTAAAACTTTAAATGTCAATATTTTCCCATGTTTCAAGACTTCTGTTCACAGTATTCTAAAAATTTTGGAAGTCCTGACAGGTCTTACATTTTATAGATTAAAATAACCTTTTTCAGAAGAATGTGAGAATCAATAAAATGATCCACTTATGTAACATAGATGTTAACTTGATTAGCTTTATATTATTGGTTTCTAATGTTTATCTTGATTGAAGACCATTAACAAGTTTCAAGAAGGAAATTATACATAAATATATTTTTAAATAGTAGAGAATATACAGATTTGAAGAAAACAATCTTTGGCGCAAATTTTTAATAAGAAAACTTACTCTGTGCCCCTTTATGGAAGAAATGAAGTTTATTCAGCTGTAGTATAATCTCTTACATGAGCTTTTGGGGGAATTTCTGAATACTCTTTTGGACCTATTGAAGTGAATGTCTCTTTTGTCACAAACTGTGATCATAATTTCAAGTTTTTATGAAACAGAGAAAATTCTGAGAAAATTCTGTATTCTTCTCCAGAGAAATTTAGAGAGTTCAATGAAATGTTTGTTTTTGTACATGTTCTTGGCCAAAGAAATTGTTCATGGGGCAGATGAACCAATCTATGCTGAACCGGAAAGCACTTGGACTTCAGTAATTGACCTTAATCTAATGCGAGGAAAACATGTTCTCCTCTCCTCTAAAAAGTAAAGTGTTACTGTACAGAGAACAACCTGGTCGTAAACACACTGTTGCAGAACGTACTTGAGTCAGACTTCAGGAGACACGGTGAAAACAAAAACACAAAATCAGCTTTAAAAGCTGGACTCCATTGGTCACACCGATGGCAGCCAAGGCCCTCCCTGTTTGGAAAGAGCTGGCAGCACCAGGACAGTAAGTGTGCAGCTGATTTTGTGGCTGAACCTACACTTAGGTATTGGTTCAAATAGAATGGGGAGTGGGAAGGTCACTCTGTAACTGTGCCCTCATTGATGGATATGTGGATTCCACGGAAGAAACTCATACTTTAAGGGCAATCACTTGTAAAAACACAGGAGTGCTACCCCAAACTCATCACTTAGAATTGGCCTCAGAAGCCTGGGTTTGAATAGCGAACTGGCAATTGGTAAATTGGGTTTCATGCTTACCATCTTCTGCTTCGGAGCAAAACAGAGCATGCATTTAAATGGTAAGAGATAAACTTGTTGAATACATAGTCTTACAAGAGTATTTTCTTTTCTGGGAATAGGTCCAATGATTACCCAAGATAGCCTCAAAACTGTTTGTGCAAATATCCTTCAGCCAGTCATTGAGCAAAATTTCACCTACGAAATTCAGTAATCTAGAATTTTAGGTTACTCTTCCTCAGTAAAATATGTGGAGAATTATAGAGGGAAAAATGTTATAAAGAAGGAAATCTTAAGACTCAGAAGAATTGTGGGATAAAAGGTAAGCAACAGGCCAAAACGTACATGTAGGTTAGTGCCGCAACACAAGAATACTGCCCCAGGAAGCCAAGGAAGACATTATACCACCAAAGCTCTTAAAATTTTTGTAATGATAATTTGATTTTGCAACTAGAAGGTAGTAATGTGGTGGTAAGATTTAATGTAAAAATATGCTACTTACTTTGAAAGTAAAAAAATATATCAATAGCATTTATTTTAAAATCATTCTAATAACCACTAAAAACCTGGCTCACTTTTCTCAAAATTGTTTCCTAAAAGTCTTCAGTAAGAAACATAATCTATTATTGCATTATGTCACATGATTATTCCTCATAGCAGTGTGAAACTGTGAGAATCTTAGCATAAATACTTAATTTTTAATTTTCTCTTTGCAGTAGAAAATCGATAATAGTATTTTACCCAACTCTAGACACATAACAGATTGTCGAGAAATTTTATACTGTTAATTGGTAGATTAACAGTTTATACTACCAGTTTATACTGTTACCAGTTTATACTAACAGTTTATACTATTAATTGGTAAAATTATCAGTTTATACCAAATAAAATTTCAGGTTCTAAAATCTCTTTCTACAAAATAATTCTTGAGTCTCTTGAGGAGACTGGTTTATATACTCAGTGCTAATGAGAAAAAAATGCATTATTTCCTCTGAATGAAAACATCAAGGGAGAGCCTTGTAAAACCTTCATTAAAGCAAACTGTGTAACTATATGAAAAATCTACTGAAAACAATCAGTGCGTGAAAAGTTTCACCTCTTTATTTTTGATTTGAATAGATATTGAAGCTCAACTTCTTTCCTCCTCTGAGTGAGAGAGGCATTTAAAGCTGCTTTTCCGGAATATACCTCTCTGTGGCAACTCAGGTCTAGATGAGTCACTTGCTTTCTGCCGTGAAACATAGCTACCTTGAAGGAAAATTGGTGTTAATTTTCCTCATTTTATATTTTACTCACTTTCTGAGAAAATGGAATAACTCTTCAGTTGAAAAACAGAATATCTTTTCTTCACAGCAAATACATATTCAAGGTAGAGGCATGTAATTCAAAAAAAAAAAAAAAAGAAGGAAGGAATTTAAATGTGTATAGCTTAGGGTTTCTTCCCTACCCCCAGGCTGGTTGGCTCTTGTTTTCCTCGAAGGCATTATCAGGTAAAATTTTTTTCTGAAATCTTCTGTAGATGTGAGAATTTGAACTGAGAGGTCAAGTTTGGTATTTCCTTTCCTTTTTCATATCTGTTTTCTTACTTCTTGCTGCTTCAGAAAGTAATGGAAACACCCAAGAAACAAATACTAAAATTGCAATTCTATCCTTAAACTGATGTTTGCTTACTTTGAAGTTTAGAACTTCTAATTCTTTCATGTGGAACTGAATGTTGCAGCCAAAATTCTTTTTCTTGCTTTATATCTTTCTGATATAAATTATAGATTCTCAGCCACTCCCTATAACTTAATAATTTTTGTAAATTTTAGCAGAATTCAGGCATTTTTAGAACACACAGAATTAAAAATTTTCAAGTTCTATATATACCTAGATAGAATTAAATTGTCTTTTTGAATAAGCTACCCAGAAAATTCTGATGCATCCTGACATCTGAAAACCATTGCCACAGAGGACACTCCCTCCATACTGTAAGACAAAAGTTAGGGTTCATTTAGTTTTTGATAACCTAATCTGCTACACACAGACACACATGGGTGCACGCACACCAGGCTGATTATTTGGAAATAATAATCCATTGTATTTGATGGATATGTAGTTAGGTTACATGCTAAGCCAAAGTAATAAAGAGCTGCCAAAATATACAATGCTTTAGATAATACAGAGTTTATTTACTTCTCATGTGTGGTACAAGGTAGGTATGTGGCTCCAGTCCAGGAGATTATTTAAGGATTCAAGTTACCTCTACCTTGTTGTTCTGTCTCCTTTAAAATGTTAGCCTCATCGGTGTGGCCCATGTTCAGCACTGGCTCCTAGCATCATGTCCACAATCCTACTCACAGAGAGGGAAAGAGGGAAAGTGGAGGGTAATAAAATTCCTTTAAAAATGTGATCAACAGTTGTATACTTTACTTTTACCCACTGGCTAAAACTTTAAAAATGATATAAAGCAGCTTAGTTTATATGGTATATCAGAACACAGCCAGAACACCTCTAACATCTTTAGAAAATTCCAACAGTTCTTTTTAATCATAATTAATGTGTGTGCATGTTACATAATGCTAATAAATTATTTTTAATCTTAACACAGACAGTTATACCAATTGGTGGGCCTATTTTCTTTCATCTTTTCATTTAAAAATACTTAATATATTCCTGTCCTGGAAAAATAATTCTACCAACTGTCTTCTGAAATTTTCAGTCCTCAGCTAGACAATGAGCCAGATATTTAGTCATTTCTTTGAAATGCTCACTGGCTCAGTAAATGTATATATATACACATGGATAAAATTTGCAAAGTAAAGGGAACCCTAACTTTGTTTAGACGTTAAAGAGTAAATAAAATTATGTGTACACAATATTCATCTACCTGGTTCCCAGTGATGACCCCTAACCACAGTTACATTTGGTCTCACTACAAACACTGGGTATGTTATAGGTACAAATCACCTGACAGACTCTTCTTCTATATCACATTTTGGGAATGAAATGGGAGAGGTTTCAGTGGTGTTCAAGAAGAGATACTCAGTCAAAACTTGATCTTCAAAATTTTCAAATCTGATCACATCTGCCCCTGGTTAAATCCATTTCCTGACTTCCCATTGCCCTTGGGTTGAAGACTCTTTCAACAGGGAAAGAAATAAACTCAACATAAACAAGATTGCCCCTCTCAAATAAATACAGGAGCAAAATGAAGGGAGTATTGGCTCACATGATGAAATATTTCAAAGATGGATCATCTTTAGGTTCAGCGAGATGAAGTGGTTTGAACTGTAGCACCAAGACTGAGTCTTACTCTGTATAACATCTCTACTCTCATGTCACCTATTTCAGTTCTGTTGTTGGGTGGGTGCTTTATTTATGATAGGCACTAGAAACTTCAGGACTCTTTTCTACATTTGCAGCAATCCTGACAGAAATAAAAGGCCTCTTCCACGGGCCCAGAACTACCTCACTGCTTTTGATTTAACCAGCCATGATACAAACATGTAGATGAGGATGTCCAGACTCAGTAGCTAAAACCAGGGGCTTGCCATGTCCTAATTGTTCGGGTCTGTGTGGATGTCGACCTTCTGAAGCTGCAAGTGAAATCAGACCCACTTAATCACCTCTAATAAAAGTGGGCTGTGGTGGGGGTTGGGGGAGAAGAGAGTAGTTCCACTGAGAAAATAAGGGAGTGAACCCAGGAAAAATGGACTCTGGGTAGGTCAAAACAATACCTGATTATTGCAATTCACTGCTTGCCTGCACAACATCCACATATCTTTTTTTTATACCTAAAAATTCAAAACTCCCCAGGTTTACATTAAGCAATAATATTATATGGAATCAAAACCATATGTACCAGCACCACTCAAGTTTTATCCAGTTACTGCATCTACTGTGAGTTCAGACTTACTTGTTAATGTGCCTTCCTCGTGGTTCAGAAGTCGACAGAAAAATGATACATTGAACTGTCCCCAACGAGCATAATATATACATTTATGAGGAGGGAAAAAAAGTAACTACCATAAAAACTTCTGCTTAAAAAAGGGAAATGGGAAGTGGGTGACATGCAATATACTATCTTCATAGACATTATCCTGCTGAACAGGAGCAGAAGGCTACCTTGTCTTGGCTTCAGACTGCATTTGTTGGGGAGCCCTTCTGTCTGCTCTTCCAGAGTCTTCTGGAATGATTTCCCTCGTAATTTGTCTTGTTGGACCACAGCTTAGAAAGGCCCCGGGGAGAATTTACTTTCTAATTATCATACCCCACTACTAATAGTGCTGTTTCTGTTAGTGTGGCTTTAGGATCCTGACTGAGGATTGCCTTGGGGGTTGAACAATCACAGCCCTGAGGTTATAGGTATTTGAGTTTCTCTGGAAACCCAAGTTCCTTGAAAGCTTAGTAAACTCTACAATCTCTTTGTTTCCAGTAAACTCAGTGAGTTAGCAACAAAGCCAGAGTTAGTGTTGATGCATAATCCTTGAGTCTAGATGCCAGAGGGGTTTTGACCTTGGTGTTATGTCAACAGGGGTGAGTAGTGCTCCTGGTTTCAATCTTATCTTCCAACTTCATTCTATCCATCCCCCACCCCAACATTTGCTAGCACAAAATGTAGATTGGGGCAGAGACCTGAGTTTTCAAACTCCAAAGAAGTAAAATGCTTCTGACCCTCAGCTGTTTTGAATGTCTAGGTAAGGGCTATTCTGAGTGTTTTCACTGCTTTTGACAAACCAGCTTTAACCACAGCTTGTCATTTTCATAAAGGTCATCATCAAACCCCATAAGAAGAAACCCACATATAGCCGATTTGCCTTCCCAAACATATCCTCTAATATCCTGTGCCAATAGGCCTATGCTCTGGCCCAAGATACCACAAATAGCAAGTTAATCAACTGATGTGTAACTTTCTTAGCTAAAAAAGAGTGGTCCTCATCACCTCTTTCCTACCTATATTCAACTAATTCCACATTTCAGAGTCTGGTACTTCCCATACTTAATTTCTTATACTGTATTTTTTAAAATATGTTATTTATTTATCTTTAGAGGGGAAGAAAAGGAGAGAGGAAGAGAAACATCAATGTATGGTTGCTCCTCCTGCATCCCCTGCTGAGAACTGGCCCCTGCAGGGAACTGGCCTGCAACCCAGGCATGTGCCCTGACTGGGAATCGAACCGCGATCGTCTGGTTCGCAGGCCCGTGCTCAATCCACTGAGCTACGCCAGCCAGGGCTTTATACTGTATTTTTTAAAAAATAATTCAAAGCCCTTCCAGATCTAAATGGCTAAAATATATCTCCAACAGGCTTGCCTTGATAAGAGGACTTTGCTGGTTCACAAAACTGAAAAGTTATGGAGTAGATGTGTTCAACAATGTCAACTGGACTCCCTCTTCATTTGTCCACCCTCTCCATGTTGGCTACACTGCAGGAGAAACATATCCTTTAAAACAAAATGAGCTTTTCTCTTGTGGTTCCCAAAGGTTTAGGTTTACATCCCATAGGACCCACAATCCCAGTAGAAAGAAAATACTTTTCCTTAGCATTACCAGCAAAAGGCTGAAAGTTAGTCTTACTGGTTCTGATTGGCCTGACTTGGGTTCTATGTTTCCTCTTAATTATTCCTGCATGGAGAGGTGGAGGTTATTCTCTGATTGGACAAGATTTAACATGTGACCTCCCATAAGCTGAAGGGAGACTAGACAGATCTCCCTGAGCCACTCCCCCGCACCCCCCCTCCCCCCCCCCTCGCCTCCCCAAGGATAGTTACTACCTGACAAAAGGGAATATGGATCCTGAACAAGTGAAATCAATAGACAATCACAAAAAGTGACTCAATGTGACCTAGAAGGCCCTGTATGTTCTGGCCCCTGCGCACCTCACCAGCGTCATCCGATTTCATCCTCCAGCCACAGGGACCTTGTGCCATTTCTCTCCCTGCTTCTGGACCTCCCCTTTGCTGTGCTGCCCTCTGCCGGGAACAAGACTGCTCCCCATGCCCCAGGAGACTGGTTCGTTTCTACTCGTTTTCCAAAGGCTTTTCATAAAAATAACTTAAGTTGACTTCTAAACTGAGTTTTACCCTTCCTTTTATCATCATCCCTCCCCAGTCTCTAAACTCCTCCTTTGCGGTGCTTGTCATAATTGGATTGAGTACTTAATTGTGCGATTACTTTCAGCTCTATTTTTACAAAAAAAAACCAACATACCTCTGTCTGTACATTTAAAAATAACATTTATTAAATGAAGAAATGAACAGCTTGAACAAACAGGCAAGCTGTAGGAATATGTGGAGCTGGAGGTAATTTTTTTCTCCTACAATTAATCTCTATGTTTCTGGGTCTGGTTTTCCTCCAGCACTCTCTGCTTTTACACCAATTTTCCCCATGTTGCATTTACTGTTGTCTTACAGAGAAGATATTTTAGTTGCATAATAACATGTGACTATGAGGAAAATGTGGAATAAAATTAATTTTATGTTTTTATTATTTTTTCAATAAATTTCTCTGTTTCAGCCATTCAGTTTGTGGTATTACTTTGTTTTATTTTATTTTATTTTTAATTTTTATAGAAAGCGGAAGGGAGGGAAAAAGAGGGGGAGAGAAAGGGCCATTAGTTGCCTCTCGCACGCCCCCATTTGGGGACCTGGCCTGCAACCCAGGCAGGTACCCTGACTGGGAATCGATCCGGCGACCTTTCACTTCACAGGCCAGCACTCAATCCACTGAGCCACACCAGCCAGGGTGGAGTAAAACTAAATTTAAATTAGGTATTTCTGAAAGATACATCACGATGCTCAATGCACAGTGTTCACACTCTGAAACAGACAAACCAGAGTTCTAGTGTTCATTTAGCCACTTACTAGCTCTTTGCAGAAATGTATTCTCTCTGAGCTATTCCTGACCTGTAAATTGAAAATCATAATATCTAACTTACAGGATTATTGTAAGAATATAAAAGTAATACGCACTTTGTGTCCAGCACTCAGGAGGCAATCAGTAGTTGGTGTGTACTCTTGCAGCTGTGCTTGCCTCACAGCGCTCCCGCTGGAGTACGAAGCACGGGCCAGAAACGACAGCCATCACTGCTCATCACCCGGATGGAGAGGCTCTGCCACCACAGACAAGCTTTATTTTATTTATCACTTGTGGTGTTCTCTAATACACCCTTGTATTATAAAGGAAGCTCTGACTTCTAGAATTGTGTATTATATTACAGACATTACCTCAGCCTCTTCCAAACCATCAACTTTTAATGCATAATACATTTCACAGACTCCATTTTTCTCTCCCCAAAGCAATGATAAAGTCCACAGGGCCCGCTAGAGAGGGGGAGATGGAGGAGGGGACACAACGAAATGACTTCTTTTAGCCCGTGGACTCACTATGAACTATGCCCTACCTGAGCCACAAAAAGTGGAAAAATTCATTTACATGGAACTAATTGGCCACTCTCTTTTACAAGCCCTATCTTCTACCCCAGCTTGTCAGTAGAATAGTCTTTAAAAGACCCCACATTTCAGGGATCTTGTTCCATACATTTTCTTCTGTTTTCTGTATCTTTAACCACCCATCTCAGTTTGCAGTTTCCCATCAGTAAACAAGCTCAAGTCTCTCTCATCTTAAAGAATTCTGTGCACAGTTCCACACCCCTCTGTAGCATCTGTGCTGTCTCCTTCCTCCTCTCTTTAGCTAACCTTCTTTAAATAGCTTTCTGCACTCCCTATGTCCACATCCCCACTTCCTGTCTATCCTTCACCCTCAGGCTGTCGGTCTGTCACCACGACATGAAGCTCACTTCGCCAAGTACTGCAGTCCATGCACCACTGGTAGCTGCAGGGGACACTTCTCATGACATGCCTCAGGGGACACCTCCACAGTATGTGGCCCTGATGACCAGGTCAGACCTCCTCATGAAGCTCGTCCTCAGCTGCTTCCCACAGCACCGCACACCCCAAGTTCCCTCCTTTGGGGGCTGCTCTGCTGGTTCTCGGACCTCCAGGGTGGCGTTCCTCTGTCTCTCTGCTCGGGCTCCACTTTTCTTCTCACTCGGAGCCCACGGTTATCTTTCCCAGCTGCCATCTTGATGCAGATAATTCACACTTTCGTAATCCATTCTAAATCTCTTTTCTGGGGTTTAAGCTCAGATATCCAGCCACTTGCTACACACTTCCACATGGATGACCCTCTGGTGCCTCAAACTCAACTTTTTCATCCCTGATTTTTTTTTCTCCCACAACTCCCAGATCTTATTTCCAGGGCTGTCATTTTGCTGTTATTTCCAACTCCAGTTGAAGTCACCGCCAACCACCTCATTGGTCCAGCCACAAACTTGGGTGGCATCCTAAAGCCCTACGCCTGCCCCACTCTTGCTTCAAAGTAAAGACTGTGCTCCACTTTCACCTGCGAATGTACTGACCTCTCCATCCTCTTCTTCCTATGGCTTCATCTCTAAGCCAGACACTCTAATTTTTTCCTAAGCAACCTGCCCCATGTCCTCACTGGGGTCCTAGCCTCTGCTGTTGTGTTCTCTCAATCCATTCTCACCATTACGACGACAGAGATATTTCTAAAGTCCAAATCTGATCATTTCCTTCTCGTTCAAAACACACTATAGTGTCCCATTGCATTTTGGCCACAATGCAAACCTCGCTCCATGATTTACACTCACCCTCAAGGTCCAGATGCTGCACCCTGCTGCAGCCTGAGCGGTCCCACACCCGCTCCTGACATTTTGTTGAACAGTCACACATTTTAAGTATATTTTATTGATTATACTATTACAGTTGTCTCATTTTTTTCCTCCGCTTTATCGCCTCCTGCCTTGCAGTTCATGTGCATGGGTCCTACATGTAAGTTCTTTGGCTTCCCCATTTCCTGTACTATTTTTAACCTCCCCCTGTCCACTTTGTATTTACCATTAATGCTTCTTACTCCCAGTACCTTTTCTCCCATTCTCCTCCCTACTCCCTCCCCACTGATAACTCTACGTGAACTCCATTTCCTTGATTCTGTTCCTGTTCTACTTGTTTGCTTAGTGTGTTTTGTTCTTTAGGTTCCATGGTTGATAGTTGTGAGTTTATTGTCATTTTACTGTTTCTAGTTTCAATCTTCTTTTTCTTAGATAAGTCCCTTTAACATTTTATATAATAAGGGCTTGGTGATGGTGAACCCCTTTAAATTGACCTTATCTGGGAACCACTTTATTTGCCTTTCCATTCTAAACAATAGCTTGGCTGGATAGAGTAACCTTGGGTGTAGGTCCTTGACTTTCATGACTTGGAATACTTCTTTCCAGCCCCTTCTTGACTGGATGGTTTCTTTTGAGAAATCAGCTAGTAGTCTTATGGGAACACCTTTGTAGGTAACTCTCTCCTTTTCTCTTTCTGCTTTTAAGATTCTTTCCTTGTCTTTAATCTTGGGTAATGCAATTATGAAGTGTCTTGGTGTATTCCTCTTTGGGTCCAATTCCTATGGCACTCTGAGCTTCCAAGACTTCCTGGAAGTCTATTTCCTTTGCCAGATTGGGGAAGTTCTCCTTTTTCAAGTAAATTTTTAGTTTCTTGCTCTTCATTTTCTCCTTCTGGCTCCCCCCTGATTTGGATGTTGGGACATTTAAAGTTGTCCTGGAGGTTTCTAAGCCTCTCCTCATTTTTTAAAAATTCTTGTTTCTTCATTCTGTTCCAGTTGAATGTTTATTTCTTCCTTCTGTTCCAAATCATTGATTTGAGTCCTGGTTTCCTTCCCTTCACTGTTGCTTCTCTGCATATTTTTCTTATTTCATTTTGTATAGACTTCACACCTTCTTCCTCTTTTTCATCCATACTCAGTAATTTCTGGGAGCATCCTTATCATCAGTGTTTTGAACTCTGCATCTGATAGGTTGGCTATCTCCTCATTGCCTAGTTCTTTTTCTGCTGTTTTGATCTCTTCTTTCATTTAGGCCATATTTCTTCGTCTCTGTGCACCTGTTAGGTTCTAAGGGGCAGAGCCTTAGGTATTTACCAAGGCGGGGCAACCCACTCTGCTGCGCTGTGGCACTGTACATGCAGGAGGGTCAGAGAAGGAAAAACAATACTTATTTGGTTCTTGCTCCCCTTTCAGTCACTTCTCTCACTACCCACAAGCAAACTGGGCCCTTCTGGTGCTGATTCCCAGGTGGGTGGGTTTGCGTACATTGTAGGACCCTGTGGGTCTCTCCAACAAACTCTCCTGTGAGGCTGGGGGTTTCTCCCACTGCTGCAACCCCCACAGGTTTTTCTCAGTCAGAGGTTGTGAGGCTTTAGTGTCCCATATTAGAATACTGGGTTGTGCAGTCTGTCGCACAAACCATTTTTTTCTTCCTGACTTATCCGCACACAAATGTGGGACCCCACTGTCCACCAGCCTGCACTTCACCCATCTAGTCTGGTGCATTGCCATGAGGCCTCTCCATCTGTCCAGCTGCCCATCTCCTCCCCTCCTACCAGTCTGGATGAAGATTTCTTCTTTAACTCCTTGGTTGTCGGAATTCCATACAGTTTGATCTTCTGGCAGTTTTGGTTGTTCTTTCTTTTTATGTTGGTTGCTGTCCTTCTTTTGGTTGAGTGAGGATGCAAAGCCTATCCACCTATGCTTCCATCTTGGCTGGAAATTTCCTCTTGTTTTTTTATTCAACTTATTTGGAATGTGTTGTATTTCTTCAAGCATCCCATGCACTGTGGTGTCCCAGTCTTCGTGTATTCTTTTATCTCCACCAAGTATGCTTTGGCCTGAATACTTCTTATTCATCTTTAAGATTGCAGCTTAACTGTTACTTTCATGAGAAGTTTCCTCCAAAGTTGCACATATGAGCTCAGTACCCTTATTATTGCACACAACACGCTTTTCTTCATGCATCCTAAAATGATTCATAATTGCCCATTTGTGTATCGGTTTCCCACAGATAAGCTCTGTGAGGGCAGGGGACACATCTTGTACAGTATTTTTTCACTTAGTAAAAGAATAAATCAGCTTATCAAAGTGAGAATAAAGCAATGATCCATCATAACACAAGTTTAATTTTAACATAGCATAAGGATGAGAAAGCAGAGGACGGGAACTGCCACCCCTGATGTGAAACAAGAATAAACAGGTACGTCATTATTATAACTCTCTGAGGGATGTTCTATGACAGTGTTTCCATCCAGCCCTATCCTCCCAAGCAGACCCTGAGGGTTTCCCAAGCAGACCCTCCTGGTGACACAGGTTGACTTGGTTTGGTTTCAGTCACGCAGTGATTCAAATGCCTCTCAAGAATGTGCACACTGAGTCACAAGGGACACATTCGTGTTTCTCAAGCACTACCATAAAGTATTATAAATTAGAAATTCAGACTTGAACAACCATTTATGCAACGGAAAGTAAGACTGACATTTTTTAAGGTTAAAATTCTTTGAAAAATTTCTGAGGTGTTGTGACTAAGTTTTCACTTGTCTCACATCCTTCGGTTAGCTTCTTGTGAACCTCTGAATTTATGGTACAGCCTTTTTAGAAACAAAGCAATTCAAAAAGTCCCAACTAAACAGTGGGATCTACCATTCTTTCTCTTGTCACCAACATTATGTTTCTGAATTGTATGCATTACTATCAATATCCACACCCCCCACATAGGCTGATGCATGAAGTCTCTAAAAGTTTAAAAGTAAAAATGCAAGCTACAAAGTAAAACAATTATTGTCACCAAGAATTAACAACTGTATAATAAATGTATTCCACTTAGCTTTCTTTCTAAAGGTATAGGATACATGATAAAGTGTCCTTGCTTGACAAGCAGCCTTGTTGGAAAGCATCGTCATTTGCTAAAATTATATGAAACTTGTCTTTTCATTGAAATAGTTTAGGGTAAAATACTGTACTTATTCCACACTTATGCATAGTTTCATTCTGAGTTTCGGTTTCTTTAGAAAATTTAGAATAGTGTGGATATCTGACTTAAATCTCCCAAAACTCATTCTCTCCAGCCCCACTCTATAAAACAAAAAAATTATTTCAATTAACTAGATATTTTTTAACATTATTTTCTGTCAAAATGCGAGTCTATATCTTCTTGTCCAATGATTTTGCTTTAAATACACACACACACACATGCATGCACACACACATTTTTCCTATGGCTTGAGAATAGAGAAATCAAGAAAAAAAGTCAATATTTTATTGCAGGACTCTGAGTAACTTGTTATTCTTTCCCTGAGGATTTTTCAGGGAATAGATTAATTTTCACTTCACATTTGGAGTCAACAGAATTCCTGCCACAGTGGATGAATGACATTAAACAATAAAAAAGGAATATCTTAAACACACTTTTCCTAAATGTGTCTGTTATTGTAGCATTCTCCTCTGTGTGAGCACAGCCAAGAAAAGAAAATGTGATCAGCCAAAGATACAATGTCACAAGTTGATCAGAGCTTCTTTTCTGCCTCCGGGAAAGAATTGAAGTTGGTTTATTTGTTTCCCTTTAGTTTCAGTCTGTGGAAAGAATATTGAGGAAGGCTTAAATCTGAGAATGGATCACCTGCTGTGTGACCCTGGGCAAGTTACTTAATCTCTCTGACATGTTCCCTCATGTGTTAAACACATGTTCCCTCATGTTTAAAAATAGAAATAGGTTGGGTCATAACTGCCTTACTATTTTCAAGATTATTGTATATACTAAATGAGATAATGTGTATTAAAGTTATTATTTTTGGCAAGTTTTCAGTAGCAGAGTCTAGACCACAATTCTGGACTGTGTTATTTATTTATATTAGACTGAATTTCTCTTTCTAAATTTTTGGATATCTGTTTTTACTTTTAACAGCAGTCCTCATCCATCAAAATTATGACTTTATCCTTTCCTGGGTTTTAAATTTAGAGAGAGACTCTTTTAGTTCTTGTTCAATAGAAAACAGTGGCTATTGGTGTTTTATGATTCAAGGAGATTCTGGGAAGTTTCCTTCATTAAAATACATTAGTATTATCAGTAGGATCGCACCCACCTGACAACCCACCCCTCCCCCACCATGGTAAGCTAAACACAGCATTTTCCAATATTTCCTCTTGCATACCTATCTCTAGCTAGTCTAACTAGGATCAGAGATCATAAGATTTCAGAGAAATAAAAGTTAGTGGTCCCCAATAAAAACTCCCTTAGGATATGATTTGGATGTTCTGATTTAATATGTGTATGTATTTGTCTATTTCTTTTTAGTTTCTATTCCAACCATTCTTTGAGAAACCCTTATTTTATGGTCATTGCTTAGCTACAATTTATTCTCTTGAGGATTAAAGTCTTTGTGAAATGCACAATAATTGTTTGGTGATCACTTATGTTCGACTTAGAGGCATCCCCAATTACTGACAGATCAAGGAGGTTTGCTGCTAAATAGTGATAATGTTGTGCTCTTTACGATAGAAAATAAAACACATTAAAGAGAGGTGGGTAATGTGAGCTTTGCAGGAAACTGCTTGGCCTTTCGTGCTCCCACAGTCTCTGGGTTGGCACTGAGTCAAGTCCTTTAGTTTTTCTCACCAACATCTAGACAGTACGAAAACATACTTTAAAATAAACGAAGAACTCTGAAGGTCAAATAACAACTAGCCTATGACCTTTTAAATGTTTGTTTCTTTTCCATACAGACTGTCTGTAAGAAACAAATTGATTTAACTTGTGGGGGGTCTAAAATTAGCTTATTGTGTACAGCTCTTGCATTAATATCCAACCTGATGCTAGAAATACACTCATATGCCATTGCACAGTCAACATTCGGGGTGGGCGTGGGGAAGATAACAGAACCAGTTTGTCTCATTGTCTAAAGGATGGTTTAAACAATTTTAGAAAAATGTGACAAAACTCAACCAATAGAACTTTCCCTTGAGAACAAAAATCCCAAAATATTCTTCACAAATTGAACTTGTGCAACTTCTAATACTTCTTTCTCCCCCAACGCATCCGGGTATCAACCCTGTCACTATGTTTCCCCTAATCTGCCCTTTCACCACTGTGAATCTGGATAACTCTTTGTCAGTTAATTATCCCTTCTCCAAAATATGTATTTTTTACCCATCAGAAAATAACCTAAATGGAATTAATCAACCTGAAAGACAAAAAGGGACTCACCCGCAGCTCAGCCAGACATCTGCAAAGGTGTGAAGATCCCCCAGACCACACGGACACACAGGACACACATTTGCCCCATGAGTGACAACTCTGCATGCTCTTAAGTATAAAAATTAATTGTTTTCATTGTATTTGTACACATTAAGCTATACCAACGATTTTTAAGCAAATGTTTACACCTGGTTGTCCCAGAATCTTTTGAAAAATATTGTTACTCCTGCCCCACCTCAGAGCTCATTAATCCGAGTCTCCAAGAGGCTAGAAGGAGCAGAAGAGTGGACCCCAGCTGTGTAGACGTTTCAAAAGCTCCACAGGTGTTTCTGATTTGTTTTCCCAATGGAAAGGTTTCCTGCTATCCCATTCTAAGGATTTTATCCCCAAAGATCCATGTGCTATTAACGCTTTCAGTAGGTGGCGCTCATTCCACCTGCCAGTTTCCTCCTTTGGCAGGAAGGAATCCTAAATCGTTGGAGGAAGTCGGGAGCAGGTCAAGGGTGTTCCCTTTCACCACACCCACACGGAAAACACGTGGCAGAACTTATCTTCCTAAACAGTGTGCTAGTTGGCTAGAACGGTGGGGGCAGGGGTGGGCAGAGGAGTGCTGTCCCTTGTTTATTACACAAATGTAATCATTGTTCCTAACAGTTCCTGCATGCCAGCCTTTTACCGTAAAATGGAAAACAAAACAAAAAATATGGTTAGAAAGCAGATGATAAGAAAAACCAAGTAGATATTTAGACAGAAGAGGGTTGTTTTGCTTTTGTTTTATATGAGGAAGAGATGGGGAACACGGATGTTATTCCTTTAAAAATAACAACAACGTGCGCAAAACGTACCACGGCCTACACAGAGATAACGGTATCTGCTAACAGAGGGAGATGGCGCAGCGCAGCGCGCAAAGGACAGCAGCTTTAGAGTCAGACAAACCTACTAGACTTAGTCCTTGGTTCAAGATCTTTATTTCCAACCAAGTTACTCAACCCTTCATTTTCAACAAGATGTTACCTACCTGATTTACCTGTAAAAAGCATTACATTCAAAGAAGAAACATGTAAAACAATTATCCCGATGCTTTGGAGCATAGCCAGTATTTAATGACTAGTATTAGATTTGCTTATGAGTATTAAGAATAAGGAAATGTAAAAGCTGAGTTTGGGGGTGTGTTTTATTTTGGGGTTGTTTTTGTAACGAAGAATAATGGATAATTATTCTGAGTTTCAAGGGAAGATTCCTATATCTGTCAGTACTAAAAATAGAAAAATTTGGAGGAAGATGAGCAGGAAAAGACAAGAAGATTGGGTTGTAGCAAAGAAAAGGCCTGATCTTTAACTTAGGGAATTTGAGTCTGAGAAGTGCACCTCCATTCACAGGCCGCATGACCTTGAGAAGGTCATTGAATCTCACTTCCCATATTTAGAAGATGGGAATTAAATGCCATCTTGAAAAATGCATATGATATAGAATATTAAACATTAAACATATACTGTATACTTTACCATAAAAACATAATAGTGTACAAAAATGTTTTAAAAACTGTAAAACCCTAAATAAATATAAAATGGTGCTGAGGTAACCGCTGTTAAAAATGTATTCTTTATCGAAGTTTATCATTAAAGTTGAAAAATTATTCTCTCAAAAGAAAGTGGGATATTAAGTGAGTTTACCAAATTTGGGTGAGAATAAGAAGAGTAGTTACTGGATTGTGAAGTCAGAATTTGTGAGAAGAAAAAAGATTGATATTAGCGACATGTTTACAATATTTCTGGAGGCATTTCTATGTCATTTGTCCCTTAATGATACTGATATTCTTTTTATAATGCTTTTGGCAATATTTTTAACAGGATTAAACATTTGAGTCTCACCTGATATTGTATTTTGTCCCTATTTAATCAGTACACATAATTGATAGTGGCAGCTTTAAATAAGTTAGAATTATATCATTTGTATCATTTCTTCTTTTCAAAAATTTCATTTATTCATTTTTAGACAGAGGGGAAAGGAGGGAGAGAGAGAGAAGCATCAATGTGTGGTTGCCTCTCATGCGCCGCCCCCCCCCCCCCCCATTGGGGACCTGGTCGGCAAGCCAGGCATGTGTCCTGACTGGGAATTGAACAGTGACCCTTTGGTTTGCAGGCCAGTGCTCAATCCACTGAGGCACACCAGCCAGGGCCGTTTCTATTTCTTTAAATTTTCCAAATTGTACAATGAGAAATTTAACAATAAGAAAAAATATCATAGAAAAAGTAAGTAGAAATCACATTAATAAAAGAGAATCTATCAAGACCACCACCATATNCCCCCCCCCCCCCCCCATTGGGGACCTGGTCAGCAAGCCAGGCATGTGTCCTGACTGGGAATTGAACAGTGACCCTTTGGTTTTCAGGCCAGTGCTCAATCCACTGAGGCACACCAGCCAGGGCCGTTTCTATTTCTTTAAATTTTCCAAATTGTACAATGAGAAATTTAACAATAAGAAAAAATATCATAGAAAAAGTAAGTAGAAATCACATTAATAAAAGAGAATCTATCAAGACCACCACCATATTATGACTCTTGGCTTTAGATAACCATGGTCTTGTTAATACTAATTTATATCAATAGATTAAATTTTTCCATCTAAATGTTTCATCAGAGATTTTTTAAAAATTAGCATTCTACCTATGTTAAATATGTACTTTGGTATGGCATGCAGTGATGTCACTGGACAAAAGGAAACAAGAGAGCCCCTTGGCAGAAACGACTGCTGCACTGCTGGAAGGTCAATGGTTTTTTAGGTATGCAGAGAATCTTCATCACATCATACTTCAGAAATATGTTTTCGTAAATGGGAAGCAACAGGCAATGATTTAATGCTTTTGTTAAGCCACTCTAATTCTTTCAAAGCAATATGTATGTATCACAACTATTTCTTTGTAAAAGACAAAAATCAACTCCTTAAAGAAAATTTCCTATTATGCAAGTGGGGAGGAAATGAAGAATCCTCTATTACTATTTTTTTGTTAGTACAAGAAATTTGCATTGTCAAGCAAGCTACTGTTGTCAGATCTTGAATGGACAGAGCAGACAGGAAGCTACCTCCACCCTCAGTAGCTGGGAGGCTGAGCAACTGAGTTAGCCAGCAGGTGCCCAGGCCAAGCAAGGCAATTTTCTAGCACATACTAGCAGGTCCTGGAACTTGTTCTGTTACTTTCTCTTCATGAAAGAAGCAATGATTTCTCTGTCTGGAAGCAGTGCTGCTATTTCTAGTCTGAGGGAAGAAATGGGAAGGAATTTGATAACCAGTGACTTGTTAAAACAGCACATTGCTTTTAAAAATAGATTATCTGCACTTATAAAAGGAATCTCAAGAAAGCACACAATTAATAAAAGCTGGCTCTGAGTTACCCATACAAATGTGCATTAATATCCAATAAATAACTGATTATGTGCACCACATCTTTTCTTTCCCAGAAATAGAACTAAGAGGAGTTTGTTTTGTTTTGTTTTTATCAACAGCACAGAAATCTCACTATTTTACACCTGGGATCTTCAGAATTTTGCTTCTCTTTTGCTGTTAAAAAAGCCACAGTAATCAAAAAAGAGTAATGTATTTTCTTTTAAATTAAAAAAACACCACCATGTGTTTATGGGTGGCATGAGGGTGCAGAGAAAGTAGCTGGTAAGAAAAGGCTTAGGGCCTGTTGCAAAACCAACTGCAAGCCAAGTATGATTCCAGATAGATAAGAACCACCTGTTACTATACAGAGGGTGAAAGATTTAAAAGATGAAATGAGAAGGAAGTGACCCTAAAGATCATTTTCCAATTATCATATAAGTCAGTAAGGAAATGTGCAACTGTTCATGAGATGCATGTGAATACAGTACTTGCCACATGTTATTCAATGTAAGAAGACATTATGTATTTCTAGTCAATCAAGAAAAACTCCTAGAAGTAGATGGCTTATGACTGGTAATCAGAATAGCTACTCAGGTACTTACCTGGTGTCTCATTTGATCCTCACAACAACCCTGTTGTTTTAGGGGGTGTGTAGCAGATGACAAAACCTGTACACAGAGTTAAGGAGACCAGGCTCAAGGTCACGCAGTTAGTAGAGTAGTGGAGATTCACTGAGGTCTGTTGGACACCCCCAACTCAAGCTCTTAGCAATTCTGCTTTACTGTGCACTACATAAATGTATGTCATAGTTTTTGGAAAACTTTACTTTTTGGACTTAAAAAAAAACCAAATCCAAGAAACTTCCCCAGCAACTCGAAGTCGAGAAGCAATTGCTGAGTCCTGGATGATAGTGGACCGTTAGAAAAGATGGAAATTCATTTCCACAGAATGAAATACTTATGGAGAAAATAAATGTTTTTTTCTGAGCCTATGCAAAATCAGAAATCTGAGTCAACTTTGTTTCAAAATGGAATAAACAATGTTTCTTTAAAACACACTTTAAACATTCATCTCAGTAACAATGTGACACATAGAAAGAGTTCCCTTCTTAAACTTTCAAAGAGGAAATATTACGATTTCATAAAATAAGCAGAAGACTTTACCTGTGAAGATATTGCAGACACGAAAGAGTAGGATACACAAAAGAACTCGTGTTGGCTTAAAAGGATCACAGTGTAGCGATGCTATAAACGATGTGCGCAAAATATGTTTTTAAAACTCGAATGTCAGTAACGCCACAGCTTAAAGAAAGAAGACGAATCTCAGAATCTACTATTCGATATCATGATTCTCACGGGCTTTGTTCTTTATCTCATTTTTAAATAAAAAGTTATGATTAGGAAAAGGAGCATTATAAAGAAAAGTAAAACTACTGGGCAACAGAAATGAAAAACTGTCAATAAACAGGCGTAGTTATCGCGTCCGAGTCCAGCACATCGGGAAAAATCCAGCGTCTGTCTTTCGGAATTTTGTCCTTGATGGGTCTATTTCTTCGTTATTTAACTATACGAGTGGGGGGAAAATTTACAATAGAGGCTCTTACGGGAAAATAAGGTACAGGCTTCCTTCTCACCACCGAATCTAGGAAGAGGTGGTCACTGAGAAATTCCTCTTAGAAGTGTGGGAATTCCTCTCCTTCCCAGCCCACGTGGCAAAGTAAACAGAAGGTGGGCTGGGCCGGGGAGTAGCGGGACTCGGTCAGTTTCCTAAAGTGTCAAAATCTTTGAAAGTACAGGCCCTAGTGCACTAAGGGCATGTCCTGAAAGAACCTGAGGAGTGCTTCTGCTCTGCAAGATTCAAGTGACTGCGTCGAGAGGATGCCAAAACCCGGGAGAGGCGGTGGACGGAGAACCCACCGCGGGATGGAGGTGCGGGCCTCTGCGGGATGAGGTGGGTGCGCGCGGAGTGTGTGCTTGGAAGTCTCAAAGGAGGATGGCGAAAGGGATAGGGTAAGGGGACCGGACGGAGGTGGGCGCACACGGGGAAGTGGGGAGTTCAGATACCACTAAAGGAGTGGTGGAGTAAGGTACCAACAAAAAGTTTAAAAGGTTAACTGGGGTCTGGCATCCTTGTGCCAGGCACCCACGACACCTCCCCATGCGCGCCTGCCCCGCGCCCTCACCCAGCGTGGAGACGCGTCCGAGGGTCCCCGGGAGCCCGGGGTCTGGCCGCTGCGCCCGGGGGCTGGATCTTCCCCCACGCCCGCCCTCACCCCGCGCACAGGCGGGCGCGCCGCTCCCTCCCTCCCGCCCCAACCCGCTCTGCTCTCGCTGCTTTGCGCGGGGGCAACTGGGCCGGGACCACGCGCCCCGGTGGCCGGCACCCGAGCGCCACGGCCTTGGTGCAGGGCACCCCGGCTGGTGGGTGACTCCCTGGGAGTGGGGGCTCAGGGCCCCAGGGCGGCGACGGAGGCCCGGCGGAGGAGGCGGAATCCGGACGGAGGAGGAGGAGGAGGAGGAGGAGGAGGAGGCCGGGCGGCGGCGTTGGCGAGGCAGCAGAGGAGCAGGAGGAGGAGGAGGAGGAGGAGAGCTCGGGCGACAGCCGCCTCCGCGAGCGCCGCGCGCCCAGGCCGGGCTGGCATGCGAGTCACGTCCGCCCCCTCGGCGCGGCCGCCCCGAGACGCCGGCCCCGCCGAGTGATGAGAACAGACGTCAAACTGCCTTATGAATATTGATGCGGAGGCTAGGCTGCTTTCGTAGAGAAGCAGAAGGAAGCAAGATGGCTGCCCTTTAGGATTTGTTAGAAAGGAGACACGACTGCAACTGCTGCATTGCTGCAAGGCTGCGGGACGAGAACGAGGTCAGAGCGCTTCTCTTTTCCCGCGAAACTCCCCCTTTCCTCTCCCCTTCGCTTTCTCTCGGGCTTCCAGGGACGGGGGAGCGAACCCTGCAGTGTCACCCACCAATACCGAGAGGGAAGAGGGAAGCTTCACAAATTACTGGAGCCTCTTCAACATGGCTGACAAATATAGTTTTAATCCCCCCCCCCTTAAACCTATAGTTCTGCGTTCTCCCCCCCTCTCCGGCGGTGGCTCGTCCGCTCCCAACCCGGAAAAGTTACCTTTGTCACTCCGACCAGTCGGTTTCCCGGCCTTTTACCCCCAGGAAAGTGTGGGTTTTCTTTGCGTTCCCTTCTAAAACAGTTCAGGTCTGGGGGTCTCTGCGTTCCCCTCTAACCCTCCCACCGCGCTCCCTTCGTGGAAGTCGCGCGAGCCCCTGGTGCGCCCTCGCCCACCCCGGAGAGAACGCCGACGGGCTTTTCGACCCTTGCCTCTGCTGCCGCTCGGGCTCTGGGTTCGCACTCGCCTCCCTCCCCCGTGTCCTCCTCTCGGGGGGCGTGCGAGCGAATGTCACGGGGAGTGAAACTGGAGCACACCGAGGGGGGCTTGTTTTTTCCTAAGTCCGCGCGTTTTGTGAGCGGCGCCGAGTGAGAGAGGAAAGAGTAGTTTCTCCGGTCCCCCAAACAAGAGCAGAACCCACTTTCTCGAGGCACATCAGCTCCGAGACGGGCCGTGCCCTGCAGCCTGCGGAGTGAGAGTGAGAGAATTTGTGGGCAAATCTCTGTCCGGGCTTTGTGCTGCTCCCGAATCCGCTCCGTGGGGCTCCCGGTAAGTGACAGGCAGACACAAAGGCAGGCGCAGGCCCGGGGAGGGGGCCGGCGGGAGGGGGAGCGCGCAGAGTTGGAAGACTGCAAGGTCAGGGGCGCCCAAAGAAATGAAACCCAATCCCAGCAAAGAAACAGAGAAGTGGAGAGGCAGATTTTTAACAGTCCCGTCCAAATTTCTCGTTCTCTCCTGGCTGCTCTCTTTTCTTGGTTCTTTTATCTCTCTCCCGTTCTCTGTCTCTTCTTTTCCTCCCCCTGTTCCTCTCCTCCTCCTCCACACACACACTCTCGAATCCTTATGAATCCTTCCACTGGGGCTGCTTGACTGGTGTTATTAAGCTAACAGAGTTTCTATGGAGAGTTTTCTACCTATGGCAAAATAAAGTGTGGCCTGGATAGACTCCTGAGAAGGTCTGCTATGAAATACCTCATCTGCTGGCCACTGCCTTCGTGACATACTTTTAGCTGCATTGAGTGATTTCCCCCTCGTTCATCTAGTGTTTAGGAACTGAAAGAAAGGTTATTTTCCAGTTATGTGCTTACGATTTAGTGAAATATTTTTATATTTGCTTGTCTAGGAAGTTGGATATATATATGGATTTAAAATCTCAAATCTCATATTAGATATTGTCATTTCCCCTCTCCAATCAGGGTTAATAATGGCAACTCCAAGCCCCCAAATAGTCACCAACAAATGATCTAGCATAAGAGTAAGGTTGGATCTTAGGGGAAGTTGAGATGTTCAAGGAAAAGATGTCGATTTTGTGTGGTTGAAGGTTGTGAATATTGTTGCCTTGCTAATGAAATAATTATTTTGCACTTTAATGGGAAGTTGAAATACCGGAGGGGAATTATATTCTTTTATATGTTTGCATATGTGTTTCATAACAGATTTGAAATAGAATACAAATTTCAACACAGTAGATATTGATTTCTTTAATTTTAGTAAGCAGAGAAGTGTTAGGGAATGATTGGAAAGTTAAGCTTAAGTTAACAAGACACATATGATTAAAAACGGGACAAGAAAAAACACAGCACTAGACATTACTCCATAAATAAGACTTTTGAAACCGTCTGTCCTCAGTAGTTCACTTTGTAACTCTTTCTATTTCGATCTCTCAAAAAGCTGTCAAGTTTACTTTAATCATTGATTCTAGAGGTTATTTCACATGAACAGGGAGAAGTATTACTCATCTCTGTGAAACAGAAACAGCTCATTTGGTTATTGTTCATAAAACATTGAAGAAAAAGCACGGGTATTATCATAAATGCTTAGTAGTTGCTGAGAAAACTATGGTTAAATTATTTAATCAATTCAGAGTTAAACATAATTTCTTTTCCTAACAGACTTGTATCTACTTTGGGCGAACTTTTTAAAATGTATATACTTGTCTTCAAGTTATTCAAATAATAATAGATATAGTATTTTCTACTCACATTGGTAAGTAACACTACCTATATTGGTTAATAATTTTGATTGTGACTATGAAGGCTTGTTCTTTTCTATTATCAAATTTAGACTCTGTTGTTATTTTATGCATCATATTTGCATAATGAAAATAGCTGCTAATTAATGTTTTATGAGAGCTTCAATGATTACAGAGAGATGAACATATTATTCACCAATCTGAACAAAAGTGCCACTATTTCTTTTATTAGGAAAAAAAAACAAATTACTTGAGTGAGTATGGAATAAATAGTTTGTGATAAAAAAAAACATAACATCAGCTCTTCATTTACCATATTTGTGAGAATTAGGACCATCTGGATGATTCTAAAATTTCATGGAAGAACTGTCTGGGGTAATTAAATTTTAGGAGACTGATAGACAACCACAGGGTAGTTTTTCTTAAGCTACAATATTGCTTCACTTATTTTCTTATTGAACTAATGGTTAATGAGGAATTAACTCAGAATGAGGACATCTCCTGCTTTGTTTAAATTCACACACTTACCAAACTTTTCTTTTCTCAGTGCCTTCCTTAGATGGGGTACTGTGCTGGTCCTGGCCAGGGCCCTGAGGGAGTGGCAGGATTCTGGTGCAAGTGGCACATGGGCCCACACACTGGCAGGTCAACAGCACTTCCAGAACAAGTGTAGTGCACCTGCAGAGGACTTGTTAGGACAGACTTTTAGAGTCCCATTTGGGCACTGGACTTGTATTAGGTAATAAAAACTGTAGTTAATCTTTTGGTTTCACTTGCTGAAGTTAGAATTTCTCTATCAATCTCTCCAAAGCTCCACCCATACACAGTGTTGTGAGCCAAATGTCACCACTGAAATGTGTTTCCTTACTTGCTGACCTCATTAAAAAGCCCTTCTTATGATTCATTCACAGACACACCTAGGCAGAAACTCTATTTTGCTTCCTGCCCCAAATCCAAATTAGTAAATCTTGTGAGTTCTTATGAAATTACCTTGAAATAAAATACCTTCAAAAGCTATGGATATTTGACATTTTAGAAGGTCTAATACTTAGAAATATTAGTTCTGCTTTTTATGCTCTCATTCCTTCTACTCTAGGTTCAACTGTTGCTTCTGGTAGAATTTAAGTCTTACCTAGCATCTCAAATTACTAGAGGGAGTTTTCTTTGTTTTATAAACAACCCTATTGAGTGTTGTACTGTAATCATTTCCTATTGTGAGGACAGGTTACAACTCTGGACCAGAGGACAGGGTTGGTTCTCCAAAGTAACATTTTTGTCAACTATTATTCCACCATTGCACAGTAGTTCTTAAGAGTGGTAATGGCACCAAAGCCAGAGCAGTGAAATATCTCACAAGCCAACTTTACAATTGGAGCCTTAACTGTGGGAGCCTTGGCTTGCCAAGTAGAGCTGGTGGTTAGCTTGGAAACTGTGTTGAAGAACACAACCACAAATGATTTTGCCAAATATATGGTATTTACTTGGTCTAGATCTCCAATTTTTATTTTGACTTACTGCAAAAGCTCAGCAAATACTGTGACATTATTTTAGGAGGTTATCGAGTACATCTGTTGGTTTGGTATACAGTAGGAGACAAGAGTTCCAGAAGGGGAGAGGATGAAGTGAACACTTGAGGCATTGTGGCTGCAACCCCAGAATCATTTTATCTGTCCACTTATTCCCAGCATTATTCTGATCCTACATTGTACATTGCAGGAAAACACTGAAAATGGATATATAATCTTTTCTAAATAAAACGAATTATGGTCACACATTCCAAACTAGAAAATTCCATCAGTTTTGATTCATGCTTTCTCCACTTGTCATGAAATGCAGTTAAAGATGCCAGGCTTCAAGTAGTAGAAATAGATAGTAGGTGGGTTTTCAATATTTTATTTATAAATAAATTCAGTGATAATGTCAACTGATCTGTAGTCTTAAGAATTTAGAACTCACTATTTCATACTTAGTAAGGGTTGTTACTCAAACTGATTTGAAATCAATCTCCAAATAATCCGAGAATTAAATTAAAAGATGAATAAATGAGGATGAAGTGTTTTTGAAATAGAGTTCACAAGGATGTCCTGTATTTTGGCATCTCTGAGACACATTGGAGGAAGAGCTGTCTTGGGCCACACATTAAATACATTGCGACACATAATCACAAAAACAACCCCATTATGTTTTAAGGAAATTTATGATTTTTGTGTTGGGCCACATTCACAGTCATTCTGGGCTGCGTGAGGCCTGCAGGCTGCAGGTTGGACACCCCTGATAGGACATAAAATGAACTGATTGCTTCATTGAAAATATTGTAAGAGTTTCTTTTAAATTAGATTGTGTATATTGATAGAGTTTTAAATCTGATTCCTGTGTCCTTTCATTCCCTAATACAACCTAGTGCTTTCCTACTCGGTCAAGATTTAATGAATGAGTGGGGAGTGGGGGTGGTGTAAATGTGGTCAAAGGGTACCAGTTTTCATCTGTAAGATAAGTAAGTTCTGGGATGTAATGTACACCATGGTCAATGTACTTAACAACACGGTACTGTGTACTTAAAACTTGCTAAGAGTAGATTTTAAATGTTCTGACCATACACATACACACAAAAACTGTAACTATGTGAAGTGATAGATTTATTTACTAACTTTATTGTGGTAATCATTTCCCAATGTATATACATATATCAAATTGTTACACTGTATACCTTAAATTTACACAAGGTTTATTGTCAATTTCATCTCAATGAAAACTGGAAAGATATTTAGTAAGTAGCATAGAACAAAATAATGTTCTTTAATTAGAAAATGTGTGATATATTCACAATCATAAGAGACAATTAACATAAAAAGTCTTGCTGACGGAGGTGATGATGGTAATGATGGTGCTTTTCCTCAAATGTACTTTCTAAAGCCTAGTGTGATTAGCTAATCAAAGTCATCCATTGTAGTCCTAGCCAGGTGGCTTAGTTGATTGGAGCCTCCTCCCATACACCAAATGGTTATGGGTTTGATTCCCAGGCAGGGCACATACCTAGGTTGTGGGTTCAGTCCCCGGTTGGAACATGTATGGGAGGCAACAAATTGATGTTTCTCTCTCATATCAATGTTTCTCTTTCTGTCTCTCTCTCCCTCTGCCTCCCCTCCCCTCTCTGTCTCTGTCTGAAACCAATAAACATCCTTGGGTGAGAATTTTAAAAAGTCACCCATTGTTGGCACATAGTCTAATGACTTTTAGGAAATTAGTTCTGGATTCTATATTCTTCAGGGTTCTTTTTTTTTATTGAGATAGTTGTAGATTCACGTGGAATTGTATAAAATAATACTAACTGGGCACGCACAACATTCTGATTTCTCCTAGTGGTAACGTTTTGCAAAACTGTAGTGTAATATCACAACCAAGATGCTGACATTGATTTAGTCTTCCCATCTTAATCCAGGTTTCCACAGTTTGACCTGTACTTGTCAAATGTGCATGTGTGTATTAACTCTGTACCATTTTATCACACAATCAGATATTTTAAAACTTTTTCCTGAAAACAAAAAGTTCAACAGTTTATGACTTTATCAGTCGTGATTATGCCACCATACCTTATCAAAATGTGCCTCAGAATATGTTTTTTTGCTTGAAATGCCTTTGTGTTCAAAATATTTTAAATTGTGTTAATGATTTATATTATTGTAAGTTATGTCATTTAATTCTCACCACAAGTCTAGAAATAGGTATTATTATTATCCCCGTCTCAGGTGAGAAAATTGAAGCACAGCGAGTTTAAAACTGGCCCAGGTTCATACAGCCAGGACACAGCTCAGCTGAGATTTGAATTCAGGCAGCTTATCTCGAGATCTCATTTCATCCACTATGTTGTACCACCACATTACTACTACTAGTAAAAGTGTAGGTATATGTCAGTGACATAAGGGAACTCATAAGACTTAAAATGTGTACAGTTGTCTATGTAGACACTTGTATTTGAATATTCAAAACAGCATTATTAATAATCACCAAGAATTGGAATGACTCAAATGCCCACCAACTCATAAGTGCATAAACTGTGGTATATTCATACAAAGAAATATTATTCAGTAATGAAGAGGAATGGATTACTGATCAATGCTACAACATAGGTGAACCTTGAAAGAAGTAAGAAAAGGCCACATACAGTATGATTCCACTGATATGAAATGTCCAAAATAGACAAATTTAAAGAGACCAAAGGTAGATTTGTCATTGCTAGGGGCTTGGGATGGGGGAAAGGGCACTGGCCACTAGTCAGTATAGCATTTCTTTTTGGGCTGATGAAATGATCAATAAGTGAGTAGTAATGATTGCACAACTCTAAAAACCACCGAATTGTATACTTTAAAGAGGAAATTCTGTTCTATGCTGACAATGTCAATGACATTGTTAAAAAAATACATACCATTGACAATATACATGGCTTTCAGAAAGTATCTCATGTCTCATGCAAAAAGATGTAGGTACTGTTTGAATGTCATTGTGTTTTTGTAGAAATGTGATGCCAGTGAGTTCTGTGAAGTTGCATTTCTCACATAGATGAGAAGGAGACTTCATTACACAAAAGTTTACCATTGAGTTTAGTGGAGAATAAGAGCCTTTAGGAATTCCCCGAGATAATTCATTTGACAGGTGATAGGTTTGGTGACTTTGTGAACAGAATTTAATGTATAACTGCAAGAAACCTTCTCAAATGTATTTGATTACTTAGCCATTCTCCAATTAATTCAGAAGATGTTACTGGAGTGTTAAAAGGAATGCATATAAAAGTTGCCATTTTTTCCATTAAACTGTTGCCAGGTGTGTAGTTTAATCTAAAAACAAGGACAAGTCCTAGATGATTTTATTTTCTGCATTAACATTTCTCATCTATGTAAACAGAAGGGCACTGGAGGATACACGGGGTAGCCTACCAAATTTTGATTTTTACTCTTGATATCTTCACTTATTATCATCTATCATTTGTAAAATTAAAATGGCAAAACATTTCATCGGGCTTAAGCAAAGGAGTCTGCTTCTGTGCACTGATACTGCAGGGCATTGCAGACGTGAACTCGGGTTAAGAAAGAACTTGCTCTGCAGCAGTCTCTGTGATGTCGAGACAAAGTGAGAAGAAGTTAGGGTCAGAATTGTTGATGGCTCTCTCTGTTTTGCCAGACATGGCCACAGTTTTTACAAACACCAACTAAATTTTTACAAACTTATTTATGATCAAATGAGTACAAATGTTTAGGGCCACTCCCTATGAAATTAGGATTTATAGTTTTGGACACACGGGGCAAATTATGTGGGGTCGGTTTATTTGAATTTCTAACTTTATGTAATTCTAGATACCAGACATTTTTCTTGTTGAGCAATGCTTATCTCCCGTCTTATTCTGATGACAGTTTTGGGTGGCTGCCAGTTGGATCCCATAGCTTGGGACCATGACTGACTACGGGGGTGGGAGAGATTCAGTGATAGGGAGGCATTCGGCTTTAATAACAGCATACTTGTGACTCTACTCAATGAGAACATGTCTTGGCTTCGTGTAATTGCTCTGATCATTACTTTTTCAAGGAAGAGCTGTGGAAATGACAGAATTTGACTTTTTAGGAATATGATCATGGCATTTAATTGTAAGTTTGTTGCATATTCGTGACAGGCAGAAGTTAGACACTCATGTTTGAACCTTCCAGGGGTGTCTAACCTGCGAGCCATGGGCTGCAGGCGACCCAGGATGGCTAGGAATGTGGCCCAACACAAACTGTAAATTTACTTAAAGCCTTTTTTTAACTGCTCATCAGGTTTCATTAGTGTTTGTGTATTTAATGTGTGGCCCAAGACAGTTCTTCTCTTCCAGTGTGGCCCAGAGACGCCAAAAAGTTGGACAACCCTGTAACCCATCAGGAAGTTGACATACTGATTATTATGGAGAGCCATAGGTAGACTATAGGTGTGGTCCTCCTCAGGGGAGAAATGAATAACCTCTTCACATTTACCCTTTTTTGTTTCCCTTAATGCTTGGTGAACAACCTCGGTTGACAACAGATTTTTATACAAGTATCCCCATAATATCAGAAAAGGTGTTTACTGGGTTTGAGGGTGGTACTCTATCTTTGCTTTTCCAATGTACTTCTAAAAATTATAATCCTTTCAAACAAATGAGATATATAGACATTGGGATATTTTGATTTATTGTTTATATATTTAGCTTTGTATGCCACAGATAGTATTCATATTTCTTTATTTGCTACTTATATTATTTAGAGAGTTTCATAGTTTGTTCTGGGGGTACTGCAAAGTAATGATAATTTTAATTACTATTGCCATGTCTCATGAGCTGTTGCTATAACCTGCCTTATCAAGTCACTTATTTTCTTACTAGAGAATTAAATCTAGTTCTATGTCCAGGTTATACTTTAATGGGAACTATTCACCCAACTATCATTATGAGTTTTTATTATAGTTTCTTCAAATGGGTATATTTTTGTCTTGTAATACTGACGAAAACAGGTTTAAAGAATGACAGTGAAACCCAGAGCAGATAACATGGTTTGTCTCTGAGTTATTCCCCATGTTTTTCTTCCCTGTCTGCATGAAGAAACCAGGGCACCCATTAAAATTACCTTAATTATTAGTTGTGCTGCTTCCAAAGGAAAGCACCAGAACCTGAAAATAATACAATGATGTCACACCCAGATTCCATTCCTAATACACTGTCTTGTTCCTATTAATTTATTTTTTAAATCTGTTTGTTCTTTCAGCACTTTTTCCACTTTTGTTTGAAGTCTCTTACTTTGAAGTCACAAAATTTCTATATTTGCCATTGGCTATAAAACTCACTCAGCTCTTTTATAACCTTTCATGATTTTTGCATTAAAAGGATAGCTTTTAGACACTCTCTAATTAGTTTGGATAATTATTAGCCTTTTGTTTGTTTTACTGCATACTTCATAACAGAACAAGGAACCATTTCTGCAAATAAAGTGTCTGATATAGTTCATTGAATGGGCATCTTGAGAAGTGAGTTTATTTATTAAAACAGTAATTCAGTTACATTCATATTTTAACATACCCACCATAGCTGGTGAAAGGACAAATACCATAAATCGATACTTTTCAAATATGAGAGGGGAACACATATTCCAAACTAAAAATACCATGTAAATTAATTTGTCTTAGTTAAAAGAGAAGCAGGTACATTTTAGCAAGGAAGTGCATATTTTAAACTTTGTACTCTAGATTTAACCTATCTTTATATAAATCCAGCCACCTAAATGGTTACATTTCCTCCTAAGAAGGTGTAATATCTATAACTGACATTATGAGAAAGTCGTGTTTAATTTTGGAATGTCTCCCACATTGTTGCTTGAGGAAAAACATTGTCAGAAATCAAAGCTAGTAGGCATTTTTTCTAATGACTTGCCTTTAATGGCTATGACTTGATTATATGTTTCTACTGAAAATCAAAATTGGAAAGGACATTTGGTTACTAACTTTGGTAACTAAATTTTCTATATTTTGAAATTTAACGTTTACTCTTCAGTGTGATTCTTATTTTAAGTAGGAAGTTTTATAGACATTTTCATAGATAAATATATAATTTTAAAACCATTTTAATAAGTATATGAAATATACAGGACAAGGCATTTTTTTAAATTACTTAAAACCCAGGCTTGAGATATTGTTTCATTCAGAGTATATTTAGAAACACAAGTTTAATTCACTACTGACAGTATTGCTTTAACTTTTTTTTGAATTGTTATATTTTGTCATGCTTTAAATAATCCTGAAGATTATGGGAAATTTTTCATATTTAGATGTAAGAAAACCTTAATTATTCACATTGTTATTATTCTCTATTATTGGTAAGAATTCAGCCTCCTTAAGGACTGAGTCTATTTCCTCTTCACAAACTCATTGTAAAATATAAAATAAATGTAGATGAGAGTAAAATTTTAAATAAGAAGACAGGTAAAATACCACATTGTGTTTCTCTTCACCCAAATAAACCCATTGGATATTTACTACTGAAAAGGTCACATTGTAATTTTATTTGGCTGTCAGTTGTCACTTTGCAAAGCATCTGCTTACTTAGTGTGTCTCTAGTGGTATGCAGTCCCTTCTCTCATCGTATTTCAGTCCACTCCGGAGTAGATCAGCAAATGAAAACGAGAAGTCTTAGGGCGAGAGGAGGTACAAAGTTCACTCAGAATGCATTGATGAGATTACAAAAATTTACCCTGAATCTAATTAGGGAGGGAAGTTAATTTTGATGTTTTCCTTGGGTTGGGAACTACTTAAATAAGGAAAGAAATGCAATGGAGATCGATTACTTTATCTGGTTCTTCCTCCCACTAATTTTTATGGGGGCGAGTAGAAGAGGGGAGGAAAGGAAAAAAGAAAAATAAGTAAATCACCCTTAGAATAATTTCTTAACACATGTCTGTTCCTTCTGGGGGCCAAAGAAATGGAAGGTTTCTCTTTGGAGCTCTCTGATGCTTTCTCGCCCTCTGATTACACGCGGTCACATCAACATTTGACACGTGGGTGCCCTGAGCATGGCAGCGCTATTTACAAACACCGTCCTGGGATTCCAGAGACTCTTATGTAACAGCTGAGAGCGTACAGGGCTTTGTGTGTCTGTGGGCGGAGAAATCAAACAGTTTAATTCACAGTCCGCGAGTCCTTGTCTGGCTCTGACAGGGTCATGAACCAAAGATCAAGGTGTCTAGGTCAGGATTCACCCACTCAATGAGCATTTTTTCTACCCAAACCTCAAAGGCTGTGCCTTAATATAGGATTGATCTTTTTTTAACTCCTGCAGCCAGCTATGCCAAAGTTTTTTGTGATTTTGGAAAATGTGGGCAGATTGTGCCTTGGTTCTGGTTGTAATTACGGTGCCGCTGTGACTGAAGTACACGTGCCTGCTGCCCAGTCTCACAAACACCTTTTTTTAAAAGTGTATTTCCCCATCTGTAAGCATCTTCAGATGCAAGAGAATTCATGATCTGACTTGCTGAGCTAGACAGACCACAGAACACTCAAGAAAACGATTTGATCACCCTTCGCACGCAGCCTGCAGCCTCCTGTCTCCCCCCACTTTGTCCTTCTGTTCCCAGTTGCCACACCTCCCTCAGTCCTCCTCCATTTTTAATTTCTCATCAAAACTTGGGGTTGACTTTTTTTTTGTTGTTTATGCTTAGGGAATTGTTTTCCTTTTTCCAGGTTGATTTAAGAATTTTTCATTTATATTAATCAATAAAGTCTGAGTTAAAAAATAAAGCACCAAGAATTTAAATGTCTAATCTTGTGTATCTGTTTTATGTTTTCTGGTGCTTTTCCTTGTAAATTGTGAGATGACTGGTTGGAATATTTAAAATATGAGTGAATTTTGAGATCTTTTTATGTTGCATTTTAGATGGGTATCATAATAAATTATCCAAAAATAGACCGGTTTTGCCTAATAAAGAATTGAAATAAGATCATTGAAAAATAAACTTGTAGTTAATTAAATAGTCGGTTTATATGAACTCTGCCTGCATCACCTTTTGGCCTTTTGGCTAAGATCAGGTGTGAACTCTGCTTTCATAGAAAAAATATATACATTTAAAATACCACCTTTCTAAAAAGAGAAAAGATCAGACTCTTTGAAAAGTGATACCATAAAGGAAATATATTTGTTAAACTTTTAAAAATAAAAGTTCTTTTTCCAAGAGATAAACCAAGCAACAAATTTATTCTGTTTTCTTTGTTTTGCTTTTCTCATTTTTGAGAAATTTCATTGTATTTGTTCCATTGCCATTTATTTCCCCTATACCCTCTTCCTCCTCCATCCACTCCCTTCCCCCCACGATCACCATACTGTTGTCTGTGTCTTGTGTTCTTTCTCTGTGTTTTTTCCTTTTTTTACTTGACCCCTCCAGAGCTGTCAGAAATGTAGATATGGAACAACTTAGAGATTATCTGTCCAAATCTATCATTTACATATAAAGCTTAGAAATCAATTTTAATCATTAAATTTATTTAAATAAGTTTTGCTGTTTTTACATCTCAGTTTGTTCTCATTTGGAAGAAATTACCAAGAGAGTGACTCACTTAATTAACACAATGAAATCTAAGAATGGATTCTTTTTTTTATCTCTGTGGCTGACTGAAAAGTTCCTTCTGTATTTGTAAAGATATAACTTATTTAGTGTTTATCACTTGTAAGATACTATTTATTTCTAAAATATTGAGTTAAGATATGGTAGAAATAGATTATAGGCTTAAAAATGTTCTTTTTATGTGCTTGTTGTATTTGCTTGCTTTTCATTGCTTTGGTCTGCAGATGACATATTTAGTTTAATCGCCCTAGGCCCGAACAGTCAAAGTTGTTGTGAAATTACTTACGAGTGTGCTTTCCTACCAAGAGCAGTGCAACATCTGAGTGCTCTTGGACTTTCACAAGAACCTCTTTATCCTATATTGGAACATTAATTTTTCTCTTCTCCTAATACCTTTGTTGGATAGTAAATCATGTGTGGTTATACACTGAAAGTAGTCATAATTTGATAAAGGCTATTAATGCATTTCTGCTAAGAAATGGGACAATGTGGTGATTTCTGGGGACAGGAGGCTGTAAGGGGACTAAATGGTAATGAGAAAAAGGAAACAAAGATTAAATTAAAAAAGAAATGGATTTAAATATAACTTTCATTTGAGTATAGTTTCACTTGAATTAGCAAGCAAGCAATAAAAATTAATGGGTGAACTATCTTCATAAAGATGAGACTTAGTGGCAAATCTCTCTATATTATAAAATATCAAAAGTGTAGGTTGAGGGTGAAATATACACACAAGAGGCAATACTAAAATTTTAGGCTGTTTATTCCTTTGCAGTTACTCATGAGTGTACACTGTGTTTTGGACTTTTGGTACATGAGTTAAGTCCTTGGTAGAAATGGCTAATTAAACCATCATTAAAATCTCTATGAATATAAAATGAAAAAAAGTACTAATGTCATGCATTTTAAAAATATTATGAAGTTGCACAAAAACCTCTGGGTCTTTTGTATACATTACATTTATTAATGTGATTCTTTTAGGAAATAGCTGAGGAATCAAATAGGAGCTCATACATAAGAACAAACAGCTGGCTTGGTGCTGGTAAGATTGGCACTAGGGTATTACTCCCTGTTGCACAGGACTCCCAGGTCACCCTTCTGCCTCCCTGTGTGGTCAAGCACAGTTTACTGTGTATACACACTGTTCCAGAATTCTGAACACCAGTGATGTAAAAATGGAGGTGGGTGGGGAAAGAGTGGTCTGTAGCTCATAAGCTGTTTAATGAACTGGATCACGAACACTGACTGACACAGAATAAGGAAGCACTGATGGAGTAAAACTTGACTGGGGATGGAAGGGGGAAATATGGCACATGTTTAAATGAGGCTTTCCCCCAACACCCCACATAGTTTATTTTAAACTATCGTTACCACCCGAAAGAAGCTTTCTACTTTGAACTTAAAATAGTAGCATTTAACTGGGACAAGTGAGTAAGTGCTTTAGAATCCAAGGACTGGAGGTGATGAAGCTCTCGAGAGTATCACTCTCTTTCATAACCACGCTGACTCAGGCTCTTTCAGGAGTTACGGCAACTTAACCATCCCTAATAATGTTACCACTTATCTACATGAAAACAGATCATTGGAGTTAGAGCTACCATTTTCTGTTGTTTTGAAATTGTTTCTCACCCATTGTTCGTTTTGTTTTTGAAAGTATGTCATTCCTACTGCATATAGAAATGATGTGCACCATCACTGAATATTTGTGTAGAACTACTTTGCTTAACATTATATCATCTGTGTAAGAGCCTATACCTACAGCAACCTGGGGGAAGGGAGCTCCTTCTTATTTGGTAGAATCATGAGAAAGGGAAGGAAAATCAGTAAGTAATAATTTTGGAAAATATGTAATAATAAAATGGTGGTATTCATTCAACTATACCAGCAACTGTGTTTAACATGGAAAAGTGCCTAAAACAGTAAGGGGAACACATTAAAAATATATATATATATACACACATATATATATAATGTATATATATGTATGTACACATACACACACACACATGGAGACTATGAAGTGTCTTCAATAAATACCTGTTCAAGTTTTCTTGCCTACTTGTTACAACTTATCTAAAACTTTCTTCCTTTGAACTTTTAGCAGGTTTTTTTTTTTGGACTGCATGTTTAATTCTGTGTGTCTATAAATTAGAGATGTTTCCAACTACTTACAAAACATTGATTGCTACCTGGATTTCCGCCACCTTTTAACGTTTTAATAAATCATTTTTCCGATTTGCAAAAATGTAGTACATTTTCAAAAATAAAATCATAGGTTGTTAATGGCTGAAAGGACTTCAGACACTCTCTAACTTATCTGTTGTACTTACATATGAGAAAAATGGGGGCTTGGGAAGGGAAAGACAGTTGTCTCAAAGCATAATAGGATACTTATTCTAATAACAGTCAGTATTGAATACATTTTTACATTGTGTTAAGTGCCATGTACTTTCGAGAGATTATCTTACTGATTCTCACATTGCCTTTATTTCTGTTGGTGCTGTTAGTACTCCCAATAGTACTGAGGAACGAACTAGAACAGGAGTAAATAACTTTCCTATTCATTTTGAATTATCTTTGCCATCTCCCTACTTGCAAATTTATTACTAAACTCTATAAAATATTTTACTGTGTTAACTGGCCTGGCCCCTTTCCATTTCTACTTCCCTTACTCATTTTTTTTTTCTCTTCATCCTATTGGGACTGTAATTGCTTCCCCCTCGGTGTACTCGCCTGTATGACCTTTCTTTCCCATCCTCTTTTCACTTATTTTTGCTTTTTACTGTATTTTCCCCTCAAGGGAATCTATGTTACCTCCTTATTTCCAAGGCATCAAAATCAACTCCTAAACAGCTACAAGATCTAGTTTTAGACCCCACCTTTTCTTCTTATAAGCTGTGTGTGTTCTTACTCAGCATTAGTAACCTTAACATCTCAGAATTTGCTTCTGCATCTGTACAATTGAAACAGCTGCTAAAACATGTCTCATGTGTGTTGAGACAGTCATTCAGATGAGTTGATGTAAATCAAATGTATAGCATCTTGGTAAAATTGCAGTGACTGAATAAATATTTGTTCATTCCTTAAGCATATGTGGAGCATCAGTGTATGAGGAAAGAAGAGAGCCACCATCCTTATGTGCTTGGGGCGTATATAGACTCATAGGGAAGAATCAGTACTATGATTTTTTAAAAATAAAACAAGACGGAAGTTGCAGGTTGCCTAATGGGTCAAAAGAAGAATTTCCCAGGATGCGTCCAGCCCTTTGCTCGAAGGTGTGATTCCTCAAATGCCTGAATGGCCCTAGGTACTAGAGTTGACATAGCTTTCCCAGCCCTGGGGCCTGACAGATTACACAAGTCTGAGAGCATGGGCTCTGAAGGATGCCCTGGAGGGAAGAGATTAAAGATTATTTCCATTCCTGTATTGTTTCAATCAAGATAGAAGCTGTGAGCTTGTAGTTTCATCTGTTCACAGTCACCGTTTATTGCCTTTGTTGGGTCAACTAAGTGAAAAGATGCAGGCTTGTTCACAGAAATATAAAATAACAGCATGCACAATTTAAAAACTACTGCAGATTATAGATGTTACTTTTTCTTAAGTGTTTCATATCCCATTCTAGGGACAAGAATAGATACTTTGGCATACCTTGCTTCAAGATTGACGATAGTCCTTCCATGCTCCCAGGAGCTTCCCATGGGAATGAAAATCCCTTACATAGTGGTGTCCTGGGATTTGGGGCCCCTGTGAAAGATGTTATGGAGTGTTCCCAATTAGTTAACAGTTTAAAATAATAATAACTATTTGTCTTCTTTCATCAAGACTGAAATTTTGATGAGAGCCAAGATCACATCTCATGTGTTTGTTGGATCCCCCACAATAATTAGTGTGTAACCAAGTGCACAGTGGACCCTCACCACATAGACCACACATGCTTCCTGACACACTGGGTGTCTTGTGTAGTTTGGAAATTCTCTTCAGTACCATTCTAAGGCGGAACTGTCATTTCTGGGAAGTAAGTACAAAACTGGGGCGTGTGAATGATTGGATATTTTCTACAGTGACTTTTCAAACATTATAAGTATATGGTAACAACAAAACCAAACAATTTTAAATGACACAGTCAGAAGTATGTCTTTATTTTCTCTCATAGTAGCACATTTAATTTTTAATTTTTAAAATTAACAGTGTCAGACTATAGCCTTCTGACCTTCCCATCATGGAAGCTATAAAAGTTAGTATTCCTCATTTCTAACTACTTTTCTTCCCCTACCTTCTGACTACTTCTGGATTCTATACCATTGCTTTCTATCATTCAGTTTATAATATTTATATTTTATTCTGCATTTGTAGCTATTTCTCCTGTGCTTTGTTTGTTGCTTCGTGTTGCTAATAGAAAAAAACAGCATTTACAGTGTTCTGATTGTTCAGAGATCACTATAATGTCAAGTGGTATGGTTGAATGTGTGCAGAAGGAAAAAATGATCCCATTGCACTAAAACTCAGTTGGTTCCAGAGGAAATATTTTAAGCTTTGAGGTGAAATGTATTGCATTTCCTTCAGTTTCTTTAGTTCCTCAAATTGGTGCCCTATTTTAGTGTTCTTTCACTTTTGGACTTGTATTTCCTTGCGAGATTTTAATTTTTCTGGAAAATTCTGATTATTGATAAAAAGAACATATGTTTTTATCATACTGCAACGATTTTTTCCAATTTCTTAATTACACTATTGGTGAATGAAATACTTTCTTCTTAAATTCATTATTCTCTGTGCTCTCCAATTTTTCTATTCTGAATTAGAGTTTCTTTTCATTATTCTCCTGGTTAAGTCTACTATTATTACTTTAGTCCCATGACTTTCTGTGTATCTGATTCTTTTTTTTTCTTTTTACTCGTGTACATTCTAAGTTCCCCCACCCCCCGAAATGTTGTGTAGGAGGCAAGCTGAGTCCTTGCATTTCCAGAATGCCTTAAATTATTTCTCAGAGTTAATCGATAAGTAATTGTGTGTATGATCTTGGTACAAAGGAATTATCCCTCAGAACCTTGGAGACATTGGTACATTCTTGTCTTTTGCCCAGTTTTGTTTAGGAGATATCTGATACAAATTTGATTTCTTTTTTTAGATAACTTTTTTCTTATCTAAATGTTTATTAAGATCTTTATTCAGCTTTGTAATTCCACTAGAAAATAAAAAACTCAGGTCGATCTATGTCCAAATGTGTCTAGGCACAGATCTTTTCCAGTGCATCCATTTCAGCATTAAATGATCCTTTACAACCTGGAAACAAGAGCTGTTCCCTCCCCTTTTTCTCATTTGCTGCCCCTCTCCCTGGAAGACTTTTGCTTCAGGCATCCAGGAGTGAGCCTGGCTTCTTCCCTACCTTCTGATGTCTCCTTGAGTCACATTTTCAGGAACTCATTACCTGACTGGTTCTTCAATCTAACAGAATGGTCACTCATCATTAGATTTATTTATTTTTCTTTTGTAAGGTTTATTACCTCTTATGAAGTTTATTGTCACTTGGCAGAATATTTGTTTTTTCATGCTTTTTTAAAAATTTATTTTATTGTCTGACCCCCCATTAGTTCCCTGAGTTCTCAGAGGACAGGGGTGTTGTATGCGTCACTGGTATACAGCCTCGGCAAACAGGGCAGAGGCTGTACATGGTAGGCACTCAATAAATATTTGTTGAAAGTATGAGTGAATGAAAATGGTAAGAAAAAAAGTAAATGACAGTAATATCATTTTGTTTTTACTGCTTTTCTCTTTAAGGCTACCAATGTTGTTTTTCCTTCTTTCTCCCTATACGAAATTAAATACAGATAAAATATTCATTGAGCTCACATCATAGGTGAAGTTAGGCTTTCATATCCATGCAGCATAATAGCTGAGACAATGTCCGGGGAGCTTCTGGAGCCAAGGAAACATTTGTAGCTAAAATGTTATACATATTGTCAGCTATGCTCTTTCTGATATTATTATACTTGTTATTAACATTGTGTGTTCAAAGGACTTTTGTGGCTACTTCAAAATGTAAACATGATTTGTAAAACTACTACTACTTTTACACAGTGATTTTTAAACAGACTTTTGGAGCTGAGGCAGATGAGTACTGCCTATGTTCTTCATTCTGCTTTCGTTCATTCAGTCATATGGCTACCAGCTTCTTTCTAGGCTAGGAGAAGTAGCGGCATTCCCAATCTCCCTTACTGTTTCAAGTCATGATGAGACATCATTCAGTGGTTCCATACTTCTGAGCCTGAATATCCTTGGCATTTATTTCATAGTGAAAAATAGTTATAGGTAGATAATTCTTCCTATGTAAGTTTCTACTGGCTTTGAAATGCCTTCTTTGTTTGCTTTGAATGTATTTTTCTTACTGTTGTTCTTGTTTTTATTATTAAAGGCTAAAAACCCAGCAGACTTTGAGTTTGGTAAGCTCCACACTGGGAGCTCTATTTCTGCCTTGTTTAGAGTGTTATCTGCAGTATCTAGCGCAGTGCCTGGGACATGGGAAGTCCACAATTGGTATTTTTTTGGATGTGCCAGATACTATAGAGAATTCTCATTCCAAAAATTTAGTAGCATAAAAGATCCAAAATGGTATTTACTTGATGCTAGTGAAATGAAGTACAAATTCGTAGATTATTTTTTCTTTACTTCTTTCCAACTATAGGAATTGTCTAAATTCAGAGAACTGATTTAGGCATTGTGATATATGGCATTGACATAATAATGCATAACTGTATAACCAGAGGGAGGGGGCAAACCAGAGTCCTTCATTGATCTTCTATTTTTTTTAAAGTGGCAGAAAGATGAGAATTTAAAAAAAAATCAGTGGTCAAAAAAAATCTTCAAATAAACTCAGAACTTACGGAGGTTTCCTCTGAAATTCTTAAAGTCTGTACTGGCACTCCAAGGTGCAACTCATAAACTGCAGCTGCTTCTTGATAAAGGATGCTTGTCCTTGTGGCCAGTATTAGTTATATGTGCCCATTTACAGTGGAAACTACAATTTGGTCCCTGGGGTCTTAAAAAAGGAAGGCTGCAGCATGTACACCTGAGAATATACCTACAGAAATAGACCAGGTCTTTCCTCCAGATTGCATTATTCATCATCGCACGCTTGTCTTTACCTGTTTTGGAGTCAGTTTTCTGATCTTCTTCCAAGGCTTATCTCCTTCACATGTCCGTAACATGCATTTTTCAGACAGGGCAAGCATATTATCACACATTTTGTATTGCAAAAAGGAATTCTTGTCTTTAAATGAAATCTGTGACTTGTGATGTGAGCGATGCTGGGCAGGATGCTTACTATGGATTTCCTCATCCATGAAATGAAGGACTTAGGCAAACTAACATTTCTTAAATTTCACCAAACTTCAAATACAACATACTACAAATGTTAAGTAAATATTTGTTTCATTGCATTTTGTAAGTGACCTTTTTATTTCCTTCCAAGGCAAAAAAAATAGTATTGCATTCAAATGCTTGTATAAACATTTCAGAACTATGAAGCTTCAATTCGGGGTTTCTTATAGGTTTATCTTTATACTTTTGCAGTATTTCTCATAATGTGAGAATATTAGTGGCCTTAAGAGGTAAAACTTACTAACTCTTCTCCTATTAAAAAGGGAATCTTTTGGTGAGGAAAAAAGTATTCATTAAAAGTGTTCTGATAGATGATACATATTTGGTCATGAAATTGATGGGGCAGTTAATAGTTTTTTTCTAAGTTGGCTATGCGACTACTATCTTGTTATGTAATTGCTTCTCTGACAGTGCAAAGAGTGAAGTTCCTTTGGTCTTATTTCCGTAAGCCAAACTTTATTTTTTTTAAAAAATTAACATTTTTAATAACTGTTGACATACAATATGACATCAGTTTCAGCTATACAACATAGTAGGTAGATACCTACATAACGTACAGATTGACCCCCTGGTAAGTGTAGTAGTCCCCCGACAGCACATACAGTTTTTAAATAACACCAACTGTGTTCCCTGTGCTGTACTGTGCATCCCAGTGACTGTGTTGTCATTGCCAGTCTGTACTTCACCAGGGATCCCTTTTCACCCCACCCCCAGCCCATCTTCCCACGTGGCAACTGTCAGTTTCCTCTCTGTATCTGTAAGTTGATTTATTCATTTATTTTGTTTTTTTAGGTTTCACAAATAAGTGTAATTATATGGTATTTGTCTTGTTCTGTCTGATTTATTTCATGTGGCATAATACCCTCTAGGACCATCCATGTTGTCACAAATGGCAAGATTTCATTTTTTTATGCTTAAGTAAGAATTCATTATATATATGTACCCCATCTACTTTATCCATTTATCTACTGATGGACACTTAGCTTGCTTCCATATCTTGACTATTGTAAATTAAGCTGCAATGAACATAGGGATACCTATGTCCTTTTGATTAGTGTTTCAGATTTCTTTGGATAAATACACAGAGGTTAAATTGCTGGATTATATGTGATAATTCTATTTTTAATTTTTTGAGGAAGCTCCATAGTGTTTTCCACGGTGGCTGTACCAATTTACAATTCTACCAGCAGTGCACAGAAGTCCCCTTTTTCCCACATCCTCGCCAATACTTGTTCCATAAACCAAATGTTAAATATCACTTCAGAGAATGGATGTGAAGAAAAAAAAGAACCTGCTTCTCAGATCCTCTTAGGAATATAGATTTTGTTTTTTAAGAGGAAATTCACTCCTGCAACAAAAAATGAAAGTTTATCTGTTTTTAATTCCTAGAGGAAATTGCTACTTACTGTGTACAATTTGCTAAAGTGATAATTTTCTGGATTAATCTTTTAAGAAAAATTCACTCTACTGAAAAAGTTAAAACAATGAGTCTTTTTTAGTAGGTAAAGGGAATAAAGTATAGTTTTGAAAATGACAGATTTGCTACAAGAATGCAAAAATCGATGAGACTAGGAAATTCAGAGAAATTTGCTGGCATATTTTCTCTATTACTCAGTTAATGCGAAAGTCCATTCATTCAGATATCAATTACATGGTAAATTAAGATGTTTTTGAAGTCAGACTGATATTCTTAGGAGACCTTCTCTAAACAAACTAATGTATATAAACAGAATTATACAGAGATTAATACTGGTTAGGAAAATCTTGAGACTTCTTCACAACTTCATTTCACAAAATATTGACTAAAGGTAGATGCATGGAAACATAAACACATTACTGATGCCTATAAAAACAGAGTATGTAATTTCTTAATAATAGGTAGCAATGACTTGAAAAGATCACAGATCTTAGTCATAGCTCTTGACTTTCAAGACTGGCCACTAATCACTGTTGATACTCTTTTGACTACAACATATAAATTGTTCAATTATCAGCAATTTTTTTTATAAAATTGTGCTACAGAACTACTAGGGAATAGTATAAAGGTTTGTGTTTGGGTGTCTTCCCCTGAGAAAGCTAAACAATTCCAATTATAATGAATATGTTGTTTTTAAAGATTGAGACTAAATACTGCCATCATTTAATACTTCCATTGCTAAAGAATAAATAAATCTGACCAAATGGGTGGATGGATGTCTTTTAAGTTTAATACAGAAGAAAATGAACATGATCTCTTAAAATAAAACTAAAATCTAAAGATAAAAAAATCATAAGTCTTTGTCAACACACACATTGAGAAAGTTATTATAAACTTACACTTAATATTCTGACTTAAAACAATCTCTTTCAGAGAATAGAAGCAGAAGGAATACTTCCTAATTTGCTCCTTGAGGCCATTACCCAATACCGAAACTAGACAGAAACATTACAAGAAAACTGTAGATTAATATTTCTCATGAACATAAATCTAAAAATCATCAACAAAATATTAGCCAATCAAATACTACAATATAGAAAAAGAATTATACACTATGACCAATAAGATTTATGCCAGGTATTCAAGGCTGTTTCAACATTCAAAAGGCGGGGGATGAGGAAAAAGGTGGGACAACTGTAACTGAACAATAAATTTAAAAAATTCTTTAAACCCATTAACTGGTTACATTAAACAGGCTAAAGAAGAATAGATGCAGAGAAAAGCATTTAACAAAATGTAACAATATTTAAAATAAAAGCTCAGCAAACTAAGGATAGAGGGGGAACTTCCTCAGCTTGATAAAGAACATCTATTTAAAAAAAAAAAAAAACAACCTTACAGCCATCATCACATTTAATGATAAGAAACTCAAAGTGTTTCCAGTAAGACTGGAAACAAGACAGGGATGTCCCCTCTCATTACTGCTTTTCAGCATAGAACTAGAAGTCCTAGCTAATGCAATGAGACAAGAAGAGGAAATAAGAGATTGGGAAGGAAGAAATAAAACTCTTTGTTCCCAGATGACATGATGTTCTATGTAGGAAATCTGAAATAATCAACAAAAATACTCCAACAACTAACAAGCAATTCTAGAAACTTGCAGGGTACACGGTTAGTATACAAAAGTCAATTACTTTCCTATGCACCAGCAATAAACTAGTGGAATTTGAACTTGAAAACACATTACATTAGTATCCCCAAAGTGAGATACTTAGGTATATATCTAAAAATGTATGTGCAAGATCTGTTGAGGAAAGTACAAAATGCTAATAAAAGCTATTGAAAAGAACTAAATTGATGGAGTGATGGTCCATGTTCATGGGATAAGAAGTCTTAATATTGTTAAGATGTTGGTTCTTCCCAACTTGATTTATAGGTCCAACACAATTTCACTCAAAATCCCAGCAAGTTATTTTATAACTATCAATAAATTGATTCTAAATTTTAAGTAGAGAAGCAGAAAACCCAATATTCAAACACAATGTTGAAGGAGAAGGTGGACTGACACAACCTGACTTGAGGACTTACTACAAAGCTACAACAATCAATACAGTATAGTATTAGTGCAAGAGTAGGTAAATAGATCAGTGGAACAAAATAGAGAGCCCAGAAGTAGACCCACAAAAAATAGCTGACTGATCTTTGTTTGACAAAGGTGGACTAGGAACAAAATCTCTTCAACAAATGGAGCTAGAACAACTGGTCATCACATGCAACAAACTGAATCTAGACACAGATCTGACCCTCTCCACAAAAACACAAAATGGACCATGAACTTAAATGTAAAATGCAAAACTATAAGAGTCCTAGAAGATAACATAGGAGAAAACCTAGATGACCTTCAGTATGGCAATGACTCTTTAGGTGAAACACTAAAGACATGATCCATGAGAGTGATCGTTTAAGCTGGAGTTCATTAAAATGAAAAACTTCTCTGCTAAAGTCAATGTCAACAAGATGAGAATACAAGCTACAAGCTGGAAGAAAATATTTGCAAAAGACAGATATAATAAAAGACTTTATTCAAAATACACAAAGAACTCATTTAAGTCTTAAAACAATAAAAAATGGGCAAAAGACCTGAGTAGACATCTCACCAAAGACAATGTACAGATGAAAACTAAGCATTTGAAAAGATGTTCAATATCATATGTTATTAAGGAATTGCAAATTCAAATGACACTGAATTTCCAGTATGTACCTATTAGAATGGTGGAAATCCAAAACACTAACAATACCAAATGCTAGTGAGGATGTGGAGCAACAGACACTCTCCATTCATTGCTGACTGAGATGGAAAATGGTACAGCCACTTTGGAAGAAAGTTTGGCAGTTTCTTATAAAACTAAACTTACTCGAATTATGCAATCCAGCAATTGTGCTCCTCAGTAGTTACACAAAAGAGCTGACAGGTAATAATCTACACAAAAATGCCCACCAATGTGTAAAGCAACTTCCTTCATAATTGCCAAAACTTGGTAGCAACGAAGATGACCTTCAGTAGGTGAATGAGTAAATAAACTGTGATATTCAGACAATGCGGTATTATTCAGCACTAAAAAGAAAGAAGCTACTAAGCCATGAGAATACGTGGAGGAACCTTAAATGCATATTACTGTGTGAAATAAGCCATTCTGCAAAATCTACATACAGCTTGATCCCAACTGCCAGACATTCTGGAAAAGGTGAAACTGGGAAGATAGTAACAAGATTAGTGGTTTCCGGGGATTAAAGGTTAGGGAGGAGTGAATAGGCTGAGTACAGAGGATTTTTAGGGCAGTGAAACTATTCTATAAGATACAGCAGTGGTGGGTACATGTCATCTTACATGTGAAAACTAAAGGAAACTCATAGAATGTACAAACTTTGGGTGATAACAAATGCTGTAACAAATGCTCCACTGATCAGGGATGTAGACATTGGGGAAGGTGTGCATGTGTGTAGGAAGAAGTATGTGACCATTCTCTGTACTTTGCTAAATTGTACAGTGAACCTACATCTGTTCTTAAAAATAGCATTTATTAATTGAAAAAATAAGACAACAGGAAAAACACAATTAGAGAAATACAATAAATAAATGAGGCAATAAAAGAGTGTCTTCTCTTATGGGTGGCCATAGTGTTTCAGTTCAAGTCCCCTTTGGTCACTCAGTTTTCCAACGTGAGATTAAGGAAATAACGTAATCTCCTTCTTAATCAACCCACTGCTTTATTTGCAGTGAACAGTTAGCATCAGTCATTCATAGAAAGGCTGGTGGGGGAGGGGATGGGACACATGCAGAAGGCAGCCAGTGCCCATGGTACCTCAAAGGCTATAAGCCAAATTCTCATACCTACAGACCCATGCCTTTTTCTACAGTGTTGGAGATGAAAAGTCTTGCTTGGTTTTATGTATTTCCCTCCTCATCGCTGCTCAGAAAATGAAGGATATATATTATCTTCATTTACAAAATGCCAGCTTGTAGTAGAAACTTATTTTTAGTTAACCATTACACTTAGGTGATTTATGCCACCGCTAATGTGCTCTCTGATAAAGCATGACCTCCTTCGTGGCTCTGGAGATGACCTGTGTATCCTGATCTGGTGGGCACTTGTGGGGGGAAGCCTGACCTCAAACTATTGGACTGTCTACATACAGTAAGGTTCTCTAAAGCAGCTGCATTTCTTGTGGGACCCGGTTACGTTTGCCTCACTATTGGGTTCTTTAGTTTTATTCATTTTTCTCAAAAAGGAAAGAGATTTTTCTAGCATGCAAAATATCTGGCTTTTAATGGCTACTAAGCTGAAATAATATACATCTACCATTGGTGGTCATTTGTTTCCATTCTCTGCTTTTTCTGGTTCATTCTTGGAGGTTAGAGCAAGTCTGTCTTTCAGTCAGCTGACAATTGGTCTTTCTTAGAAATGACACTTTAACATTCCCAACTATAAGGAGTAGGCACTCCAGTTTTCATTTAGCTTCTCATCCACTCAGGATCAAAGAAGAATCAAGGTGTTTCATATTGATTTTCATTGCCTGTGAACCCAAGTTAGAATGAAGGCTTTTCCTAGACATCATTTTCTAAAGGCAGAGTCAGTGGCTCCTTTATTTCCAAACTCCACTTTGCTCAATGAAGATTTGAAAATGGTGATTTTATTCTTTCACTATCTAAAAATACTAACTCACGTTCTTAGACCCCTTTCATTAATACGCAGAGGAAAACAAATTCTCACATTCCTGTTCTTTTCTGCTCTCATATTTGCGTATGTATATAATATATATACACATTCTGTAATTATTGAGTTCTTTTGTTTTAAGACATATAGTGGGTTTGTTTTACTAGGGAGCAAAGTTAGATTTATTTCAGAGCTCATTTCTCTCACTCTGAAATATTATGACACAAAATAGAACTTTCTGAAATATATTTTTTATTATTTACTACCATCACAAACTGTATTTCACATTCTAATTGTCATTATCCTTTTATTGTTTTTTATGACTCAAATTTTAATTTCTTGTTTGTCTCTATAAAAGTAAGTCCAAAAATAGTCTCTGGTTCTACACATTACTAATATTATTCTTCTTCTCATTCCTATTTCTACCTAGAACATTTTAAAAACCTTTAAAAAGTTTCTGCTTCCAGCCCCCCTCTCTAAGTCATATCTGTGTGCTCTTTGGTCGAGTCTTTGTTATTTGCATTTTTGGTGTGAGCATGTGTCTCTGAGCGATCTATAAACTCTCAGGTGGTTACAACTAATATGCTTTTAGAGGCTTTCTTTTTCCTGGGAAATTTCTTGATGATTTTCACTTTGCCATGTCGTGAAAACTGTGTCAAAGCACCAGACACTAATAGGGCTTCTCTACTTGCTTGTACTCTTCTGGTTAGAGGAGCTGGTAGTAGACAACCAACTCTATTTTGGTTTCTACAACACAGAGATTGCTAGGTGACTTTAATCCCTTTCAACAAGAGGACAACAACAACAAATTCCTGTCCCCTTTACGTTTGTGTATTTTACCTAGAAGCTGTAGTTCAGAAGTCATTTAAAACATTTTTCAAAAGTGTGCTTCTATACAGACCACTTCCTACAGCTCCAACATGGCATCAATTATTTTAAAATTATATTGCCAATTCTTTATTATTATGATATGCTTGTTAATAAGAAATCCTTTATTTTCTACGTAGCAATAGTTGTACAGCATAGCCAGGAAATTACTATATGAAAATCCAGTTTAATATAAAAATGATAATTTCATGAAAAATATTGTGTTGAAGTTTTGTTATTAAAATACCTATTTGGATTTCTCATTTATATGACTCTTTGTCTCAAGTATGATTGAATTTACAGCTTTTAATACTAAATGTCTTTATTTAGGGAGAAATATATTTCAATTCTGTCATCGTGGCCATTAATTGAAGGTTTAACTTCATAATCTTACATTTTAATAATTTAAAGGTTACCATAAAATATTTTTTATAATTTTCATAGTTAATCCTGAAAAATAAAGAAAAATTTCATCTTTAATTCTCATTCCTTCCATCAGATTTACCCATGATGTTGCTTTCTAGCCATTGCCGAAGGTAATAGCTACATGTTCTCCAATAAGAAGTGGTGGATTTGCAAAAAAATTTAACTTTTACTTACTGCCTTTTTTTATCCCTTGTAAGAGTCGTGTAAACAGCCAGAACTGATACGCAGCAGGTGGACGTGAGTGTGGCTATCCTGATGGCTACTGAAACACTGCTGAGGCAGCTGGAGAATTCTGCTGTCCTAAGCCACGACGGCTCACTCCTCCTGACTGCCTGACCCTCCCCATGATCCACCAACTCTGATAGTGTAGCCTGGAGGTGACCTCTGGGGCCCACCTGCAGCACTATAACCCATGTTTTCACATGCTAGTTGTTAATATTTTGATTATCACTCATGTGCTTATCACTCATATTTTGATTATCACATCCTGTTTTCGTGGATAAAAGAGAATCATCATTTGTCTTGATGTTTATTAAATTGTTTTTAAAAACACCTTATGATATAATTATTTTAATGTTTCAATTTTGCAAAATGCATAATTTCTTTTTAACAATCCAGGTAATCTTAACACTGGAGTTTTTCTGTGTGTTTTGATATCTTTTCAGTATAATGTTCCATTTTAAGGAACAAGATAAAATTAAAAGCTTTGGGGAATTTCTGGAGTTTTTCTTTCTTTTTTGCCTTTTTGTTGGTAATAAGAGTTGATTTGTTTAAATTTTTAGAATGCAAACTGTAGGCAGTATTATATTTGAAGTAATGTTGCTTTTTAAAATAGCAATAAATCAAGTGTTGGTAGCTTTATATATACTATAAAATTTCATTTTACATACTATTTGCCATCTCATCAAGTCTCAGAATTTTTCTCATTAATCCTTTGATGTTTGTATTGATGTTATTAATGTAATAGCTTTAAACCTTCACTCACATAACTCCTATGATTTAAAGCACTCTTGCATGAACATATTATCCAGGCTATTTAATGGATTATATCATAATTAATAAATTTAAAAATGTATTATTTTATTTCCCATTTGTCTTATAGAAATGGCAAGGTGGGGTTAATATACACCTAGTAATTTTCCTGAAGAGTAGGGAAAATTAATTCATTTTTTAAATATCTAGGTAATGTTATAGTTTGAAGCCGTTTTTTGAAGTGTACTTACACTCTGCCAAGTTGTCATTCCTCAATGGATTCCTGTTATGAATGGATGGAATTAGCCATTCAGTCTAAATGAGCCATGGTAGTAACCTTATTACTCTGAAAATGCCATTACATCACTTATAAAATTACCATATCTAAAGGAATAAAATATATATTGTAAAAATATCTTGGTAATCAATAATTAGCATTATGACTATCAGTTACAGTTACATATCACAGTTTAAGAATTATTCATTATAAAGCTTTAATAGCATTTAAATGAAATTTAAATTGGGATAATTCTATCAGTATAATTTTGCTCATGTTTTTATATTTTATTCATTTGTGCAATACCTCTTTTTCATATATATGTATTTTTTTCTGTCTGCATCACATTAGATCTCCGAGTCATAGGGTCATAACGCGCTGAACCTGGTCTGGAACGGCGATACTGCAAGTCAGCATTTCATAGGCATCTGCACCCCTCATGGCTGAGGGCCATGAAGTTATGGAGTAACAGTGTCAGAATTGGAGCCTGAGATGGACTTACATTTTGGTTACCTCTTCTACATGCCTACTTCCTTAGTTTGCTTAAGGGCTTATTAGAGTTATTGGACAGAGGTTGCTTCTGTGATTCATCTCAAAACTTAGCTCCAAGGAGAATGATTGACCTACAGTCTATCATATAATCGCCAATACCTGAAGTTCCTTGTGTGGAGAAAAAGGAAATGGCAGATGAACCATTAAAATCAAAAGAGTGTACACACACTTTTCCTTACCTCTATTTCTCCTCCACTACATGTAATCTCTAGAGGGGATCCCCCAAATGCTTGGACATTAGGGATGCCAGTTCTGTTTTAGAGAATTATGTTTCCTATTTTAGTGGATAAAAAATAAACCATATCCTGTACCGGCTTTTCAGAGTTAAGGTACTGGGCACATCTCAACTGGTTTGTGATTGTCCAGTCTCTGACCAGAGCAGTCACGCATTAGCAAGTATGAGAGTGTCATAAAGTTGTTGGTGTTCCAGGTGAATCTATTTATACATGCTTGTTCTGCTTGATTTTTACTCAGCATTTTCTTCTAATATGGGTTTTCCATCTTGGTTTTTAAAAGTATTTATTCCCTCATGCCCCTCCCCACTTTTTGTTAGTTTGCGGAAGATATAGAAGTTGATCTGATAATCTACAAGCAATCCCAAGTGAATTCATACCTGTATTCCTCCATTTCTATGTTTGACTCTTAAATAATTTCTCAGTGCAACAAAAAATACTATGCCAAACATTTTATAACTTCTGCCTAATATTTCATCTTTCATTGTCATTTTAGTTCTATAAGGGCTGTTGAGTAGAAAAAATCTTGTTTGGTGTATATTTGTTTTTTTCTTAGTGGAATTTGTTCTGTAAACACTTACTGAGTTTTTCCTTGAAGTCACCAAGGAAAAATGTGATAGAAAGTGCAGGGAGTAAATATGCAAAAGGACTTCCTTTAGTTTTCTTCTTAGAGTTTTGACTACTGCAGTGATTTTTTAAAAGCATTAATAGAGCAGCCATTGCTGCCAAGTAGCTGGCATTCTGAAATAGCGCTTCCCTGTGGCACCATCCAGTTGGGATCATTTACTAGCAGAAAGAGGGTGCGCATGTATGTGGGGGTTGTGTGTGTGAGAGGGAGGGGAAAGAGCACCTGCGCGAGGAGAGAGGAGAAAGGGAAGGAAAACCATTTGTGGGCATACACTGCCGAGGTCAGTAACCTGCTGTTCAGTGGCCTCCAGTCTGGCCCCATTAGGACCTGGAGGAGGATCACACTCAGCTGGGGAACAGCGAAGGCAGCATCACAACAGGAGGAAACACCTATAGTTTTGAAGCTTTGAAGAGACAGGGGAAAGAAGGGTTTTATCCAGCAAGATAGCAGTCCCCTGTTTGTAACGGAGGCATTTAAGGACTTTTGATCATTGATGGATTCTTCTGTTGAACAGACAATATATTGAAGGCCCCAAAGAAAGACTTCTACACATGATACATACACATAGATAGGTGGGAGGACTGGTTTGTAAAGAAAAGTTGTATTTCCTTTTTGAGAGGAAGTATCTGTTCTAGGGCTTGAAATATAGATTAACTTACCTGTAACCAAAATAAAATATTTTCTTTATTGAATCTCAGCCAGTGGAGGCCCCGGAGGCCTGCCACCCACCGAGTGTGTGCTGAGGGGCGTGGCCGGCAGTGTTGTGAGGCTTAAAGGAGTAAGACGTTCCATAAGTCTTAGCTGTGATTAGTTTTTCATCTACATTCTGAAAAATATTATAGAAAGTACATATTACCTTCTAAAACACAGTGAAGAGTTGATGAAGATAAAATATAGCAGAATAGGTTTCATTTTAGGAGAACAAAGAAAAATCTGTCTTGAAACCACATAGCCTTAGTAAGATTGCAACTTTGACTCTGAGGTTTATTTCATTTAATTAAAAATGTGGATATGTGTGTGGGAGTAAGAGCATTGAAAATTTAAAATGAACTTAAGGCTTTCGTTCTTAGATTGATCTCTCTCTCTCTCTCTCTCTCTTCCCCGCCCCCCGGCCACCCCCACTCACTCCCCCTCTTATCTTAACCTGTCTTCAGCAACAGTTACCCTTCATGTTTATTCTGCTTTGCATTCTAAGTGTTTTTTTTTTCCTTATAATCTCAGTTTTCCAGGTCAGAGGGAAAGCTCAGTGCATAAGCTAACTTGTCAATATTTTGTAGCTTCTTTGAGAATCTTTACCATAGGCACCCTTAATAGTCTCACTGAACTTCCCTTTCAGAACAGGTGCTCACGTTCACAAGTCATCACTGTATTGATATCTGAAAATTATCATATTGGAGACATTCCAAAACTGAACAAAGCCAGGATTGTGACCATTGAGGAACTGAATTCTAACAAGAGACTTGTGGTCTCTTACAGGTGTTCATTCTATTTGTTCAGATGGCCTCTTTTTATAACAGGGTTGTTTGAGGCATAGAAAACTGGAACTTCACATTTCTCCCTGCTAGTGTGCCAGCTTGGTTCCCAGCCAACCAGATAGCTGCTTGTAGTGACACTCTTTGCTCTAGGACTCCCGGTCCTGTGCCAGCCCTCGGAGGGCTGTCCCGCTAAGCTGCTCACGCCCTTTTGATTAAGGGTACCGCTGTCCTGAAGGGCCCAATGTAGAGGTGGAAATCTAGCACCTATTCAAAAGCCTTACAGCTAAAGTTCCAATAAAACTCTGAGGTAAAGAATATGTAATTTTTACTATTTAAATTTTGTTCTACAGTTTTAAACAGAAAATAGGAAGGCAAGTATCTAGTTTAGTTGCTTCACCTTCCTGAATATTTGGTCCTTAAGTTGCTAAACCCAGCCTTAGGAATCTAAGCACGTACAGACAATGACCCTCTTCCAGTGACACCAATGCGGCTTTAATCCTTTCTAAAAGCAAGACGTATTTCATTGTCTCCAACCCTGACCTCCTGAACTTCACCTGTCTGACAATTATTGTATTTACTTAGATTGTACAGCTTCCTCAAATATATCATGTCAGGAGTTTATTTTGTCATTTCAGATTCCTTTCTAGAATTTTTTGTTTCTCTGATTAATACCATCATTCTTTCAAGCTGGCAAACTCAAAACTTTATTACTATAATTAAATCTCTTTTCTTCCTACATCTAGAATGTTACTAAAGTCCACTCGTTTCTCAATCAGTAGTATTTTTCTGCTTGGTCATTGTGTTTCATTTCCTCTGGAGCCCTCTCCTTCTCTTACCAGTTTATATCCGAACCACTACAGGAAGTTAATATCTTGCTTATATTATGTTAACACCTAAATCTTCTACTTCACACCCACTAGGATGGCTATAATAAAAAAAGACAGACAACAACTGTTGGTGAGGGTGTGGGAGAATGAGAACACTAATATGTTGCTGATAGAAATGTAAAATAGTACAGCCACTTTGCAAAAACAGTTTGACAGTTCCTCAAAAGGTTAAACAGAATTACCATGTTTCCCAGCAATTCTCCTCCTAAGACTCCTACTCCCAAGAGAATTGAAAACGTGTATCCACACAAAGCGAAGAGTACTTATGAATGCTTATGATCAAAGCAGCATTATTCACAGGAACTTGAAGGTGGAAATAACTCAAGTGTCCGTCAACAAATGGATAAACAAAATGTAATGTATAATGGAATACTGTTCAGCCTTAAAAACGGATGGAGCTCTTCCCACAAGTGGCCAGAGGGGACCTCTGATCATGGTTTTCTATACATTTGACCAAGAGAATCCCACAAAGTCATGCACATCAAGAGGTCCAAATCATCATACTCACTTTCGGAACATGCATGAAACTGCCCAGGCCATCAAAGTCATGCATACTTGAAAAGCCACCAGTATCTTCAGGATGTCACTTTACAAAAGTAATGTGTGCCATTCTGTCCTTGGAGTGGTGGACTTGGTAGGTATGCCCAGCCCAAACAGTGGGGATGGACACAGGGTTGATGGCCTGAAAAGATTGCTGAATTTTTGCTGCACATGCTTAAAATGCAGAAAATAATGCTGAACGTTAAGGGTTCAGATATAAATTCTCTGGTTATTGAGCACATCCAGGTGAACAAAGCTCCCAAAATGTGGCACAGAACTTACAGAGCTCGTAGGCAGATTAACCCCTACACGGGCTCTCCCTGCTACACCAAGATGAGCCTACTGAAAAAGAGCAGATTGTTTCTGCACCAGAAGGGGAGGTTGCTCAGAAGAAAATAACATCCCAGAAGAAACTGAAGAAACAAACAGTTGTGCTGCAGGAGTAAATTCAGCATAAAATAAATGCTAATACAAGTAAATGGGGAAAAAAGGAAGGAAATTATGACACATGCTACCACATGGAAGGGTATTAAAGACATGTGCTGTAATGCACTTGTCTTTATTAAAGACAAGTAGCCAGTCACAGAAAGACAAATATTGTATGAGTCTGCTTATACGAGGTATATAGAATAATCAAACTCATAGACAAAAAGTATCATTTGTGTTTGCCAGGAGCTTTGGGGAGGGGAAAATGGGAAGTTAGTATTTAATGGGTACAGAGTTTCATTTTGAGAAGATGAAGAAGTTCTTGAGATGGGTGGTGAATAACCTGTCGTAGATGGATGCCATAGAGCTGTATGGACACTTGAAATAAGGTTAAGATGGTGAATTTTATATTACATACATTTTACTACAATGAAAAATACTTGTATGTAAATAAATGTTCATAGCAGCATTATGTATAATAGTGACAAGTAGAAATACCTCAAATGACCATAATGAATACAATGTGATACACCTATACAGTGGAATGTTACTTACTGATAGAGAGAAAGGAAGTAGTAATACACACTAACATGTAGACGAACCTTGGAAACAAAAGACACCAGACACAAAGAGCCAAATTTTACAGCATTGTATTTATTTGAAATAGCCAAAATAGGCAAATCCATAGAGAGAGAAACTCAATTAACTAGAGGAAGGATGAATGAGAACTGACTCTGAATGGGTACTGGATTTATTTGAGGAGTGATCAAATTGTTCTGGATTTTAGATAGTGACAATAATGGCGCAATTTGTTGAATATATTAAAAATACTGAATATTTTAAAGGGATGCATTTTATGATATGTGAATTATACCTCAGTTGTTAAAAACTTACATGATGCCTTATTTCTAAAGGGACAGTGTGTGCCAGTCTCAGCTTATTATTTCTAGCTTCGTGACTTTGAGAACATTAAGTGGCCTCTCTTCTGACTCAGTACAATAGGGACAATAATAACTACCTCACCAGCTGTTTGTGTTAAATGAGGTAACACATGCAATACATCCAGCACTTTGACTAGCATTTACTAAGAACTCAGTACATTTACTAAGACCCCTCGGGGCACCGGCTTTCAACAGCTTCCAGTATTATTCCAGATACTATTTTCAGATATTTGGAGAAACGGCCCAACTTCCTTAGCCATTTTACCAATATTCTTTATGCTCTGACTCAAATGTGCCTGTCCAAATTCTGCTAATGTTCTCTTATAGAAATCCTTTAGTCAGACAGGCTTTTGATTCTCCCTGAATGTGCTATACATGCTCTCTTCCTGTTCCTCTCTGTCTTTCTCTGAATTTCACCCTGCCCTTAGAACTCAGAAAACTTTCCGAGACCACGCATTCAATTTCCTCCTTTATTTCATGTATGATAATCTCTACTTCTTATAGCAAGTAGAGGTTTTAACTACAAGACTTTTACTACATCTTCGACCAGTGCACTTTGGTTATGTATATTTGGTTATGTACTTTAGTAGGTGATATTTTAAAAGTACATGTCCAATCTCTCCAGCTAAATTAAAGGGGTCGCATGTTATAATGCTTTACCTTCTCCATTCACTTAGCACATTGCCTTGATATAACATTCTGAATAAGCATTTGCTATTTCCTGGTGAAGGTAGTGCTGCATCTCAGCAAGTACAGGAGGTTAAACTAGTGATTCTCCATCCCGACTGCACCTTAAAATAACTTGGGGAATAAGGCTTCATTTTAGTCCAGCAAATCACAATCTCTGAGCAGAGGCCTCAGCTCCACATGCATGTGATACCACTGCAGCCACAGCTGAGAGAGCCTTGTGGTTAAACAGATGAAGGACTCTGAGCCAGGGGATCCCAAGCCTGATTGATTGTCACAGTCAGGATGCGAGGAGCACCGAAGTCAGCAGAGATGCTTTGGGCATTGCAAAGTGCTTTACAAACAGACAGTGTCATTGTGGTGCATTTGGGAGTTTCACTGCTTTGAGACAGATCTTCCAACCCTAATTTTTTTTTTTTTAACAGCCAACGGTGTAGTGGAAATATCCAATTATGGGCATCTTAAACCCTTTAAACTCTATGTAATAGCTTTCATACCAGATGTGCATGCCTTGTTTCTTTTTACTAACTTAAAAATATTCACTCTGTGTCTTTCCCAGGCTGGCCAACATTCAGCAGCAGACCCTCTTAAGATTGTTTACTTGCCTTTGTTCCTGTTGAGTTACCACGCTTGGAAGCAGGAGATGGGCTCAGCAGCAGCCAACAGGCCATGATCCAGGAGGAGCAGTGAGGGACAGAGCTGCTGGTAAGACAGTGGGGACAGTTGGTGCTTGGTGTGTGAGAAGTTTATCCCCAATTTATTGGTAAATGTCTCTTTCAAGCTCAACTCTAAGTTACTCTGTACTCTGTCAACTACCTCTTATTATCTATGCTCTAGACACATGGCTTAGGTTTCAAAATCTATGAATTCCCCAAAGTTGTGTGCTGAGTTTTGTGTATATACTTCATTTTTCTAGAGAAAAGACTTTCCTCAGATTCTCAATGTCTGTGACTTTTAAAGTGATAAAAACCATTCAAATATAACTATAAGCATGGAGAAATGTGATATCTATAACCACTTGCCCTCGTATTTCTCCTGTCCATTTTTACATCACTTTGTCTCAATCTTGTTGAGGACCAAAAAATGATATTTGTGGTCATTTTCTGGACTGAAAAGTGAGCATCTGCTGAACCTAGGCAGCTGGGCTTCATGACAATTTGGCTCCAGAGAACTAGTAAAGAACTAACATATAAAATGACAGAACTTAGGAAAACTTATGTCATAGTTCACATGTTCTTTTTAAAAAAGGATTGAAAAAACATAGAAAACTCACAGAGAGAGAGAGACATACAAAATAGTTTTTACATCATGTTCTTACAGTTGATCTTAACAGAGATCAATTTTGCTCTGAATGCCACTGACCTGCTAATGAAGGTCCCACCGTAAGGGTTATTTATCAGATCAGTTATCACCTATGTAGTGAGTAAAAGTAGGTAACGGGTCTACTTTTATTCCAAAATATTTAAAAAGGACACTAGAATGAATTCTATTACATGTAGCTTTGTCTTTACTATAATCCAGTTAAAATTATGAAGACTTTGCAGGAAAGAGAATAGAGGTTAGAGAGAGAAAAGGTAGCATGAGGCTTTTTTTTTTGCCTTCTGTAACTTCTTTAGTAGGTAATTCAGCTTTGGTTTCCCAGAAAGCCCATGTAGCTATAATCTGTGCCCTCACTCCAGACTTCTGAGGATGTAAGTATGCACTCTGCCACTTGATACTTTTCAGCGATGGACCTGGTGCTGAGAAACCCTTTCCAGGGTGTCCTCAGTTAAACTCCCATGATTCCTGGATGTTGCCATTTTCGAGACACAGGGCAAATGCCTCTGCCTAGATTACCTCTCTGCCCTGGGAATTTTAAGTAAGGGAAAGAGAACTCAGCACTGTAGTAACTCTCAGAATGAAAATTTTCCCCTTGCATGCTAATGTTTTTAGAGTAATCATTGTCACTGAAAATAGACTTCCTCTTTCCCCTCTCATGCTGGAAAATCTTAGGTAATTATGAATAAAGCATTCTTTGCTTTTCCCCTCCTCCCTGAGAGGATGCTTTGCACTGTGAGGACTGTGACTGCTCACTCTGTACTTGACCTTAAGAACTAAAAGAAATTTTCAAAGTGAAATTTTTATCTCTTTACTGAAGTCCTAAGATTTTGTCTTCTTGGAGGTGAAAGGTGGGTAAGTAGGAAAGTGCAGAAGTTTAGAGAAAAGTGTAAGATAAATTACCAGCCAGAAATGAGGTCAGGAAATTAAAGTATTATCTGTATGTTAAAAAAGAAAATAAGATTTTACAAGTAACCCTCATGTGCAAAAAATATCTTAGTTTGCATTTACTTTCTTGTAGTTGGATAAGGTCAGTCTAGGACTTATTTTCAGTAGCAAATAAGCCTAGGGCTTATATTTTAGTGACATTTATTAGCTATATGTTCTTTGAAAAATTATTTAACCTCTTTAAGCCTTGTTTTACTTAGCAAATAGGTGACAGTTAATATAATGGAATCATGTAATATTATGTGGATGATATGTACAGGGCCTGGCATCTAGTAACTTCTCAACTTTATCCTAGCCTTTGTTAGTGCTCTTATTAATGCTGCTTTCAGTTTTTTGTTAGTGAATTTAGTTTAAAAGTACTTCTTGCCCTGGCTGGTGTAGCTCAGTGGACTGAGTGTGGGCCTGGGAACTAAAGGATTGTGGTTCGATTCCCAGTCAGGGCACATGCCTGGGTTACAGGCCAGTTCCCAGCAGGGGACCCAGGAGAGGCAACAGTACATTGATATTTCTCTCCCTCTCTCTTTCCCTTTCCCTCTAAAGATAAATAAATAAAATATTTTTAAAAAGTATTTCTTGAGTAACTTAGCAAATACCAGGCACTCTTTAAGAACTAGAATGAATTAATGAGCAAAATATATAAAAGTTTTCTTTTCATTGTTTAGCTTAGACTCTATAGTGGGAGACAGACAAAAACAAGATAAATAAATAAAAATGTATAGTATGTTAAATATCAAGAAGTTCTAAGCATAAAAATTTAAAGTAGAAAAAAGAAATTGGGAGCATGTTGAGGTAGTGAATAAAGATGGAATAGTCAAGAAAGACCTTATTTTTGTGAGATTATTTTTTGAGTAACAATGTGAAAAAGAGATAGAAACATAACCATACAGTTACGTGGTAAAGAGTATTCCAGGTAGAAGAGAAAAGCCTCAAAGCCTTAGAAGTATAAACAGCTTTCCAGATGAGTCAAAGAAAATCAGAGCATCTTAATGCAGCTTAATCATATTCCACCAATAAACATGTATGGGCTCCCTTGATATGTTGACATTTATTTACTCAAGTGAACATAACTTCCTGAATTCTTTTTCCAAAACTGGACTGTTTGTGAATACCAAAGCCCAAAATAAATCTCTGATTTAAATTAAAAAAAATTTAAAAAAAAAAAAACATCTATCCATATACCCAGGTGATACAGATACGAGGTTTGGAAGTTCAGGCACAGCACAGTTCGTGTAGACCATGACAATTAAAGGGGACCCCAGAAATACATGGCAGGTTGTGGCCTAGATCTTGAAGGATAAAAATAATATGAGTAATTGGTAAAAGGGTGCAAACTTTCAATTATAAGATAAATAGAGTCTGAGGATGTGATTATATAACACTGTATTGTATAATTGAAATTTGCTAAGAGAGTAGAACTTAAATGTTCTCACCAAAAAAAAGTTTAAATATGTGAAATGATGAATGTGTTAAATAACTTCATGGGGGGATGGTTTTTTTACAATGTATATATCAAATTATTATATTGTACCTTATATATACTGATCTTACAATTTGTCACTTATACGTCAGTAATGCTCAAAAAGAAACTCCAAGGAAAAAGTTCTAATTCAAGTTATTTTTACGAACAACACACACACACACACACACACACACACACACACACACACACAATATGCCAGTCGAGACAGGTGGAGGAGAGCATGAGGTGAAGTGAAATAAGGATGTTGGCTTTGAGGGCAGGGGTCTGCTGGGCTTAGGTCATGGGGGAGGGGCAGAGGCAGCAGTCTTGCGCAGAGTGGGCAAGTAGTGGGAGAGAAGATGCCAAAGCAGGTGAAGCCAAATTTTGTAAAATCGTAAGGCCAGACCTAAGATTATTACTTGCTGTCTGACAAATATTGAGGAACAATTGAAGCAATAAGTTACAAGGTATTTCAAGTCTTTAACAATGTTATTATTTTGACAAGTTCAGAAGAGCGGGAAGATGGGGGAATGGTTAGAGTGTGATTTAGGAGGCTTATTATAATAAAAATAAGTCTGAAAAGGGAAGATAGATTTGATATCTTTTAAGGAAAAATCATGAGGATTTTACTAGGGTTTTGCACATGGGAGATACAGGAGGAGTCAAAGTTTCTCTTCAAGTTTTAAAATGACCAGTGAAGTGCTGGCGCTCAAAGAAATAGGGAAGTCAGGGTGCCCAGAAGTGGAACGTGACTTGCCTGAGGTCGTGTCATGAGCTAATGGCAAAACCCTCACTGGCCTCAGGTTTCCACTTTGAGAGCCCCACCCCCCCCACCCCCCCCCACCCCCGCTCCACAACCCATGCTGGCTGTGAAAAGTGTTAGTGATTTGTGTTTTGCCGGCTTGCTTGTGGAGAAGTTAGAAGGTTTGGAAATGCCCACTAGCTCTGTGTTTAGCCATTCTTGTAATTAATGGGGACATTTTTTACCTCCTTTCATGAAACAGACCAAACTTGTTTAGACGGGNCCACCCCCCCCCCCCCCCCGCTCCACAACCCATGCTGGCTGTGAAAAGTGTTAGTGATTTGTGTTTTGCCAGCTTGCTTGTGGAGAAGTTAGAAGGTTTGGAAATGCCCACTAGCACTGTGTTTAGCCATTCTTGTAATTAATGGGGACATTTTTTACCTCCTTTCATGAAACAGACCAAACTTGTTTAGACGGGATCCAAGAAGCATTGGTAGGAGCAGGAGAGGGTCATTGGTACTTACGCTTGGAGTCTCCAATCTAGTCTTCGTTGATGTTTCCTGATTTAAAATAAGCCGTCTTTCTTTCTCTTTCGCAGTTTGAGGTGGGATAAGTATTTCTATCATTGTACTTTTTTTCTGCTTATCTTTCAGAAGAAAAGTGGTCTCTGCTATCTCAAATTTAAATCACTACCCAGACTTTAAAATTAAGACATCAAATGTTGCTTTCTTAGAGATCGATCTTATAAACTGAAATCGGTGGCCATTGTTCTAACAAGCCTTATCAATTTATCTTTTCAGTCATAGGACTTTAAACAAAAATCACCTACTGCAGTGCTATTCAAACTGAACTCTTCAAACTGTTCTGGGACCCATTGGTTTGTTCATGTCTTCTTGGTTTTAATAAATTATAATGAGCTGGCAAGTTAAGAAGAGGTGTATTTAAAATAGAAAATGTTTATTTTTCTATGTATAAGTTTTATACATGTCCTCGCTCTCTCCATTTCATTTGCCACATCATGGTACCAGTCATGACTCAACCATGTGGAAACAACACCTCCGTTACATGTGCTGTCTTATGTCTTATTTTCAGTCCCAAACTGGTCTCATAGTCTTAATGTCCCAAGAGGCTGAATTTCAGATGACTGTTGACACTCTCATGGGATTCTCCTGAGAACAATCCCTATGTTCACAAATAGCTCTAGAGCATGTTTGGTCCTGATGACTGTCTGTGTATGACATGTACTTTGAGTTTCAAACAAGTAAGCCTTGCTAAAAGAATGCACCCTATGGAAGTTATTTTTACCGTCTTGTGTTTCAGTTTCCCCATCAGAAGGTGAAGTATCAGTTGCCTCCACTGATCTCATAGGATATTTTAAACAGAAATGAGAGTCTGAGTGAATAGACTTTGTATTCTGAAAGAAAGTTTTAATGTAAATGAAGGTACTAGAGAAGCTTATCCATCTTGACAGATGTTAACTCTGACCTAATCTTTTCCTAAAAATGTGAAAATAGTGTGCTATTTTGGCTGTTTTTTAAGCTGGGAACATTAGAAGAACAAGTAATAGGTTTCTGGGAGAATATGTGATCATATAGCTAATACTGTATATGTGTATAACAATTTTGTAATTCTCAAACCAAGGCACATACAGTGCTTGAATCTTAGAAGGGGTCTTATAGGGTCTTAAAAAAAAAAACATGACCATTTTCTCAAGATCTTGACTCTACTTCCACATACACACCTGTACACACACATGCACACAGCACCCTTCCTTAAGTCCTCCTAGCCAGCTTGTTTCTTTCTTCCTTGAGAATGTTGAACTTGGCAAGAACTTCTACCTTTCTTTCCCACCCATACCCATGAATCCAGCCTATCCACACCATAATCCTTCTTACTACATTTTGGAATTTCCTTTTTCCCTGGATTAATCAGGTCTTTACTGTTCTCTCTACTTCTGTTCTTCCTTTTTTCTAATGCTCAGTTGAATGTGTTCCAGTGTGCTCATTCTTAACACAAATCTAACCATGTATGCTACTTCTTAAATACCCTTTGATGGATACCCACTGTCAAACTTTGTTAAAGTGGTAGATGTGCCTTCTCTCTACCGCACAGAATTTTTTCAATTAAAATGAATTAAATTTCAATTAGAATTTTTCCTCTGGTCATTGTAGAGGTGGTCAATGCACTGTGGAGGTGCTTAGGGCCACCTCCCTACCTGTCTTCAGCCAGTCTGGCCCTGTACAGTTTTATGGACCTACAGTATATAAAGAACTCAGTTTAAAGCACCACTGGCCTGTAAGAAATAGATCAAAGTTTGTGCTTGATATTCTTGTCTGGCTCCTGATTACTTTTCAACCTCCTTGGCATCATACTGTTCGTCAGATTATAGGACATAATTATTCCTAGCTATAGCTCTTGAACAGAACTTATTCCGCTCATCCTAAGCCTTTGTATTTGTTGTTCCTCCCCTGGTTAGCTGCCCTTTCTGCTTAAAGATCCAGCTCAGGTTTCTCATCAGTGCAGCCTCATGTTTGTGACACCATTGTTTCTCAATGTCACACTTACTGTAGTCATGTGCTCCTGCTTTCTCCACAAACTCAGACATCCCCAGGACAAAGGCTGTGTCTTATCTTCCTCTACCTAACACTGTGTGCAGTGTTAGGTGATGTAGCAGATACTTAATCACACTCCTCAAAAGGATGAATTCACTTTGTCATCTTTTTATCTTCTCTTTCTTTGTTCTCTCTGGCCTCTTCTTAAAATTGATACAGCACCTGCCCATTAAGTTGGAGAGACAGGGAGTGGGGGAATAGTTGCAACATCAAGTGTTTCCACATGGTAATCTGACATACAAAGTTACATTATTTCAGAGCTCGAACCTCAGTGATGCTCAGTTGTTGTTACAATATTTTTAATTACCATTTGATACTGTTTCCTTTTTTCTCTACAGTATCCTCCCCAAATTAAATTTACTATAGTTGGGATCTGTGCTTTTGTTGGCTATTTCAGAGACTTTAGGAATACCTTTAGCATTCTAATTCTAGTGTTATTGGTGAACATAAATGTTTTACTATAGAAAGAGAAATTTGAAAGATGTTGGGGGTATTTGGATGACAATTCTGATGAATAAACACACGTCAGACCTTGTTTAGTGAGTTATGAATTCAGTAAATGATTTGAAACTTCCAGAAAGTTTAGTGGATGATGATTTTCTAAGCTATTTATTGAACAAGAACACATTTTTAAAATTTTTATTAATCAACCTGTTGTATAACAAACATGCAACTTTCAGCAGTTTTTGTTTTATTCTGATTTTTACTCTCAAGTAAAAGGAAGAAAGTGGTCAGGCTACTTAAGAATGCAGGTCTTGTGAGAGACAGTATGTTTAGCTTTATGGTGTCATGAGGTGCTTTATGGTGCTTTATGAGGTGCTTTATGGTGTCATGAGGACACAGCTGAGAATGCGTGCTAGCTTGCAGAGCCCCAGGTTCCCTCACCAAACCAGTGACGTGAGTATTAAAACCCATCGCTTTTAGTTCCAGCCAAGAGGAAGGAGAAGGTAGAAACCCTTTGCTTCCTCGAACAACCAAAAGGAGGATAATGACCAATCTAAAAATCAATAAACAACCAGAAGCGGCAGAAACTCAAACTGCATGGAACTCCCAACAACCAAGGAATTAAAGAAAAAATCAACCAGAACCCCCAGACTGATAAGGTGGAGGATGGCGCAGGCAGACACAGAAAAACTGCTGCACCTTCACCCACTGGTCACATGGGGCTGGCGCCAAGGTGGTGGGATGCATGGGCGGGGCTGACTTAAGGGGAAACTGAGACTCAGAGGTGGCTTCGGTCTACAGCGCTTGTGGCAGTGGGAGATACTCCCAATCTCACAAAAGAGTCCATTGAAAAGTGCACTATTGTTCCCACTCTGGCCCCTCCCCCACAGGCAGCACAGCAAGGAGTGTTGCCCTGCCTGGGTGATTACATGAGGCCTGCCCCCTTACGACTTATCAGGTGCTTGGAGCAAAGAAATAGGGCCAAAATGAAGGAACAGTGCAAAACCTCTGAAAGAGAGCTAAGAGATGAAGAGATAGCCAACCTATCTGATGGTGAATTTAAAGCCCTTATAATCAAAATGCTCACAGATCTGACTGACCTTGATCAAAAAATGAAAAAACAAATTAAATATACCCAAAATGAAATAAAGCAAAATATTCAGGGAATCAACAGTGAGAGGAAGGAAACCAGGACTCAAGGGAATGAAGAAACAAGAATTCACAAAAGTGAAGAGAGTCTTACAAACCTCTGGGACGACCTGAAATGTCCCAATATCTGAATCATAGGGGTCCCAGAAGGAGAAGAACAAGAGCAAGAAATTGGAAACTTATTTGAACGAATAATAAAAGAAAACTTCCCAAATCTAGTGAAGGAAACAGACTTCCAGGAAGTCCAGGAAACCCAGAGAGTCTCAAAGAAGTTGGACCCAAAGAGGTTCACATCATCTTTAAGTTACCCAAGATGAAAGATAAAGAGAAAATCCTAAAAGAAACAAAGGGTAAGGGGACAGTCACCTACAAAGGACTTCCCATCAGACTGTCAGCGGATTTCTCCAAAGAATCCTTGCAGGCAATAAGGGGAGGGAAAGAAGTATGCCAAGTCATGAAATCCAAAGACCTACATCCCAGATTGCTCTATCCAGCAAAGCTATCATTTAGAATGGAAGGGCAGATAAAGTGCTTCCCAGATAAGGTCAAGTTAAAGGAGTTCATCATCACCAAGCACTTATTATATGACTTGTTAAAGGGACTTATCTAAGAAAAAGAAGATAAAAACTATATACAGTCAAGTGACAACAAACAACTATCAATGAATGAACCTAAAAGAAAAAGAAAAACAACGAAAACAAAAACTAAGCAAACAGCTAGAATAGGAACAGAATCAGAGAAACAGATATCCCATGGAGAAATTTCAGTGGGGAGGGGGAAGGGAGGAATGTGAGGGAAAGGTATGGGAAATAAGAAGCATAATTGGTAGGCATAAAATAGATGGGGAGAGATAAAAATGGCATCAGAAACATAGGATTCAAAGAACTTATATGTACAACACATAGTCATGAACTAGGGAGGGGAATGCTGGAGGGTTGGGGGGCAGGGTGGAGGGGGGGGGAAAGGGGGGAAAATTAGGAATTTTTAAATACTTTTTTAAAAAAGGGAAAAACATAGCTTTAGAGGAAGATAAAGAAACTCCTACATAAAATGCAGAATAGAATTGAATACATGGACATTTTTAAATGTATTGCAATTAGGACAAGCATATATAGTCTTTTGTTACGTATTTATTCAGAGTATGTAAGTATATAACCAGATAGTTCAGCAGGTTGACAGCTACTGGGGTGGGCGTAGTGAGCAAAAAGGAAGAAGGACTCATGGACCTGGACAACAGTGTGGTGATTGCTGTGGGGAGGGAAGTATAAGGGGGATAAATAGTAGTGGAAAAGAATACAATAAAAAGGTCTTTTCCTTTATTCAGTTTCATACTTTTTAAAGGTAAGAAATATTTTTCTTTGCATAATTTGTGTCTAACTTCCTTCTTTTCTGTTCTACATTGTCAAGGTGAGTCAATTCTTAGAAATTTTATCAATTTAAGTTACTATGATGACAAAATTTGAGTAAGTTTTAATTTTAATAAGAAATGCACAACCTCTGTAAAGTCATCCCCAATTCCTTGAGGAAAATTTAGCTTCTTTTCTGTTTCCAAAACATGTTATAATGATTATTAGAAAGCTAATTATATTGCTTCCTTATGATATTTTAAGTATCTCTCTTCCTCCAGGACAAATATCTTGAATCCTTAGTGCATACTAAGCATTTATTATTCAAATAAATAAGGGGCTACTGATGCACACAGATGTAGATAGCCTATGATATCAGGTGTGCTGTCAATAGAGAAAAAAAGTGCTCTCAGTTACTCAGAATAATTTCCTAATGGAGGGAACTTTAGTTATTCCTTTTTCTGTACTTTGTAAAGTTTCAATAACACAAGTTACATGCTTATTGGAAAATTGTAAGAATATGTCTGTGGGAACATTTGAACTCTGGTCTAATTGCACTATAATAATTTGAAAAGTTTAAAGACTGTATTCCAGAAGTGTAAGTTTATTTAGGCCTTATTTACCTTTGAGCAAATTTTAGAAGTATTTCTCTGTAACTCTATTTAGTTTATCTTGCTTTTCTAATTTATTGATATATAATATTTAATCATTCTTTTAAGTCTCTATAGATGTAGCACCTCTGTCTACACTAATTCATGCGGGGGTTTTTTTTGTTTTTTTAAAATTGACTTACTGATTTTTTTTGTCCTTGTATTATTCCTCTTCAAATAATCAATTCCTGAATTCATCCACTAAGCCTACTACATATATTTTTGTTAATAATTAATTATATTATTGTTTATTACTTTTCCCCTTAAGTTTATTTTGTTTTGTTTTCTTAAATTATTAGGTTAGAATGCTTATGTCATTTATTTTTTTCTATTTTATGTTGTCAATAAAAGGATTTGAAGGCTCTGATTGTAATTTGGCTCTAGCCCATGCATTTTGAGATGTGCTATACTCATTATCATTTGTCAGAAATTCTTTCTTTTAAAGTTTTTATTCCTCCTTTGAGCAAAAAGTTATTTAGAAAAATAAAGAAAAAAATCTTTCCTCAGCTTATTCTTTACTTGTATTTTATTATTTGTAGTGTTAATTCTCTGTATGGTGGGGGCGGGGTTGCTTCTTTTAACTCCGTTTTATATTTCTCTGTGAAATTGTTATCTCTCTTCTTAATTTCCTTCTTCATTGAGGTCTGTTTTCTAATTTAATCATTCACCCGTTGTTTCAGAGAGTACCTATAAAAACTTACTTTGGCAAGATAAAGCACACGAGGCCTAAGATTTATTTCTAGAACAGTACGTAAATCATTTCTGAAAGCATGCTTCTCTTCCACAGCTGAGTAATGTTTATTTTCCTCTCTCAGTTGAAGTTTTGCTGTCCCACCCATCAGTATCATTCTGTTTTCGTCCCCTACTTACACATCCTTTAAGGAAGGCTGACTTACCTGCTGCCATAAAAGTGTGATAGAATTGTCTTAGATTGTTCAAAACATTCCTTTCATGGTACATGTGGAACATTATCACTGTAAGCCTTTTCCTGTTTGTTGAAAATATTGCTTTGGAGCTCAGGTCCCTGCAGCATCATTCCTCCCCCAGCTACCACCATCTCTTTCACTTACGGAATCCTCTAGTCCAGGTCTATAATTTGATTCTGTCTGATTTTTTGTTTTGGTGCATGAGCCCACTTAGTGGGGAAGACCTCAGTCCCCTTGGGGCCCCTCCCACAGTGAGCCCTACCAGGTGAGGAAATGGAGCGTTCTTGTCGAGGCGAGCCCACTGTGGATGGGAAGCCCGGTTAGAGAAGTGTCCTGCCAACCCTAGGTGTTCTTTGTGGAGAGTTCATGCATATTTTATTTTCCCAACACTGCTTCCCTTGGCTGCTTCTTGGTTAAGTAGAAAAAAAAAAAAAATGCCCCTTTCTCCAAAGGCTTCCTCCCATTTAGCTTTTGCAGTTCTGTGTTAGGTGGGCATCTTTTGGTTTGGGAAGACAGTTTTCCTTTGTCGGGGTAAGCTGGGCAAAAGAGTACGTAGCTCAGAGAGAAATACCGCAGCACTGTTGGGTTCCTGGCTTCCTCTCAGCTATGGGACAGGCATGGAGGGCTTCTATCGTAAAGTCCCTCCCTCTTCTGTTACCCCTGTCTACCCCAGTCCATGCCTGAAAAATTGTACTTTTTTTTTAAGGGCACTGGGCAGTCACATTGTGTTTGTTGTTTTTTTTTTTTTTTTATTTTGTGCAGCTTTCCACAACAACTGACTCAGGAATAGGGGCTGTGGCTAGACTTGTAGTGATCTCCCTTAAAGTGGATTCATCTACATGTTACCCAGAAACTCCTCAAACTTTCTGCATTTTGGCTGGCACTGTTCCCTGGTATTTTGGTACTGATACAGGATATTTTTTAATTTTAAAAAATTATTCCAATTATTTACTGGAAAGAGGGCTTGGATGTCTACTCTTATTTTACCACTTTTCTACAAGTCCTCCAAGTCTAATTTTGTTCATGAACATGGTGAAAATTAGCTCCTTGAATGGATTTAATATTGGATGCTGCTTTCAAGGAAATTCAAAATAGAAAGTTAGCTTTTAAGAAGAGGGAATAAATTGTCAAGCAGTCTCACAAAGGCAGAAATAAGCCAGGTTTGGAGTAAATGTTTTTACATTTGCAATTCAAGGTGAACTTTTCAAATGCAATTGAAGAGCTTAAGTCTTTAGCTGATAAAGATTCTAAGCATTCATTTTGGGGGTCTCCATAAGCCCGCTGGAAATTTTACACAAATTCATGAGGAAGAGGGGACCAGGTGATTTCATAAGATTCTCAACAGGATCTCAAAGTTAAGGAACTAATGCTGTAAATGTATAAGATAATTAAAGCAAAAATGTACCATATTATGAGTGTCCATTGAGGAGATTGCTTCAACACAAGCACAGAAATGTTAAGCATGGCAATTCTCCTTAAAAGGAGAGTAAAGACTGAAGCTGTAGTGCAGAAAACTGGATTTGTGATGATTTGAAGTTAATCCAGAATAACCGACAGATTTTAAGCAAGATCTTGCATTGCATAGCTCCTCTGGAATGCTGCGGGAGGAAGGAGGAGGAGGTTTTAAGAGACAAGTGGTAAGCACGTTCACTTGCCTTTGACCATGACTTCAGTTTTAGTGTCTGTATTCAGGGAACATGAGAAGGAATTTAAATGATTGGGCATGATGGCAATTCTGTACTTCTGTGTTTTCAGAGGAAGGAAAGAGCTGGGCTCTTAACACAACCTTTTCAGGTGTGGAAATCATGAAAATACCTTTGTTCTACAGTTAGATATTAGCAGAATAAATAAAACTCACTCTTCATATGCATCAGAAGAGTTTCAAACATTCTTTTACTTTGCAAGAAACAGGTAGAACAAATTTCTACAAAAAAAGTGAAAACATCAATTTTTCAATCCGTGAACAATTCAATTGCCCAGCAATGATTGAGCCTTTCCAACACATTCCTCCTGTTGCATTTTCAGTTTGCAGTGGGATCAGTTTTCTAACTGGTAAACTCTGGTTTTCTTATTTACTTTTATCATCTAATTATGTTTCTTGCCATTAACTGAAGTATAAAGGACACAGATAGACAATACATTTTTGTGTGCAACAAATTTAAAACCCTAATTAGGGCATCTTTATTTTACCATTTAACCCTTTTACATTTCTTAAATCTTTTCCAAGCATAGAAAAGTTGCTGAGGGAGTCCAATTTTGTTTACTTGCTTATAGGATAAAGAAGAGTAAACTAGGAGTGCATAACGGCACAGTGGTGAGAAGGTAGTGTTTCCGATGAATCTCAAAGTTTAAGATTAATTTAGTATTAATTCTATTCTTTGATGTCTTCCTGTTTTTTTGACATAGTGACCTACCATAAAAAAGAGGAAACAGCAGGAAACTTTGTACCAATTAAAACCAGTCTCCTTCCACCAAAGAATTAAACTGTCAGCAAATGTAATCTCAAATTCAAGTAGTGATAAGTGTTTTAGAAATAAACAGGAATAAAGGGACGGACAGAGCTATGATTTTTAACATCTGCTGGAAGATAATTAAAATGCATGACAGTTTAATTAAGTTTGGAATTTAATAAATACAGTGAGCACAGCAGAAACACAAATAGATGCCTCATGCATGGTGTGTATGTTTGAGTGAAGACTGCATCCAGCCAAACTGAATACACTGGAATGAATGTCTACGTGAATGTCATTTATACATTCACCTTTGGTGTTCATTCCAGTTGTGAGTTACTCAACTAGGGTGATTGAATTTATGACAATATAATTCGAGGTTTACATTTGATTAACATTATTTGCAGGTTGAATTTGTTCTAGGATGAGTCAAGTGCAATAACAGATTTCTGGGTCAAAATAACTATTCAGCCTTATCTTGTAGGAAATTTGAGATTTCTGCTCTTACTCTGATTGAGATGCTTGGATAATCCTGGACACAGAACCCACTGACTTTGGATCTTTACATCAAACAGTCAGCTGCACTGACTTCCAGAGTTAGAGGTCTAAATACTCTGAGCCCATTGATTGAGGTCCATGGCTGACACGATGTGCTCCCAGCAACTTTCCTTTAATTCAGATAGTACACATGTCAGGTTGGTTTGTCACAACGGGAACAGAACAGATATCTGACAGCAGATTTCTTTCTTTTTTTGTGTATGCTTCTTAATGCAATTAAATATGTGATTTTATTCTCTCACAGTGAAGATATTTTATTTTTAGTAGATGCCTTTAAGAAAACTCAGAAATCTGAAACTTGAAGCCAATAGTGAAATAACAATTTTAAACAAAAACAGAAAACTCAGAATTTATTTCTGTTTATCTGGAAACGCCAATGCTAAAAATATCCCCCTGTGCTTGACATAAAATACTTAGTTTAGGTATTGCGCTGACATTTCAGGTTTGTTTGTTTACAGAGAAGCCTATCAAGAATAACCAGACCTATCCTATTTGTATTCAGTCGACAGAAAATTTTCGAGTACTTGCTGCATATCTCTACTAGCCATTAAGTTGGAGAGGGAAGGTAGACAAGACATGGAATTTGCCTGTGTGTAGTTCAGAAGTAACTGAGTCAAAGGATGAACCTTGTTAGTGATAACAAGGGAAATCAACAGCAGAATTTAGGGCTCCTCCACATTCCTTTGTAAGATCTTTGTACATTTAGATAATGTACTTTAAAAAAACTGAGTTATTTATATTGTAGTCAGAGTACTTTTTGTGGATTTATTTTTTTGTGTATTGGGACATAGGTTGAAAATACACTTGTATGGGAAGAGACTTTAAATTGATTTTCCTTCCTTAGTTGCTAATTCAGTGACAAGGTATTACTTGTTTTAAATGGTTATTTTTTCCTGCGTATTAGCTATCCCTGATAGTGTGTACCTTTGCTCTTCATAGAATTTTCGTGTCAGTTTTTAATGCACTTAATCACTAAAATGAAGATCTGTGTTAAAAGGCATAATCTCCAAGTGTGGATCTTAAGATTCCTATAAACCAGTAGAAGAGAGAATATTATACACATAATCATTACTTCACCAAATACTTTCTGCCAGATATTAAGTTTGATATTATGTTTATGTCTATGAAACCAATAGACACAGCTCTTACTTGGCAAGAACTCTAAGCCTGGTGGAGGATTTGGGTCAAGATACAGGCAGATAGCACATAGTTTAAGTGCTACGGTGAGGAAGTATAGAAGGTGTTCTTGGAGCAGCTAGGAGAGCATCTTAATGCTCTTTAATGACTTCATTCAAGATTTTCTGGAGGAAGTATTATGTATACTAAAACCTGAGTAGAATAAGAGTTCATTTTTTCCAGAGTGGGAATAGTGAAGAAGAAAGAGATAGGTAAGATTTATCACAGTGAGAAAAACCACATGTGCGAAGGCACAGGAGTAAGAGAGAACATGGTGTGTTAAAGAAACTATAAATTATAAATGTATCAGTAAGTGGTTGGGGCAAATAGACGTGAGCCAAAAGGTGAGAGAGAAGGTCTTAGGGTCATATTAAGGAGTATGGACGGCTAAGAGGATCTACTGAAGGGTGGGAAGTAAGTAGGGAATTAATGGTGTTCAGCAGTAGACTTTAGTATAAAGAAGAGTTAGAAGATGAACAAGACTAGGGGCAAGAAGTCCATTTAATGGATTGTTGTAATCCAGCAACTAGGTAGTGGCAGCAAGAGCTATGGTACTAAGAGCCAGCCTGAGGGAGAATAAGTAATAAAAACTGGGTTAAAAACCAACTTAAAACTTTTTTCAGTGAAAGGCCCCAAAGCATTTAAGATGATGAAGGGATCTCTAAAAAGTCTCTGCGATATGTGGTGTTTTGCACACACAGCTTGGGTACAGAGTATCCTGCACAACCAACAGGTTGTGGAAGAGTGCACACAGGAAAACCCCAAGTCAGATGTATTGTATATGACAATTTTATGCAGTTTTAATACATGTATGGATCTTGATGCATTGATGAGAACTTGTGGTCTAGGAGAATGTAAATTCGTTTCACCATTCAGAAGTTAGCTTTATAAGGAGCTCTGTGTTCATCTTCAAGAGCCAAGGACATGCACATAGGCAAGTCTTGCTTTACCTTCAAATTAAACATGTAAACACTGAAATGTTTTGTCTTATTTCTTCCAATTATGTAACTATTCTGATTATTCATACTCTTTCTTAAAAAAGGCTCTTGCCTTTAGCTCAAAATCTCTTCTGTCCTGGTGAAAATATTCAGAAACAGTGACAAAATTGCAAAGTGAAATAAAAGTTTTAAAACAGTAACTCATAACTCTGTAATTAATAGTAACATTTTTCCTCAATAACTTTAAAAGTAGCAGTCATTTAATTAATGCCCAAAGTGATTTTCATCATATATACATCCAACAAGTCCACAGATAATATAATTTTGCTCAATGTCATTTCATCATAACCTAGAGGAGATGCTGTAGGAACTTAACTTTTGTTTACACCAAAGGCCTATGGTAAAATTACTTTCTTTATATATCTTTTCATTGAAAGTTGCAGACCTATTGACAACACTAAGTAAGGGCTTACTGCATTTTGAGAGACAAATACTGAGTTTTATTTATTTTTAATATATTTTTATTGAGTTTATTGGGTTCCATTGGTTAATAAAATTACATAGGTTTCAAGCATACAGTTCTATAATATGTCACCTATATATTGCCTTGTGTGTTCACCACCCAAAGTCTAGTCTCCTTCCAATACCATTTATTCCCCCTTTATTCTCTTGTACCTCCTCCTACCCCCTCTCCCTCTGATCATCACCATCCTGTCTATGGTTTTCTTGCTTAATTCCTTCACCTATTCACCCAACCCCCCAACAGCCTTCCCTATGAGTACTTAGTTTCAAAATAAGATTTATTTAATAAGATTTATTAAATCTTATAAACTACCCTTTGCGATCTCTGTATTTCCACTTGCCACATCGACAAAACCACTGCTAACGGTCCAATCCCAGACCACGTAAACACGTCATAGGAGCATGAGGATTGGCATAGGGTAATTTTTTACATATTAAATGATAGAAATAAAATCGGATTAGGGTTGAGGAACTATAGTAGTATATGAATCCAATTAAGGATAATATTAAATAAAATAGGAATAAAAACCTTAGTTTTTCATAATTATTTTCTGAAAAGTATCAAAAATGCTCATATGTTCATGATTATGTTCTTATAGCAAGAATTTCATTGGTGAAGTGAGCAATTAAAGTTTTGATAACAATAACCACCACCAAAGTTACTGTTGACTTCTAAATTCTTCCAAATATGCCATGTATTAGATAGAATAGTCTTCAGCACTAGTGCAGAGTGCAATATAAAAGAACCCTGAAGCATAATTTTATTTTTAAAAATGATTTATTTAGTTATTTATAGAGAGGGGAGAAGGGAGGGAGAAAAAGAAGGAAAGAAACATCAATGTGTGGTTGCGTCTCACACACCCTCCACTGAACACCTGGCCCGCAACCCAGGCATGTGCCCAACTGGGAATCGAACCAGTGACCCTTTAGTTCACAGCCTGTGATCAATCCACTGAGCTACACCAGCCAGGACCCCTTGAAGCATAATTTTAAAAGTAAAACAAGACACACATGAAAATTCAGATGCTCACCAAATTTTTATTTACATTAACTTATCTTGTGTAACTCTGTACTTTCCCCAAATTCACAGAAATTCATTAGTTTTTTAACAGCCATTTAAGTTATATCTTTAAAGTTGATAGAAAAGTGTGCTCTCAGAGTGCAATCTGGGTGATTTTCCTTTAATGTAGCAGTGCACTAATGTACATTTTCACAGGGCATTCCAGGAAGGACAAGAAGAAGAAAAAAATTTTTTAAAAGGATTGTAACTCACTAAATGTAAACATAGAGAAAAACTAAAAGTGTACTTCTGCATGTCACTATTAAAAATATCATTTGGATTCAAAATAAGATCTAACTACCTGCAAAATAATTTTCATATAACCAATGCATTATTTGGATATCACAAATTCAGATGTCATAGCAAATGGTGCATTCAAAATTAATTTGGTCAATGGTTTGCCAACACAAATAGCTATATATCTGTTTTCATGACTTTATATCTGTAAACAATGAATTAGATCTTTGTTTGAAAATAGTTTCAAAGTCATAGATCAGTGGGTGATCCAAATTTATGGCATTTTTTATGAACAGTAGAATTTTCTAGATTAAAAAATGTAATAGAAAATGACATACATTTTCTACTTAAATTTATCACATAAATTTTCTTATGTCAAATCATTACTTTAGCCCTGGCCAGGTGGTTCAGTTGGTTGGAGCATCATCCTGTACACCAAAAGTTTGTGGGTAGGATCCCTGGTCAGGGCACATCACTGGGTTGTGGGTTCAATCCCCAGGCCGGGCGCAGACAAAATGCAACCGATTGATCTATGTTTCTCTCTCACACTGAAGTCTCCGTCTCTGTCACTCTTTCTGTCTCTCTTTAATCAGTAACAATATTCTCAGGTAGAGATAAAAAGTCATTACTCTTACAGTTTGATTGTATTTGAATATAGTATATACAATATATAAATCTGAAAGTACACTAAAAAGGTCACTAACTTCCTAAAAATAGCTTTCCTTTGTTTCCTTCTCTTTTTCATTATGCAGTGGGTATAAGACTTCTGATTTTAATTTCCACCTTGCAAATGTGGCATCATAACTCCACCAGTTAAAAGAAGCACTGAATTAGGATGAAAAAAAATAACCTCTAAGATAAACTCTTACAGGTTCCTGAGGGGTAGTAACCAGGAGCACCAACATTTCCTTGAAAGGGCTTCGTTAAAGCTCAGGACAGTTATTTCCTCTGACTCTCCTCCTTACCTCTTTCAAAGAATTACAGTAAAATAAACACATTTGAACATTAATCTGTTTTAGTCTTTGGCTTTAAAAATATTAATTTTTACTCCATTGTCATCTTCTATCTTGCCTAGAAGTTCTAAACAAATCCTAAGTCCACTAACTGTAATATTTACAGGTAGGAGTGTTTTACAATGCCTTCCAAACCCACAGTTAGCAATAAGGACCATAAAATACTCTAAAGCTAAATTAATTTTATTTGAGAAAAGAACAAAGGGTAGGAGAAAATGGTGGTTAGTGTCCTAGTGGGGAAATTGCTTTAAACACATATGAAGAAAACAGAACTCTGAATTGTCAGATATTTTGATTTCAAGGTATTGACTTGCAGTTGAAATATTACTCAGGCTACCCATTTAGGATAGTTCATAAAAATTCACACTGCTCTGCTGAAAGAGGTTATGGGTTAGAATCCCAGAATGGAGTTGGCATTCTGCTCCCCTGTCAGTTTCCTACAATTCAAGGTGAATTCTTTCCCATGCTTAAATATTCTCTTAATGGCAACATGCAGCATAAAGAGATGGTGAAATCACTGGAGACACACACGCATGTGCACACACACACGCATGTGGACACAAGTGGCTGATCTCTTCTTAACTGCAGCTAAGGCATGGACATGATGCTTAAAATGGCATTATTGAAGCAATGCTGGGAAAATGTATTTCTGTCTGTTTCTCTCTCTGAATCACTTTAGAAACTCTCAGTCTTTCCTCAGAACCCACTCTGGCACTTCCAACTGTGGAAGACAGCCACAGAGCCACAGCTCCTACAAAGATTTGCAGTACCCCTAGATAGTTTAAGTTTTACAAAGTTAAAATTATAATGTGCTGAATAAGAATTCAGGCTTTCAGGCTTTTTGATAAAAAAATATAAGTCAAATGTCACAAAGTTTTAAAGGCCCTTTCATTGATTTTTTTGAGCATATATTTCATGCTCTCACAATTGATCATAAGATGTTACTATAAACACTGAAATAACCCATTCCTTTCTATTTCATTTCTCAAAAGACTTTATTTACTTATTTATTTTTAGACAGAGGGGAAAGGAGAGGGGAAGAGTAGAAGAAAAATATCAATGTGTGGTTGCCTCCAGCACACCCCCTACTGGGGGCCCAATGTGGACTGGCAACCCAGGCATGTGCCTTGACTGGGAACTGAACTGGTGACCCTTTGGTTCTCAGGCTGGTGCTCAATCCACTGAGCCACACCAGCCAGGGCCAATAACACTAATTCTATTTTTAATGTATTCAGGCTGGAAAAAATACACTAAAAATATAGAAAGCCTTCACAATTCTAGCTTCTAAACTTAGGAGAATGCTAACTTTGACTTAGTGTGCACAAATGAGTTAATTTTACTCTAGTTTAAAATATAAATGTGCAAACTAAACTCAAAGCAGGAGGAAGGAAATAATAAAGATTAGAGCAGAAATAAATGAAACAGAGAACCAGGAAATAATGGAAAAGATGAACAGAACTAAGAGTTGGTTTGTTGAAAAGATTAACAAAATTGACAAAGTTTTAGCTAGACTGACAAAGAAGAGAAAGGACTCAAATCAATAAAAATATAAATGAAAGAGGAGAAATTACAACTGATATCACAGAAATATAAAGGATCATGGGAGACTACTATGAGCAACTATACACAAACAGGCTGAACACCATAGAAGAAATGGATAATTCTTAGAAACATACAGGCTACCTGACTAAATTATGAAGAAATAGAAAATCTGAATAGAGCCATACTGAGTAAAGAGATTGAATCAGTAATCAAAAACTTCTCAACAAAGAAGAGCCCAAATGGTTTCACTGGTGTATTTTATTAAATATGTAAAGAATTAACACCAATCCTTCTCAAACTCTTCCAGAAAATTCAAAAGGAGGAAACACTCCCAAACTCATTTTGTGAGGCCACCACTACCATTATACCAAAGTCAGATAAGGACACCACACACACACACACAAACTATAGGTCAAAATCCTTAAAAAATGTAGATGCCAACTGTCTCAACAAAATAGTAACAAACTGAATTCAGCAGCAGATTAAAAGGGTCACATAGTATAATCAAGTGAGATTCATCTCTGGGATGCAGGGCCGATTCAACATATATAAGTCAATAAATCAGACATGTCACATTAAGAGAATGGCACATAAAAATCATGTGATCATCTCAACAGATGCAGAAAAAGCATTTGACAAAATTCAACATCCACTCATGATTAAAAAAATAACTCTCAACAAACCAAGTAAATATAGAACATACATCAACATAATGAAGACCATATATAGCAAGTTCACAGCTAGTATCATATACTCAGGGGTATAAAATTCATTTTCATTGGGGGCCATATCAGCCTTGAAGTTGCCTTCAAAGGCTGAATGTACATTTAGGACTGTATAATTGTAAGTATTCCTTAACTAGGGGCAAGGAGCTCAGCACTGCCGCCAGGTAGAAACAAGGTGCTGGGCCGGATAAAACAAGGTGGAGGGCTGGATTCGGCCCATGGGACTTTTGTTTGCCACCTGTGATATAAGTGGTGAAAGGTTGAAAGTTTTCCCTCTAACATTAGAATAAGACAAGGGTACACACTCTCACCACTCCTATGCAACATAGTACTGGAAGGCCTAGCCAAGCAGTCAGTCAAGAAAAAAGATAAAAAGAATTAAAATAAAAAAGGAAGAAGTAAAGTTGTCTTTATTTGCAATGACATAATTTTATGTTTACAAAATCTTAAAGACTCCATCATAAAACTGTTAGATCCAATCAACAAATATAGTATTTTCTAGAGGATGAAAAATTAGCATACAATTATCAGTAATATTTAATAAATTATCTACGAAAAGAATTAAAGAAAATTATTCTACTTACAATAGCATGAAGAACAATAACATACTTAGGAATAAATTTAACCAAGAAGGTGAAAGATCTCTACACTGAAAACTATAAACCACTGATGAAAGAAATCAAAGAAGAAACAAATACATGGAAAGCTATCCCATGTTCATGTACTAGAAAAATTAATATCATGAAAACACCCACACAACCCAAAGCCATCTGCAAATTCAATGCAATTTCTATGAAGATTCCAATGGCATTTTTATACAAAAAAAACCCTAAAATTTATATGAAACCACAAAAGACCCTGAATAGCAAAAAAAAAAAAAAAAAAAAATCCTAAAACAAAAGAACAAAGCAGGAGGCATCATACTTCCTGATTTCAAGCAACATTATAAAGCAACAGTAATCAAAACTATGGTACTGGCACAGAAGCAGACACATAAACCAATGAAACAGAATCAAGAGCCTAGAAATAAAGTAATGAATATATAGTCAACTAATATTTGACAAGGGAGCCAAGAATACTCAATGAAGAAAATACATTTTCTTCAATAAACAGTACTGGGAAAATTGGATATTCATATGCAAAAAATGACAGGAGATGCCTATCTTACACCATTCAAAAAATTAACTCAAAATAGATTTCTACTTCTAGTCCCCAGCAGAGTTCCCAATTTAAATTTGCTGCTGTCTCCCAGTCATCTGTATATCCAAAACTGAATTCATTATCTTTGATTTCAAACTTGTTCTCCCTTGCCTATTCTCTATTGGAGTGAGCAGTGATATAATCTATTCAGTTACTTAAGAAGAAATCTTGGATGTTTTATTCTTTCTTCCCTTTTACAAACATTCCATCAAATACCAGGTATTTTTGGTTCTACCTTCTTATTGTCTCAGGAATCCGTAAGTTGTCTACACCCTTAGTACCATAGCTCTTGCACGGAGGAATTCACACGGAGGAATTTGCTTGCCTAGTCAATGTATCCACATGGGCCAGCCCAGTGTTTCCCTTCCCAGGACAGTGTTGACGAGGGGTGCCCACTCCAAGTCTCCACCCTGAGCCGAGCAGCCCCGACCTGTTCACACTCTGACTCAGAAATTGCACAGGCCTGCACTTCACCTCCTCCTCTGCCTTGGGTCAGCTGGGCCAGGCTCCTTGACTCTTTCAGTTCTGGTTACCTATATACAAATGAGGTGAAAACTATACCCCCAGACCAAAAGTGGTCTCTGCGGTGACATTTCAGTGACACCCCGGTGGATATTTATCATTGCCAAGTTAGAGAATTGTAGCATTTTAGACCCCATAAAGACCTTAGGTGTATTAATGTTCATTTCCCTCATGTGATATTAAACATCCTTTTATTTTTTTTAAATTGTGATTTTTGGAGGTTGTGACTTGCTCAGATATTCTGTTGAGGACTAGAAACTAGCTTTCTTGCTCTGAATAGCTGGTCTCATACGTATGTCTTATCTTGCCAACTAAATAATAAAAATCTGTAAAGATAAAGACCATATTTGAAATTACTTCTGGATCCCATAAATTGTATTCCCAGAAAAAGAACATAGAAAATGTTCTTTTTTATTTTAAAATGCAAAAAAAAATTATAGTTTTTCTGTTTTTCTTTGATGCTGTTTAAAATGTGCACCATAATTTTAGATGATCCGAAGTGTTTATCAGTTGTTTTAAGAGAACACAGAAGATGAGAGTGACCTCCATAATGTATGGGAGAGCACGTTTCTGATGGATTTGTGGTTATGTGAAGTCCCTTTAAAACATCTCTGGAATCGATGTTTTTTATGTTCCTAGTGTTTTATCCACTAAAGAAATGCTTTTATTTTTTTTCCTTCTGGACGGAGTAAAATTATTTTCTTTTTTTATTATGAAAAAATGTTGGCAGTTTTCCTTAGAACTGATACATATTAAAGTACCTTTAGTTGTTAGCCCTTTGATGGGTAACTAGTTTAATGACATCTCCATCTTTAAGTAAAATGTTTCTTTTCCCCTCAAGAATAACTTTGTAGCACCCTGCAACGTGAACTGAAACACAGTAATCACTAGTTGTTCCAAAATAGGAAGAAGACAGTGACTAGGTTATCATGGTAACTGTCGTCTATGAGAATGTGATCAGAATGAAGGTAAAGCGATTCAAGGTTGTACAAAAGTTTTCAGAAACACAGATGATATGCCTTTTGAAACAGTGGTAAAGAACAAAACACTTTGACAAGGACCAGATTTCATGACTACAGTACAGTGGATACCTGCCAAAATGCCTGTGTTACAAGGATCCCTGGTATAGACTTTTTAGGTAAAATAGTAGGTATTTTATTAGTTTGTTTCACACTAATGCTTTAGGTGCTCTTGGAGCTGTAACAATCTGGTTGACACTAATATAGTTTCTACATCTTGATAGTTTTATTTCTTTTTCCATTCTTGATTTTAGGGCTGAAAATATGGAATGATGTATCCAATAAAATAAAAGTAACACATTGATCAATTAAGATCATCTTGGTGAATTGCCTATTTACTATATAATTTGACTCTAAGACTTTGTTCAGATCTCACTATCTCAGTGAGACTTCCTCTGATCACAGCACTCAATACTGCAGCCTGCAGCTTCTTCCTGGTGCTCGTGATCTCCCATTATAGGCCCTGTTATTTTTTTCATATTTCCCTTAGCACTCAACATCTTCTTACTATACCATACAATTTACTCCTTATGATGCTTATCATTTCTCTCCCCACTGACATATCAGTCCAAGAGGGCAGAGGTGTCTCTGTCTCTTGTCCAGTGGAATAATGCTGTTGCTACAACAGTGCCCAGCACACGGGCTGTGTTCAGTGATATTTGCTGAATAAAAGAATAAATACATCGACAGATTATTTTTATGAGTACCACCGTCATTATATAAAACCAATGAATGATTATAAACCCCATCGTAAATTCCATGAAGTTCTTCTATATTACAAGAAATTGTTATATTGGATTTGTTGGGAAAATTATACCTTACCATATAAAAATGAAAGCATCTTTTCTGTAATTGCCCCTCAAATACACTATGGTATCCTCCCCAAGTCCATTGTCCCTCTGTTGTCTACTTGACCACATTTCATAATTTTTACAGTGTCATCTGGTTGTTAGAATGATTGCATTCCAGTTTTTGAGATGCAGTCCTATTTATCTTAAAACTTCCAAGTCAAGCCTGACTCAGTACTCTTCCGCTTCCCCCAGCACAGGCTTAACCTCTGGCTGCAACACTTGGCTCTGAGAGCAGGAGAGCCTCACTCTGAATATCTCCCCTCCCCTTACCCCTTGCTTTTATGCAACAGACTCTAGGAGATTGGGCCCGGCTGGTTTGAGGAAGAATGATAAAAACTTATGGCTCCATATTCTCCTGAGCAAGGCTGTAGGATTTGGGGTGTTTCTGTTTCCATAGCTGACATTGAGTAGCCATCCAGTGCCCTTTGTGGGCAGGCAACCAGACCCTAGCTCTCCTTGGCACATGTGGACTATTCAGGGGGCCTGCAGAGGCTCTTCCTGCATAGCTCCCTGGCATGGGAGTCTGTTTCCCGTTGCCCGCAAAGAGTCCACCTTTCTGCTGGTGTCTGCTTGCCCACTGGACAGATTCTGGATAGGTATCGGTGAGATCAAGACTGAATAACTACAGTTTCTGCAGTACATTTTTTAAAACTTGGTAATGTCAAACTTTTGATAGAGTGTCTTCTATGTCCTAGACTAGGAGACCAACCAGCTCATGCTTAGCCATGGTAATGATGCAGTAGACCGAAACTGAGAAAAGTATTCAGGTAATTTTTATAACTCATGATAAACAAGCTTGTGTCAAATCACATCTCTAATTATGTTTGATGATCTTTTCCCTTGGCACATATTAGTTCAGTGAGATTAGAGAGAGACCAGGAATATGTCCAAATTTAAAAAATAATCCCAGGATTAACAGATATGTGAAAAATTGAGAACTGATAAAAAAAAATCTTGCCCATCTTATTTTATCGGCTGGGAAACTGGTTGACCTGAGCTGCAAACTGTAAGCAGATTTACTTCTAAAGGGTCAGTCGTCTCCACGTCTTAAACTCAGATTCTGTTGGTAGCGTCTTCTCTAAAATTTAGAGACGTCCCTCCCGGCTCTCCTCCCTCAAATAATCTATATATTATTAACTTTTGTCTACACTGTTGTTTTAAGATAAGAACAGATTTCGAAACATCACATGTTGGAGTTAAATAGTGAGGATGTGGGTCCCCAGGGGCGCCAGCAGCAACCCCACGGTGTGCACAGTGCGCATGTGGGGCATGTGTGTGCAGATGTGTGTGTGCACACACCTGTTCCATCAGCACATTTCTGGAAGTGCAAGAGCTTCTTCTGAGACTCTGATGTGCTTGTGTGTTCACTGGTCCTTTTTTCCAGAGCTGTGAAATGCATCATCACAGAATTTTTAATATTGACATTGAAATTTCTTATCAGATGAGAAACATAAATGTCAGTTTTGCCACAGAAAGATTTATTCACTTCGAATTCTGGATACTTAATGCATATATAAAGCATTATATTTTATATTTACCATGTAGCTCAGATACATTAGTTTTGGTGTTGAAAATGCGCGTTTTGGATTGATGATTTTTTTCCTTAAAAAATTTAGCTTTTAATGTTAAATTACTAAAGATGTTTTTAATTTTTATACATAATACCCTATTAAAAATTTGTTTGCCACTAGAGTGGGACTTAACAACTATAGTAATATTATATATTAATTAAGAAAGAAAGTCCACCTCCCCAGGGGGGTGGGCTGGGATGGGAGTGGGGGACAGAAAACTGTACTTGGACAATAATTAAATTAAAAATAACAAAGAAAGTAAAAAAGAAAGAAAGTCAAACTAAGTATAGGCAATTTGACAGATGCAGAAGATAGGGATTGAAAGCAACATTTCAGAGCAGCGCTCTCTTAGGGACATTTAAATGACAATGCTCACACCCACTGTCCTGCACATATGTTGAAATAAATCTATAATTGACAAATTGTGTCCCATGTTGATAGGAAGAATCTAAAATAGTTTTGGAGAATAGTGCCATCTTTGTAGGAGGAGGTGTCAAATGTCTCATCTTCATTTAACAGTCCCCATGCCAAAAACAAATTAATTCCTAATGCCCAGTTACTGATAGGGGCAATACCTGTCAGTGGGGTGACAGAGACTGACACAGTAATTTTCTAAGGTTGGTTATGCAACACACGGTTTTAGGAGAGACATCAAATCGTTAGTCTTCAGAATCCCCCCAATAATTTGCATGTATCAATAAACAATTCATTTGATGATGGCAGAGTAGTTTATGTGATTCTAATATTAGAACATGAAGTCAAAGGTTTTTACAGGAAAAAAAATGTACTGCTTTATAGTATGGCAACTATACAGACTTATAAATAGACTCTTTTGTCTCCTTGAAAAAAAGCTGACATGAGATTTAAATGATGTGCATTTTTTTCTCTCCTAGCAATGAAAGACACACCAACAACAAGATCAATAAACCCCCAAACAAAAGCCCTCTTCACAAATTTTGAGCATCATCTACAGCTTTATGTGGGGAAAGATACAGTCTCCATTCTTGAGCGATTCAAAGATTCAAATGGTTCTAAGCTAAATTACAGCCCTGAATGCATATTGGCGAAATGAGATGCTGATCCATTTGCACACTAATGTGCTATTTTTAAGTCATGCATCATAGCATCTTCAAAGAGGCCTGTCATAATTATGATGGATTAGACTGCAGAGTCAGTCCTAGATGCAGTAATTGTTTCACAGATGCTGCCGATGTGACTTGAATTCATAATAAATTACTGTCAGAGAGGTGGGAGAAGGAGCAAAATCATATACCAAAGGAAAACTGTACTGGCTAAAACCTGCTTTGGTCTTAGGAAACCTGAACATTAAAAGGCCAGTATTTTCAACTTAGGTAAACATGCATAAAAGCATGTTCATAAAAGCATTCCTCTGACATGGAGGATGAAGGTTGACATGCTTGACATTTTTCAAGTTCTCAATCGCTGCCTCAGTCTCTCTCACAGCTTATGAAACATTATTCTGGAGCATTAGCTGAAATCATAGACTGACCATAAAATGTATTATGGCACGCAATTCTATTTATATCACATTACCTGGTTATAATTTGACCTTTGGAATTTCCAAGAATATTGTGGTATTTATAGCTGACTGAATTACTCTTTCGGGTTCCTTAGAAGGCCATAATTTATGGAAATATTAGAATAAAAGGATAAACATGAATAATATGACATAGTCGTACCTAAATTATGATATTTTAAATTGTGATTTAATTAACATCTGTCATTAGGTAAATTATTTTTAAAACTGCCTCTTTAGGCTTTAAAAAAAGGCTGAAGCTGGTTTTCAAATTTGACTGTTACAATTTTTTCATTCTTAAAGTTTGTCACTTTGTTGCCTTTTTGATATACCTATTATAAGAAACCTTACATTGTACCATTTAATCAAAAACCCTGTGTGTGTATGTATACATATTATTTTATGTATACAACAATAAGCTACTTACTGCATTTTGGTTAGCAGTGGTAACTGTTACAGTAAAGCATATAAACACATGCCTTAACTTTTCCTAGGTTGAGTTCAAGTCGTTTGTTGAATATTCTTAGTTTTTAAAATGTACCTCAAGGAGTTTTTTACATCGTCTTCTCTGGACTAGATGACAACTGGTACATATTTGACTCAGGGCACTAGTCCTCCTGCCTCAGGGATGTTGATGGATATGTTTGATGTAAGTTCATCGTCATCCTTTTAAAACTAACTTTGACTTAGTGAGTCATGTAAGGAATGAATTTCACCAGAGATTCGGGTTGATGGTGTGCAGACCTGACACCTGGAGGTGCTTTCCCCCTCTCCTCTGCTCCAGCTGCACTGGAACAGCCAGGGCCTTCGTGAATTCATAGTGGAGGGTGGTGCAGGCCCGTCCGTCTTTGCCTTTGCTGCGTGCGCTCCTTAGCACTTGCAGGCAGCGGGGATTCCGCTCGTGCTTGACTGAGGAGCTATGACTATGAACTTCACAAATGAACTAAGGCACATTGAGCTCCAACTCTCTCAATGACATTATCTGCGGAGATTTATTAGTTGTCCTCAAATATTTTAGAGAAAAATCATAAGCAACCCAGTTCTGATTAAAGAGTACTCTAGAAAAGGGGCAAAGAAGGGATCAGAATAACTTTGTGGCTACTTCAGATTCCATGTACTACAGGTAACATTTTCTTTTTAATCCTAATGCACACAAAGAAATGGTACCTTGATGAAATAACATGCAGAATACTCTTAAACATAATAATTATCACAAGCCCACAAACATTTAACTGGGATATTTTATTTTTTCATCCTAAGCCTGAAAAACTCAAATATTGGCTAAATTTGACTTACTAACAAAATAAAACCGAATCCCTGAATTGTACCTTTTTAAAAGTATTATGTGGCAGGAAGTGCTTCTATGAAATTGCTGGTCTAGCCCCTGTGAGAGTAATTATTTTGTTGCCTAACCTTGAGCAAATTGCTTGGTTTTTACATCTATAAAATGGGAGAATGGAACTAGATATTTTTTTATACTATGAATGTTTTATACATTGTTAGGTTCATTATCATCACATATTATCATTTATTTTGAATATGTTATTTTAAAATTTCTTAGCCTTCCAGAAGTTTAAAATACTGTCTAGCAATTCTGTGAGCAAGAGCTCTTTGTCCAGTACTGTTCAGGAGATTATCAGGAAAACTACCAAAATAATGTGGCATGCATTTGATCTCAGGGAACTTTCATTTTCTTGGCAAAAAAAAAAAAATAGTATGATCGATATTTTGGTAGCTCTAACAGCAGTGTGCTCAGAACCAGCTCACAGCACTTTGCAGGAGCAGATTGTGAAGGTTTCAGGAATTTTGTGACTGGAAGTTGATTAGCCTGATATCAGCCATGCCCCATAAGAGCATCACTTAAAAAATATGTTAACACTTGCAATTTATTTTTAAAAAATTTTTATTGTTGACACTACTACAGATGTCCCCAGAACCCCCACCCCGACTCCCACCTTAGCCCATCTCCATCCATCCCCTACGCCTCCTTCCCTCTGGCCATCACCACACTGTTGTCTGTGTATGTGGGTTATGCATGTATGTTCTCTGGCTAATCTCTTCATCTCTCATCCATTTCCTTCTCCCTTCTCCCCCTCCCCTTTGACATCTGTCAGTCTGTTTCATGTCCATGCCTCTGCTTCCATTTTGCTTTTCAGGTGTTTTTTTCCCCATTAGATTCCACATATAAATGAAATCATGTAGTATTTGTCTTTTTCTGACTAATTTCACTAGCATAATAATCTCTAGGTCCATCCATGCTGTCACAAAAGGTAAGATTTCCTTATTTTTTACAGCCCCGTAGTACTCCATTGTGTAAATGTATCACAGTTGTTTTATCCACTCATCTACTGATGGACACTTGGACTGTTTCCAGATCTTGGCTATTGTAAATAACGCTGCAGTGAGTATAGGGGAGCATATATTCTTTCAAATTGGTGTTCTGGATTCTTACGATATATTCCCAGGAGTGGAATTGCTAGGTCAAAGGGCAGTTCCCATTTTTTTTAGTTTTTTGAGATAACTCCATACTGCTTTCCACAGTGGCTGCACCAGTCTGCATTCCCACCAATAGTGCAAAAGGGTTCCCCCTTCTCCACATTCTCGCCAGCACTTGTTGTTTGTTGATTTATTGATCATAGCAATTCTGGCAGGTGTTGATTTATTGATGATAGAGAGTCTGGCAGGTGTGAGGTGATTTCTCATTGTAGTTTTAATTTACATCTCTCTGATGATTAGGGACATTGAACATTTTTTCATGTCCTCTTTGGAGAAGTGTCTGTTCAGGTCCTTTGCCCATTTTCAATTAAAGTTTTTGTCTTCCTGGTGTTGAATTGTATAAGTTCTTTGTATATTTTAGAAATTAATTCCTTTCCAGATGTACCATTGGTGAATATGTTCTCCCATACAGTGGGTTCCTTTTTCATTTTGTTGAAGGTTTCTTTTGCTCTGAAGAAGCTTTTTAGTTTTATGTAGTCCTGTTTATTTATTTTTTTCCTTCATTTCCCTTGACCTCAGACACATATTGGCAAAAACATTACTATGAGAGATTTCTGAGATTTTACTTCCTTTGTATTCTTCTAGGATTTTTACGGTTTCATAATTTACATTTAAGTTTTTTATCCATTTTGAGTGTATTCTTGTGTATCATGTAAGTTGGTGATCTAGTTTCTTTTTTTGCGTGTACCTGTCCAATTTTTCCAAAGCTGTCTTTACTCCATTGTTCATTTTGAAAACGTAACTAAAGGCTGCACCGTGAAGTTACACTGACACCATGAAGACTATCCCTGGGCGACGACCAGTCACCCTTCTCAGGTCTGCCAAGGACTCTTCTGCTTCGGCTTTTGCATATCCACTTTGGAACGCTTTTCAGAAAAAATTAGTGCCTTACTTTTAATTAACCAATGTCTTCTTAGGTGAATCGTTGTCCCTATTGTAACACTGAGTATCATTCTAAAATAAAAATTCTTTCTCCTGATTTTTATATTTACATTTTTATTTGGCATAAATTACCATATACAAACCTCCAAGCAACTGAATATTCAATTGCATCAGAAAATAGTATCTGGATTGGTACTATAAATTATATTAAACATTCTCAGGTCTAGAAAAGCAAAGGGTATTTAATATAAATATCAAAAAATAAATATAAGAATTCAAATTATTTCTGATACCAGTCACTTTATTAGAGCAGATGTGAATGAATGACAATTCTATATCTTAGTTCTCCATCTCTGAGAGCAAAAGCAATGTCACACAAATATATCTTGATAGGAAAAGTTACATCCATTTGAATAGCAGTTTAAATTTGGAAAATTTTTCTTTCCTTAAATTTGTAGAAATAACTTATGAACTCTATTTCAGTGGTTAGTAGATGGATAGCTATAAGGATTGTCTTGGAAGATTTTTTTTTTGTCTTATACACAAATCATTGACTTTATGTAAGCTTGAAAAAACCAGGTATAAATAACACTGTAAAAATTACAGCATGAAAGCTTCCTCAATATTTCTATAAGGAACAAAATGAACAGGTCTCATTTCTCTTTTTTATTAAAAATAATGCTTGCTAATGTCAGCAGGAAAGGACTAGGTGATTGAAAGAATGCTGTGCGAATAGGTTACTGGACCATGTAACATTCTGGGATATATACACATGAAGTATGGTTTAGGACATATTAAAGTCAAAGAAAGATTTTTTTCTCCCTCTGAAAGGACACTTTATTGGTTTAAATTTTCTGAATCAGAATCATAGGTTAATAACAGATATTCCTCAAATAACAAATTATTCTTGTCCTAAAATGGAAAGATATATCATTTTCCTTCCTTCCCTGAAAAAAATCAAACATTCGACTTTCCAGATCTCATAGTTGTACTCAGTAAAGGAATTGCTGTCACAGACAGAACAGTTCTGACAATTGATGTAAATTAGTGCTTGGATGTGGGCATTGCATTTACAACTCCATATTAAAACAGATTTCATTTTAAGTCACTTTCATTTCTTCTCAGGAGCAATTATTTTGCCCATAAAAGATCCACAAATTCCACCTATTGTAACTGTGCCTTTGACACTTTGAAGGATGTCCAAATCCTGTGGGATGCACCATAAGGGAATAAAAGCGCTGAAGATGTTTTATATTTAGGAAATTGAGTAGGACATCATGCATTGTATACAGAGCAGGCATGTTTTATGTAATACATGACATAAATACACAGGTGCGTGTATGTTAAATACCTGTTGATTAGTATGTTTGTGAGTTGATTTTACAGTTGCCAAAAGAAAACTTGTTGCTGTAGTATTTGGAAATCTAATTGATCTAATCTATGCTTATTTCTATGCTTAATTTTTGGTTTTGGAGAATCATCTTACATCATAGCCTGCAAATCAATTTTTATGATTCTGGAACCTAGAATTTTAAGGAGTTATTGATGATTAAGAGTATTAGTCTAGTTTAGAGGTGTCCAATAAATTGTGACATAAGCCACAGAATGGGATTTTAAGTTATTCAGTACGCACATTAAAACAAGTAAAAAGAAACAAGTGATATTAATTCAATGATGTATAATAATAAATTCAAAAAAAGTACACTGCATTTCACCATGTACTGGTTTTGAACATTCAATTCTTTTCTTTTTTGGCCCTCACTAAGGTCTCTAAATCCCAGTGCGCATTTACACCTGGGATCATCTCAGGGTGCACTGACCACATACCAGGGGCCCACCGCCAGTGTGACAGGTAGTTGTGCATATGCGGCCCATCTCTTAATATTAATATTTGGAAGCAAGGAGTTCTCACAGAAATAAATACATCACTTGGCTCTGTTTTTTCTTTTATTCCATGGGAATTATGACTTTTTTATTTGTCTTATTTACTAATGAATATACATGCTTAAAGGTTACAGAAACAACAAGCAGTTCAGAGCAGTCTCCCTCTGAGTGCTCCTCTCCAGCCTCCCCAGCCCTTTTGCTGGAGGCAAAGCACTGGTACCAGCTTGCTGGATATTCTCCCAGGGCTGACTTTGTACTTATTTTTGTAAATGTACAGGTGTGGCATTCTTATACAGACTGTTCTCCAGCTTGTTTTATTTCATTTAATTACTCGGAAATACTTTTATCTAAAAACACAGATTGTTTCTTTTTGCTATTGAAAAAGATTGTGCATACATCATTTAACACATATATGAGCATACTTGTTAGATAAGTCATTAAAGCTAAAGGGTCAAAAAAGTTTCTTTATTCAAAAACATTTATTTGCAAATATATAGGCACTCCTGTGTTCATTGCAGCATTATTCATGGTGACCAAGACATGGTGATAATTTAAGTGTCTTTTGACAGAGGACTGGATAAAGAACCTGTGGTACATACATACATACAGTGGAATACTACTCAGCCGTGAGAAAAGATGAAATATTGCTATTTGCCACAACATGGACGGACCTTGAGAATATTATGCTAAGCAAAATAAGCTTAGTCAGGAAAAGCTAAGAACCATGTGGTTTCACACATCTGTGGGATATAAAACTGAAACTCGTAGACACAGACAATGGTATGGTGGTTATCAGAAGGAAGAGGGTGGTGGGGTGAGGCTCAGGTGGTAAGGGGGCCAAGTATTTGGTGACAGGAGATGATTCAATTTTGGGTGATGGACACACATGCAATATACAGATCATGTATCATACATAGGTACACATGAAATCTATATGATCCTATTAAAGTTCCTTGAAATTCTACAGATATTGTTAAGTTGCTCTTCCTGATATTAATATTAATTTTGACTCCTAGAAACCATGGGCAAGGGAGGATCGTTTCCCTGCATGCTGGCCAACATTGTGTATTATCAAACTTAGATCTTTGTCAATTTGAGAAAACTAGTATCTTGTTGCAGTTTTAATTTGCATTTTTATGAGTGATACTGGATATATTTTTATGTGGATATATGTTTAAGAGCTATTTGCATCTCATTTTCTGTAAACTGTCCATGTCCTTTGCTCATTTTTCTATTGGATGATTAGGTTTTTCTTTGTCAGTTTGTATGAGTTTTATATATTAAGAAAAGTTTTATGTGACTTTTAGCTTTGCTTATGGGTCACTTTTTGCATGCATAAGTTTTACTGAACTTTCTACTGTTTTCTGTCTTTAAGGTTTGTGCCACAAAGGACTTAGCCAGTCATTAGGTAATTTTCTTAATGTTTCTTAGACTACATTTAATTGGTCAGGGGAGATATTTTTCATATTCAACTTTTAAAATCATCTAGGATTCATTTTAGTATAGGATGTAAGTGGTAAATTCAACTTTATCATTTTTTCAGAAGACTATCCAGTTGTTTCAATATCACATTTATTTGAAATGTCATTATTACCTCAAATAATATTTCTGTTTGTATCTATGTCTGCACATTCTGTTCAATTCCATTGGTCTTATTAACATTCTCTTACCTGTCAGTGTGCAAGCACACACTGTTGGAAGTATGGTAGTGCTAGTTTTTTTTTAAGTTTCTTTTAAATTGGCTACTGCCCTGTCCAGGCCCCAGTGTGATTCTTTTTCAGGTTATTTCTAGCCACCGAGTTTGTTTCTCTCCATGAACTTTAGCGTCACCTTCTTTAGTTCCTCAAAACAGTCTGCCAGCATTTCTACTGAGAATGCATTAAATGAAGAGATTAAATTAACAACTCTAAAAGAACATATATCTTTCTACTTGTTTTAAACTTATATTCAAATAGGTCTTCTATATTTCTTTTTAAGGGCATTCTAGTGTTTTATAATTTTTTATCACTGCATTTTTTCCACTAAAGTTTCTGGCTGGTTGTTGCTTTTATACACCAAGACTACTGATTTTTTTTCTTCAACTACTTTACTGAATTTTCATCAGTTCTAACAGTTTTGTGGTTAATTCTCGTGGTTGACCAGTGTGCACTCTTATTATCTGCAAATAATGATAACTTTAGTGTTGCTTTCCAGTGCTAGTATCTCACTTTTTTTTCCTCTGTTTTTTCTTGGTTGGTAAGCGATGGGTATATTCATAGAGCTTCTTTAATAGCCCAAAGGCTAAGTAGTCTTGGTTTTTTTTTTGTTTACATTCTTAAAATAAATGTAATGGGAACAACTGTGACAAAATAAAGCATGCCCATATTATGAACAGGGCAGCACTCACTAATGGGTCATTTGTGGTTTTTAGTGCCCATTTCTCTCTACTTATTCTATCATTTGGCCTTTGAAGTCTCCATCAGTATTGGTCTCAAAATGTTTGAATAAATGAATGAATGAAGAAATGATCATAAGATGAGCACAATTACATCAATGTAGTGAATCTAACTGGATGGCTACTTTATACTAAACACAAACATGAACAGAGTAGAATATTCTTAAGTTTATAGTGCAGAAAGAGTAAATAAAGTATAATCGAGTATGATATGTTTAGTGGTAGACCATATGAAAGCTACAGAAACAGCACAGAAATGGGAATGATTAATTATCTTGGAAAATCAAAGGAGTAATCGCAGGGGATATGATATCTGAGACAGTATTAGAGGGATGGCTTAGGGATCCTCTTATCTGGGCATTCTGGGCAGACAAGACAGCAATCACAGAGGTCTGAAAGAGCTTACTGTGTATATTTATAAGATGTTCTTATGGTTGTACTCTAAACTGTGAGAGGAAGTTAGAAGAAAGAACAATAGAAATCTGCATGCAAAAACCATTTATATTAGGATTCTCAATAGAAGTGGATGACCAGGCCCTGGAAAAGAACATAGATTCACCCAGAAAGGGCATGTTATAAACTACGCTTTTCATCACTGGTCCATCACTTGGGACATTAACTGGAAAGGGAATGTACCTTATCCTTCAGGTGTGTTTGGGTAAAAGAGTTTGAGAACTACTAATGCAGACAATATAAAGCCAGTAAAGTGTGTTCAAGGGGGTATGACATCGTATTCGCATTTTAGAACCTTCCCTTTGATAACGGTTTCAAGGATCCTTGGGGACTGGAGAGAGGACAGGCTGGGCCAGGGGGAAACTCTTTAAAAAGCTACTGCAATTGATAATGAAGCAAGATAATGTAAATCTGGCTACCAAGTGGCAGTGAAGAAAACTCCAGGAATTCATAGGAAATGGAATTGGCAGCTTAGCAAGTGACTGGCTATGTAAGGTGCTAGAGGACAGAAAGGAAGTAGTCTTTCTAGGTCACTCTTAGCATTTTTGACATAAAGAATTATGGGAAGGAAGTTCATGATATTTACTGATGCAGTTTGAACTTCCCGCATTAGCTGGAGATTTTGATCATCTTTGTCCTGCATGACCATAAATATTTCACATTTGCTGAGAAAACAAAAATAATCATTTTTTGAGTCACTACCAGTTGTCACTCTGAAACATGAAGATGGGTATCACAATTTGCTATGTCTAGGAATTCCAGTATTATTAATGACACGATTATTCTCTAAGATGCATTATTAGTGTTAGATGTGCATTAATGAATTTCAACTTTTGTTTCCATGCTCTTTAGAATTCACTTGGAGGGCAGCCTTGTGGATGGCCCCGAAGCAAGCCTGATGGAACAGGATAGAACCAACCATGTGGAGGGCAACAGACTAAGTCCATTCCTGACACCATCTCCTTCTCCCATTTGCCAGCCAGAACCTCTGGCTATAAAGCTCCAGAATGGAAGCCCTTTAACAGAGAGACCATATCCAGAAGTAAATGGAGACACCAAGTGGCAGTCTTTCAAAAGTTACTATGGAATACCCCATATGAAGGGACGCCAGAATAGCCGTGTGAGTCCGGACTTTATACAAGAAGGCAGAGGGTATTCCAAGTGTTTGCAAAACGGAGGAATAAAGCGCACAGTTAGTGAACCTTCTCTCTCTGGGCTCCATCAGAACAAGAAATTGAAACAAGACCAAAAGGCCAATGGAGAACGAAAGAACTTCGGGGAAAGCCAAGAAAGAAATCAAGACAAAGGCAGCAGTCAACCAGATGTCTCCGATGTGAATGATAAGAAAGAATCTGTCAGCTCTGTGGCCCCAGAAAATGCAGTTAAAGATTTCACAAGTTTTTCAACACATAACTCTAGTGGGTCTGAAAATCCAGAGCATCAGATTCTGAATGAGCAGGAGGGAAAAAATGCTAACTACCATGACAAGAACATTGTATTACTTCTTGAAAACAAGTCAGTGCTAATGCCTAATGGTGCTACAGTTTCTGCCTCTTCCATGGAAAACACACATGGTGAACTCCTGGAACAGACACTGTTTCAATATTACCCAGGTTGTGTTTCCATTGCGGTGCAGAAAACCACATCTCACATACATGCCATTAACAGTCAGGCTACTAATGAGTTGTCCTGTGAGATCACTCACCCGTTGCATACCTCAGGGCAGATCAATTTGCCACAGACCTCGAACTCTGAGCTGCCTCTGGAGCCAGCTGCAGTGGTGCCTGAGGCCTGTGCCGCTGATCATGTCAGCAAACCAGCTGCAATGCTAGGTACCCGTTCCTTCCAGAAACCAGAACAACAAAAATCAGTTTTTGAGATAAGCCCATCTCCTGCAGAAAACAGTAATATCCAAGGAACCACAAAGCTGGTATCTGGTGAAGAATTCTGTTCAGGTTCCATCAGCAATTTGCAGGCTCCTGGTGGCAGCTCTGAACGGTATTTCAAGCAAAATGAAATGAATGGTGCTTACTTCAAGCAAACCTCAGTGTTCACTAAGGATTCCTTTCCTGCCGCTGTAACACCACCACCATCGCGGTTGCTTCTTTCTCCACCTCCTCCTCTCCCAGAGGTTCCTCAGCTTCCTTCAGAAGGAAAAAGCACTCTGAATGATGGTGTTTTGGAAGAACACCATCACTACCCCAACCAAAGTAATTCAGCTCTTTTAAGGGAAGTGAAAATAGAGGGTCAACCCAAGGCACCACCACCCCAGAGTCCTAATCCATCTACACATGTGTCCAGCCCCTCTCTGACACTTCCAGAAAGGCTTCGGAATAGTTGTATGAATAAGGATGACATACGGACTCCAGGGACAATAACTGTTCCACTGTGTTCTGAGAAAACAAGGCACATATCAGAACATCTCAAGCCTAACCTACCAATTCTTGGTCGCAGTGCAGTTCTGCAGGACCACTGCCAGCAGTTGATGGGACACAAAGAGCAAGAGAGTCTGAAGGGTCAAGACAAGGAACAAATACAAGATCTGGTGCTCCCAACACAGCCCTACCTGAAACCGGGATGGATTGAATTGAAGGCCCCTCATTTCCACCAAGCAGAATCCCATCTAAAATATAATAAAGCATCACTGCGGTCCATTCTTCAGTGTCAGTCCAACTCCTCCAATCAAATGACCTCTAAACAATACACTGGAAGTTCCAATGTGCCTGGGGGGCTCCCAGGGCAAGCTTACATCCAGAAAATGATGCAGCCAGAGCAGAGGCCACAAAGGTACCAAGCTGAGATGAATCAAGGGCAGTCTCAAGGTACGGTGGACCAGAATCTCCAGTTCCAAAAACCCTCACTCCAGGTGCACTTCTCCAAGACAGACCCTTCATCTGAAACTCACATGCAGTCACTGTGCACCCCTAGATTTCATTTTCAACAAAGACCAGATTCCCAAACTGAGAAACTCCTGCCCTCGTCATTGAAGCAGCACTTGAACCAACAGGCTTCAGAGACTGAGCCATTCTCAAATTCACACCTGCTGCAACATAAACCTCATAAGCAGGCGGCACAAACACAGACATCCCAGAATTCACATCTCCCTCAAAACCAGCAGCAGCAGCAGCAAAAATTACACATGAAGAATAAAGAACAAATGCCCCATACTTTTTCTCATCCCCAAGGCAACAATGATCGGCAAAGAGAAGGATCGTTCTTTAGCCAGGTTAAAGTGGAAGGATGCTTCCATGGTGAAAATCAGTATTCAAAATCAAGTGAGTTTCAGACTCATAATATCCAAATGGGGTTGGAGCAGATACAGAACATGAATAGTAGAAACTCCCCCTATGGTCAGATCTTGAAATCAAATGCAAGCAAAGTACAGATTTCTTGTTCAAACAGTACTCATGTAGGTTCAGAGAATACAGAACAGACTAGAAATTCTGAACTTTTTGCAGGAAACAAGACTTCAAACTTGCATCACATGCAATTTTTTCCAAATAATGTGACCTCGAAGCAAGAGGCTCTTCACAGGTGCTTTCAAGAACAGGAACAGAAGCCTCAACAAGCGTCAGTTCTACAGGGATACAGAAGTAAAAACCAAGGTATATCTGGTCAACAAGCTGCACAACTTGCTCAGCAAAGCTACCTGATGCACAGCCAAGCGAATGCTTTTCCGGTGCCTGGCCAAGGAGGAAGTCACATGCAGACCCCTCCCCAAAAGGACATTCAAAAGCACGCTGCTCTAAGGTGGCACCTCTTACAGAGGCAAGAACAGCAGCAAGCCCAACAATCCCAAACTGAGTCTTGCCATAATCAGGCACACAGGCCAGTTAAAGTTGAACCAGGAACCAGGCCCCATGCCTGTATGCACCCCAAGTCAGCACAGCCAGAAAACAAAACATGGAAAAAGATAAGTAAGCAAGAGATTCCACCTCTGAACTGCGATAATATGCAGCAAAGGAGCATCCTTGAGACCATGGAGCAACATCTGAAACAGTTTCAGGTCAAATCATTATTTGACCATAAGGCCCTTACTCTCAAATCACAGAAGCAAGTAAAAGTTGAAATGTCAGGGCCAGTCACGGTTTTAACTAGACAGACCACTGCTGCAGACCTCGATAGCCACACCCCAGCTGCAGAGCAGCGGGCAACTCCTTCTTCAGAAAAGACACCAACCAAAAGAACAGCTGGTTCTGTTCTCAATAATTTTTTAGAGTCACCTTCCAAATTACTAGATACTCCTATAAAAAATTTATTGGATACACCTGTCAAGACTCAATATGATTTCCCATCATGCAGATGTGTAGGTAAGTGCCAGAAATGTCCTGAGACACCTGGTGTTTATCCAGAATTAGCAAATTTATCTTTAGAGATGGGATTTTTTTTTTCAGTTTGGCAGCAATTTGTAAAGGCTCATAAAAATCTGAAGCTTACATTTCTTGAAATTACAAATGCCTGTGCTGTGCAAGAAAAAAACTTCACTTACATTCAGTTTTTCCAAAATTTTAAAACAGTTGCAGTTGCGCATGCTCATTTTTCCTTGTATTCAAACTCTTTAAAATATAAAGGTATTTGTTTTATATTAATCAACTTTTAATTCTATATGTCATTTTCTGGAGAGACAGGCAATAGAAACATCTATTAAAATGAGAGAAGTAACTGCCATATGCAAACTAATGTAGAAGCTTTTCATAGTTTTTAATTCAAGGTTAAATTTATTAATAGTTTTACAAGGTTAATTTCTACATAAGAGAGAAATTATCTCCAGTCTTTGTGAGCTGGGAGAAATTGTAGTACTGAAGTTCTGAATATTCATGAAGTTGCCCTTTCTCTATTTATACACTTGAAATATTGTATGATTTCTATTCATTTTGATTCTATTTTCTCTTTAAAGTTTTACCTTTTAATAGAAAATATGTAATTTTTTAAACAAACACATTTTTGTTAAAATTCAATATATGAAATAGGTCTGTCAGTATAGGGAAACGTTTTGCTGATGAATGCAGATTTTATACACATATACTTGGAAATCTTAATTATAGCTACTCAGCTGAGGTGCACTAGAAAACATTTGAAAAGACAAATGTTAAGCTAGTGTGGCGAGTGGTCCACGCACCCCATGTTATTCCTCTTACAATGGGACACCCCTCATTTTATAGATGAATGCAGGGAGCATGCCTACTGGCCCTTTGTTTGTGGTGTTAGGTTGTTGGCTCACTGGGCTTGAGTGCCGTGCGTCATAGATAACATTAGGTAAGTTATATTCACCTCCACGCCCTTCTCCCATCACTCTAACCCTTCCCCCCTTCATCTTTTCATAGTTTGCAGGAACCTCTTCCTTTTACCTGACCCTTTACCTGACCTCCAGTATACTTTCTCTTCATAAATTGTTCTAAAGTATGTACAAATATGGGTCTGGATTCAGTGCTCTTTTTTAAAAAAAGAATAGTGTAATGCTGTGGACAGACAAGAGGAGAGAAAGGTGTCTTGACAGTAAACTAAGCAATCTCTTGGGGGTGGGATAGGACAGGAAATTTTATTTTTAATCATCTAACATTCAGGTAGCAGGCAGTATTTCAGTTAGCTGTAAAAAAATGTTTCAGTTTAAAAAATTGGGTTGTAGTTGATATTACATATAATATACTATAGTTCCCACACTGTTTTCTTTGTTCAGTTCCACATGTTTGGTCTAAAATAATTTCTTACCCCATATCTGAAATGTAATTTAATATATTTTTATCCAACAGCCAACATGTACCTATACTTAATTATTTTGCACATTTTCTAATAGATTATTCCATCAATTTACTCATCCAAAAGAAAAAAAATGTATAAAGTCACATTTAGGGCCCTTAATGTGCAGTTGGGGGATAAGTTTTGTGGATGTAGCCTTTATATTTAGTATAATTGAGGTCTAAAATAATAATCTTCTATTATCTCAACAGAGCAAATTATTGAAAAAGATGAAGGTCCTTTTTATACCCATCTAGGAGCAGGTCCTAATGTGGCAGCTATTAGAGAAATCATGGAAGAAAGGTAATTAACACAAAGGCACAGGGCAGATTAACGTTTATCCTTTTGTATATGTCAGAATTTTTCCAGCTTTCACAGAAAAAGCAGTAAACAACTGTAAATTGAGTGATTATTAGTAGCCTTAGCTATGCCAGGGTTGCCAACACGACCCGCTGTGCTATTCACCAGAGAGTCACAATATTTGACAGGACTAATAGCCTGCAGGCTGGCACAGGCTGCCCACTTCACACGGGTGCCAGAAAACCCCGGCGGGAGCAAGGCCCAGCCCGGCCTGCCTGCCAGGCGCAAGGGTGCTGGCACGGGCTGCAGAGGGAAGCCCACTCTGGCGCCCCCGTTGGTGATAAAGTGTCAAAGTGAACGAGGGGGAGGTGTGGTGTGAAATAGGAACCGTTGAGTTCGATTCACCTAGAGTTGTGAAGATGTAGTTATCTCTACGGAAGTTGTCCCTTAGTGTGAGCAGAGGGCGTGTGTGACAGACTCAGTAGAAATAGAGGCGTTCTATGTATAGCTGCATTTTCTTTTTTACTGTCAGTCACAGGTATGCAAGTATGTACCTGAACCCACACAGTTAAGAGTAAAATAATCAGTGCAGAGAGACTTCTGTATAGGGATCCACAGCCCTTGAGCTGTTGCTATGCTAGGGTGTCTTTTCTTTAAGAGGTAGGAGACATTCTGGGCAGCAAGGATATATTCCACATCGTTTTTGCCCCATTTCCAAATGATTTATTTCTAAATCAGTGTGCAGAAATTCACTAAATAATCACTTAGCATTTTTTTATCAACAGGTACTAAGTAGTACCTTGATCATAAGGGAAAGTATAGTCTATTTCAGAATTGCTGGATACTAGATATTTGCCAACTACATTTTTAAAAATGTGAGAGATTCTTTGAGAAAAAGTCTTAACTAAAATGTATTGATTCCCTAAATTTTAAAATAGCTAAAGTTAGTAAAGAGCAAAAACCAAATAGTATGTATCTTAGAAGACTGAATTTAGCAAACTTAAAAAAAAGTCTTGTTTTGTGAAATTATGTGTAAAACAAAGCTTTCCCATTATTTCCACCCAACATATAATTTCAAAATAGTTCATTACAAATGCCCATGTATTTTGATACTGAAGACAAACAAGGCTTAAAGTCTGTTATCCAGTTTGTTTGGCTTAGACCTGTTTCTTTTTTTTTTTAAATAAAGTAAACCACTTATTTCTCAGGATGTGGTAATAGAATAAGATTATGCTCAAATGTTCAATATGTTGGATGCCTCTTAGATTCATTTGCTAATTTTACGTGTGTGTGTGTTTCTGTGGATTTCTTTAAGGTTTGGACAGAAGGGTAAAGCTATTAGGATTGAGAGAGTCATCTATACTGGTAAAGAAGGCAAAAGTTCTCAGGGATGTCCTATTGCCAAATGGGTAAGTGTGACTTGACGAGGCTTTTGGTCTTCAGTCGTAGCATTTTGATTCATTGATCTAATCCTGAGAATTGAGTTACCCAGGTTAGAGTCATCTAAGACAGTTAAAGGGAATACTGCTTGCATGTATTTTATCATGTGTTATCTCTATAATTATGTATTAGCCATATTTAATTGAAAGAATTGAATGGGGAGGAGAAGGTCTGTTCAAGTACCTGCTACAAGTGTAATTGTTCCTTTAAATACGAACCTTCAGTTAATCTTTATATTGCCATTTATGAAAACCTTGAACTTCATGAAAAAGATCTGCATGTCTTCCATCTAGCTCTGGCTTAGCTATTCCAGGGTTGCCAACACAACATGCTGTGCTATCCACCAATGTTTAGTTAGTTTGCTAACCATGGAGCAGTTCCGACCCCAGGGTAAACCCTCACTTTGTACACGGGCAGCAAAAACGAGTTGCAGGCGGGGGAAAGTTGCCCTAACTGTGTCCCAGGCGTGAGAAAATATGCATACATAAATCAGTGCTGACATCTGCTGCAAGTGACCCTTGTTTTGTTTTGGTTGGGGTGGGGTGTTGGGGTGGAATGGTGACCTGCACAGGTGGTGCGCAGAAGCTGCAGTGAGGAGAAGCTACTGTGCTTGGTGCGGGAGCGAGCCGGACACACCTGTGAGGCCGCAGTGATTGTGATTCTCATCCTGGTGTGGGAAGGAATCCCCCTGTCTCTGGCCGACAAACTCTACTCGGAGCTCACCGAGACGCTGAGGAAATACGGCGCGCTCACCAACCGTCGGTGTGCCCTGAACGAAGAGTAAGTGAAGCTAGGGCCTCTCCTCTCTGTCCACTGATAGGAAAGCCTGATCTTTGGCTGGAGGGAAGAGAACCCACATTTTTACATTTATAAAAGGAGGATCATAATGCTGCTTCACAGGCATGCAATGGGAGGTGGTGCTCGCTAACATGGACAGCTGCAGATGATTTCATTCACGTTTTGTACCTTCAGACAACATAGCCATTAGTTAGCACGGACTGGCCTGTTATTCACATGAACTCAATCAGACCATACACTGGAAAATACTTGTGTGTCCACTTTCTACAAATTACAACTCTTTTGTGTGCCTGGCCATCACATTAGATAAGTATTGACAGCCCTACTAAGTGGAAGAATTTGAAACAAAAAGTAAGTTTGCTGAGAAATTTTAGGATACCCAGGTCAAGAACCTTAATCGTATATGTAGTAAACAAAATAGGAGGCCTCCAGAAGTTGTAGAGAAACAAATTTTGACTTCCATTTAGTTTAGTTCATTATTTCCACAAAGCAATCAAAATTGCTTCCATCTTTACTATGACTAAATAATGGAGAATTTAGTGGCTATGGATATGCATTTTTCAGGAATGTAATTATTTGGAATAGAAGAGCAGGGTTTTGTGGTTGAATATATTTATGCATCTAAGTATTAGTATGTTTCTGTTTGTTGTTTGTTTTTAACCTCTCCACTTGGAGGAAGTCTAAACCTTCACTTGGAAGAAGCTCCGTTTTGTATCATTCCTCTACTATGCTACTCCTGTATTAGTGTTCAAAGATTACAGGATAATTCACTGGAATCTAACAGTACTTATTATCACTCACAGTTGGTTCTACAATAGTCTTAGTTTCGCACTTTGTTTAGTCTCCGTTCCTCTGTATCCACCAAACTGCACACTAGTTTTCCAAGCCCATGGAAAGGCGATGCTGCTCACTGCAGCAACCCCATTGCTAACCAGACCAGTTCTTTGGCTATTGCTCTAACGGGCGGCCTGTTGCTAACTTTATGGTAAAATTGGTCCTCTCTCTGGGTCATGAAGGACTGCTAATCAACTATAAATAATCTGTTTCGTAAAGTTACTTTTTCTACAAGAAATTGCTACGTGGCTTTTTATAGAAATTATAATCCAAAATTGTCATGGTGGGTCTCTCACTGCCATGCTTTCATTTTAGGAATGACAAGGAGGGCAGGAGAAGTTGCTGATTCACAACCCTACTCAGGCGTGTGATGAACTGCTTTAGGTGTGAAATACTCTTCAGGGGAAACTGTCCTTGTTTCTCATTTGAAAATGTACTTAGGCGCTTTGAATCAAGAAGCAAATGAAAGCTGAGACATCTTGAGCTAATTACTCATGATAGCATTTTTTTCTCAGGAATTCAAGGAAACTGCTTTGTATTGTTAAAGCAGACTCTTCCTCTTAGATGTGAGGGCTTAAACTTCTGAAAAATGACAGTTGTTGTACCTAAATTTCTTACAGTTTTATGTAAACTACATTTCATATTCTTTGTCATTGATTTAATTTTCATTATTATTTTATCTCTGGTATTTTCCCTCTTAAGGCTTTCCTTTAATTCCTGTAAATACCATTGCCTGGAATGGAATCTAACACATGGAAGGAAATTCTATGTAAGAACTCTCCTAAAATGTGTTATTTTACATGTGGAAACCAGAATGATAATTGAGCCAGGGTCTAAAAAATTATAATTAAAAGATGTACTTCAGATATTAAGAGTTTTGAAAAACCAGTCTGTAACTTTTGCTTATCTTCATCTAGAGTTTCAAGGTGAAGATGTGTAATTACTTGGATGAAATTTTAATTCTGGGCTATTCTCCAAACAGCAATTCCTCAAAAAAATGTCCCTGAGAAACATGGTTAAAAAAGACACTTAACCAGTGGCAACAGAGACTTTACTTGACGTACTTTTGAAGTTCCTTCTACCCCATAAGATACATTTTATGTCTGACAGAAGTTACAATTGTGACTTTTTGCCAAGAATATCAGATAATATCAAACTGGAGCTGCTGACTCAGTTTAATGATCAAGGCTGTGTGAGACTCATCACTGAGTCCCTCCAGTCCCAGTTCCCCCCTGCACCGGAACTGCCTGCTGTAAGTTCAGGAAAGAACTCTGAGAGCAGCTTTCAGGGGGATGGTCACAAAGGGATTTTCACATTTCCTTTGAGCCAAACCAGCTCAAAGGAAATATTATCATTGATGGGTGTTAGACTTTCTCAAGTGTTTTTTTCTGTAATAAGATAATCATGTTGTTCTTAATTCTTTATTTTGTTAAAGTCATACCTTATATTGATTTTTGTGCAGTGGAGAAACATTGCATTTGTGGGACAATGAATAATGTATAATGTTTTATATGTTGCTGGGTTCTGTTCGCTAGTATTTTATTGAGGATTTTTATATCTCTCTTGATAAGGGATACTGGTCCATATATTCTTATGATAGTTTTTAATGTTGTTATAGCCAGAATGCTGGCTCCATAGAGTGTGTTGTTCCCTCTTTTATTTTTTGGAAGAATTTGTAAAGGACTGAGGTTATTTATTTAACTGTTTGATTACTAATTAAATTTTTCATTTGTTGTGGGTGTATTCAGTTTACTCATTTCAGTACTTTGCAACTTTGTAGGAATTTGTCCATTTCATGTAGGTTATCGAATTTGTTGATATATTATTGGTATAGTATTCACTTATAATGTTTTTAATAAGATCAGTAATAGTGTCCTCTTTCACTCTTATTTTAATTATTTGGTCTTCTCTCTCTTATTTTAATTATTTGGTTTTCTCTCTTTCATTGGTCATTCTAGTTTTGTCAATTTTGTTGATTTTTTCAAACAGCTTGTGATTTCTTTGATTTTCCCTATAGCTTATTCTCTATTTAGTTTAGTTAATTTCTACTCAAATTTTTAGTATTTTCTTCATTCTCCTTGCTTTGGATTTAGTTTGCTCTTCTGTATCTAATTTTTCAAGGTAGAAGGTTAGTGTATGGATTTGAGAATTTTTTTTTACCATAGGCATTATAAATTTCTCTCTAAGCCTGCTTTAACTGTGTCACATAAAGTTTTGGTATACTGACTTTATATTTTCATTTTTTACTAAGTATTTTCTAATTTACCTTATTGTTTTATCTTTGACTCACTGATTATTTAGTAGTATATTGTTTTATCTCTACATATTTATTAATTACCCAACTCTGTTTCTTATTCATTCATAATTTTATTCCATTGATAACAAGAATGTACTTTGTATTATTTTGATTATTTTAAATTAATTAGACTTGTCTTATAATCTGACATAATCTATTCTGGAGAATGCTTCACGAGCACTTCAAAATGAGGAGTATTCTGCTGTTTGGTGCCAGGCTCTCTAAAGTAGATGTCTGCGGCCTTTAGTTGACTTACAGTGTTTTTTCATCTCTTTATTTTCTCCTTGATTTTCTATGTAGTTGTTCTACCTATTATTAAAAGTGGAGTATTAAATTATCTATTTTATCCTTTAATTCAAATATTTTGACTCACTCTTCTCAGGTTTATATGTGGTTTATATCTACTTACTGAATTGTCCCCTTTATTATTATTATTGTATAATGTACTTCTTTGTTATACTTATTAATTACTTAGTAAGACAAAAAATCATCTTAAATTTTGTTTTGATGTTAGTGCAGCCATTTCATTTAGCTTTTGATCACTATTTGCATAATATCTTTTTCCATCCTTCTATTTTCAGCCTATTTGCTGAAAACTAAAAGCATGTCTTTTGTAGGCAACATATAATTGGATTGTGCTTTTTAAAATTTAATGTTCATTTTATTGTCTTTTTCCATTACCATTTACCCCTGGAACACCCCCTCATCCCAGCAATCACCACACTATTGTCCACATCCACGAGTCCATTTTCCTTTTGCTCAGTCCCTCCACCCTTCAAACCTCCCAGTAGCTGTCATCTGCTCTCCACCTGTAAGTCTGTCTGTTTTGCTTGTTAGCCTAGTTTGTTAGTTAGATTCTAGATATGAGTGAAATCATATGGTATTTGTCTCTCTCTGACTGGCTTATTTCACTTAGCATAATGTCCTCCATGTCCATCCATTCTGTTGCAAGGGTAAAGTTTTCTCCTTTTTTATGGCCAAGTAGAACTCCATTGTGTAAAATGTCCCACAGTTGTTTTATCCACTCATCTATTGATGGAGTCTTGGGCTGCTTCCTATCTCGGCAATTTTAAGTAATACTGCAATGAACATAGGGGTGTTTATGTTCTTTCTAATTAGTGTTTTGGGTTCCTTCCCATACATTCCCAGAAGTGGGATCACTGTCAAAAGGAAGATACATTTTCAATTTTTTTTAGGTACCTCCACACTGCTTTCCATAGTAGCTGCACCAGTCTGCATTTCTACCAACAGTGCAGTACGGTTCCCCTCTCTCCACATCCTTGCTAGCCCTTCTGTGTTGATTTATTGATACTAGGAATTCTGACAGGTGTCAGATGATATCTCACTGTGGTTTTAATTTGCATTTCTCTGCTGATTAGTGATGTTGAGCATCTTTTCATATTTCCGTTGGCTATCTGTATGTCCTCTTTGGAGAAGTACCTGTTCAGGTCCTTTGCCCATTTTTTAATTGGATTGTTTGGTGTTGAGTTTGTATGGTCTTAATAAATTTTGAGTATTAAGTCCTTATCAGATGTATCCAGCAAATACATTCTCCCATTTTAAGGGTTGTCTTTTTATTTTGTTGATGTTTTCCTTTGCTGTGCAAAAACTTTTAGTTTGATGTAGTCCTATTTGTTTATTTTTTCTTTTGTTTTCTTTGCCTGGGGAATATAGTCGATAAAAAATTTCTAAAGCAATGTCCGAGATTTTGCTGCCTACATTTTCTTCTTGGATATTTGTGGTTTGGGGTATAACATTTAAGTCTTTGATCCATTTTGAATTTATTCTTGTGTGTGGTGCATGAAGGTAGTCAGTCTAGTTTCATTTCTCTGCATGTATCTGTCCAAATTTCCCAACACCATTTATTGCATAAACTATCTTTAGCCCATTGTGTATGCTTGCTTCCTCTGTCAAATGTTAATTGATGACTATAAGGGTGTGGGTTTATTACTGGGTTCTCTATTCTGTTACATTGATCTATGTGTCTGTCTTCATGTCAGTCCCAGGCTGTTTTGATTTCTATGGTCTTGCAGTATAGTTTAATATTAGGTAGCATGATCCTCCAACTTTGTTCTTCTTTCTCAGGATCACTGTTGCTATGCAGGGCCTTTTCTGGTTCCATGTAAATTTTTGAAATATTTGTTTTAGTTCTATGAAATACATCATTGGAATCTTGATTGGAATTGCATTGAATCTAATGTTTGTTTTAGGTAGGATGTACATTTGAATGATGTTCATTTTTCCTATCCATGAACATGGTATGTGCTTCTATTTATTTGTGTCTTCATTTTCTTTCTTTAGTGTCTTATAATTCTCTACATACAAGTCTTCTACATCCTTGGTTAGGTTTATTCCTAGGTATTTTATTCTTTTTGAAGCAGTTACAAATGGGGTTGATTTCTTAATTTCCCTTTCTTTTAGTTTGTTATTGGCATATAAAAATGCAGCTGATTCTGAATATTAATTTTGTATCCTGCTACTTCACTGAATTCATTTATCAATTCTAGTAGTTTTTGGTGGAATCTTTGGGGTTCTCTATGTACAGTATCATGTCATCTGCAAATATAGACAGTTTTACTTCTTCCTTTCAAATTTGGATGACTTTTATTTCTTCTTCTTTTCTGATTGCTGTGGCTAGGACTTCCAGTACAATGTTAAATGAGAGAGGAAGAAGCAGACATCCCTGTCTTGTTTCTGAACTTAAGGGGAATGCTTGTAGTTTTTACCTATTGAGTACAATCTTGGCAGTGGATTTCTCATGTATGGCCTTTATTATGTTGAAGAATGTTCCTTCTATTCCCATTTTGCTAAGAGTTTTGATCATAAATGGGTCCTGGATTTTATCAAAAGCTTTTTCTACATCTGTTGATATGAACTTGTGGTTTTTGTTCTTCATTTTATGTGGTATATCACATTTACTGATTTGCAAATGTTACACCAACCTTGCATTCCTGGAATAAATCCAACTTGATCATGGTGTATGATCTTTCTAACACACTGCTGAATATGATTTGCTAATGTTTTGTTGAGGATTTTACCATCTATGTTCATCAATGATATTGGCCTATAATTTTATTTTTTGTATTGCCTTTATCTGGTTTTGGAATTAGGATAATGCTGGCCCCATAAAATGAGTTTGGGAGCCTTCCTTCTTGCATTTTCTGAAATAGTCTGAGAAGGAGAGCTGTTAGTTCTTCTCAGAATACTTGGTAAAATTTACCCATGAAGCCATCTGATCCATGGCATTTGTTTGTTGGAAGTTTTTTTATTACTGTTTCAGTTTCATTGGTGTAATCTGTCTATTCGGATTATCTGATTCTTCCTGATTTATTTTTGTAAGATTGTATGTTTCTAGGAATTTATCCATTTTGTCCAGGTTGACCATTTTGTTGTCATGTAATTGTTCATAAGTTTTTTTTCTTTACTATCCTTTGTATTTCTTTGGTGTCAGTTATTTCTCCTCTTTCATTTCTGATTTTATTTATTCAGGTCCTCTGTCTTTTTTTCTTGATGAGTCTGGTTAAAGGTCTGTCAATCTTGTTTATCTTTTCAAAGTACCAACTCTTGGATTCATTGATCTTTTATATTATTATTTTAGATCCTATTTCATTTATTTCTGTTCTGGTTTTTATTATTTCCTTCCTTCTACTGACTTTGGGCTTTGTTTGTCGTTCTTTTTCAAGTTCCTTTAAGTATGAAGTTACAGTGATTATTTGAGCTTTTTCTTGTTTTTTGAGATAGGCAAGTACTGCTATGAATTTCCCTCTTAGGTTTGCTTTAGTGTCCCATAGATTTTGGATTTTTGTGTCTTCATTTTCACTTTTTTCAAGGTATCTTTTGATTTCTTCCTTGATCTTGTTGTTGACCCATTCATTGTTTAATAACCTACTATTTAGCTTCCGTGTCTTTGTGTGTTTTTTCAGTTTTCTTCCTGTGATTGATTTCTAGTTTCATAGCATCATGCCTATAAAAGATGCTCAGTATGATTTTAGTCACCTTAAATTTATTGATACTTGTTTTGTGTCCCAACATGTGGTCTGTCCTTGAAAATGTCCTATGTGCACTTGAAAAGTATGTATATTCTTTAGTATGAGATGCTCTGAAGAACTAAGGTGGGGGGAGGAAATGGGAGGGAGGTGGGGAGCACTGGAGTGGGGGCAGGGCTGGGAANTCCTTGATCTTGTTGTTGACCCATTCATTGTTTAATAACCTACTATTTAGCTTCCGTGTCTTTGTGTGTTTTTTCAGTTTTCTTCCTGTGATTGATTTCTAGTTTCATAGCATCATGCCTATAAAAGATGCTCAGTATGATTTTAGTCACCTTAAGTTTATTGATACTTGTTTTGTGTCCCAACATGTGGTCTGTCCTTGAAAATGTCCTATGTGCACTTGAAAAGTATGTATATTCTTTAGTATGAAATGCTCTGAAGAACTAAGGTGGGGGGAGGAAACGGGAGGGAGGTGGGGAGCACTGGAGTGGGGGCAGGGCTGGGAATATAAGACAAAACTGTACTTGAACAAGAACTAAATTTAAAAAAATATATGTAATTCATCACTAAGCTGTACACCTGAAACTAATATAAATAATATTAATATCAATTGTAACTGAAAAAAATAAAATAAAAAAATAAAACGATCGCTTAAAAAAAGATATCAATTAAATCCATTTGATCTAGTGCGTCATTTAAGGCCACTATGTTCTTGCTGATTTTCTGCCTAGAAGATCTATCCATTGAAGGCAATGGGGTGTTAAAATCCCCAACTGCAGGTATTTCTGTTTATCTTTCCTTTTATATCCATCAAGATTGCTTTACTATTTAGGGCCTCCTATATTGGGTGCATAAATGTTTACTAGGGTTATATCCTCTCCTTGGATTATTCCCTTTATCATTATGTAATGTCCTTCTTTGTCTCTTACTATATAGCCTTGGTTGTAAAGTCTATTTTTTTTAATGTAAGTACTGCTATCCCAGCTCTTTTTTCTTTTCTATTTGTGTCAAATATCTTTTTCCAACCTTTTACTTTTAGTCTGTGTGTATCTTTTGATGAGATGGGTCTCTTGGAGGCAGCTGGGTTGTGTTTCTAATCCATCTTTTCTGTCTTTTCCTTTTAATGGTATTATTTAATCCGCATACATCAAATCTAATGACTGATGAAGTTGGATTTATGTCTGCCAATTCACTCTTGATTTCTGTATGTCTGTGTTTTTTGTGTCTCAGTTCTTTGATTACTACCTTATTTTGTATTCAGTTGGTATTTTCTAGTGTACCATTATAACGCCCTCATCATTTCTTTTGTTATATTATTTGAAGTTATGTTTTTGTTGGTTGCACCCTGGAGATTTTAACATCTTAAATTTTAACAACATAATTGGAGAAATACCAGTTTAATTACAATAGTGTATAGAAGCTTTCTTTCTATATAGCTCTGTTCCCTCCTTTTCCTTTATACTCCTTTTTTATAAAAGTTACACTTTATACATTGTATGCCCATTAACATCATACACTTATAATTATTGCTTTATACAGTTCCCTTTAAATCAGATAAAAGAAAAAATGTTTAAAACAAAAAATATATATAACTTCTGTTTACCTTAGTACTAACTTTTACTGGTTCTCTTTATTTTTTCATGTACACTCAAGTTACTGCCTAGTGTCCTTTTCTTTTAAACTGATGGACTTTATTTAATATTTCTTTTAGAGCTGTCCTAATGGTAATAGATGCTCTGAGATTATTTATCAGGGACTATCTTAATTTATTATTCATTATTGAAGGATAGTTTTGCTAGATACAGAATTTCATAGTTGTCTTCTTCTTAACAGCACTTTAATATGCCATCCCAGTGCCTTCATTTTATAAATGTGGAGCATTCATAAATTAGATATGGTGAACCTTTTTTACATCCCTAGGATATAATATAGCCCCCTTGATCATGGTGTATGACCCTTTGTACTACAAAACTTGGTTCGCTAATATTTTTTGAGGGATTTTACATTGTAAAATTATTCATCAGGGATATTGGCTAGTAATTTTCTTTTCTTGTAGTTTCCATTGTTTTAGTATCAGGGTAATAATGGCCTTGTAACGTAAATTTGAAGGTGATCTCTTCTCCTCTAGGACCCCTATAATGTATATATTGGTTCTAATGGTATCCTATAAATCCTTAAGTTGTCTTCACTCTATTCCTTCTTTTCAATTTTTGCTACTCTAAGTGGATGAATTCCACTGCTCTTTTCCCTGTCTTTGATTTCATTGATCTTTTTTCCCTTGATGTAATCTATTGTGGAACCCTTTTAGTGAAATTTTCAATTGAGTTATTGTTTTTCTGACCTCATTGCACATCAGTAGTTTATTAGTAGTAATGATATTATTTGGAAATTGCTCCTCTATCTTGAAGAGATCTTGTTACTGAATATAGGTTAAAATCCATGAGTTAATAATGATACTAAAACAAAGAATAAACTAATTGATTATTTTTGGATGATTACTAAGGCACTAAATTACTATTCAAAAATTTCACAACTTACCATGAATTTATTCTGTAATTTGTTTACAATCTATGTTTCATGGTGACCAAACAGCTGATAAAGAAAATGTATTTAAAGAATTTAAGCTAAAGAATGCAAAAGAAATGTTATAATTAAAAATTATAATTTTATAGATGTCAGCAAAGATGGCAGAATAAGAACCTCTGAAATCTCTCTACCATAAAAGCAGTAAGAACACTGGTAAATATTATCAGAATCAACTTCCGAGAAATCTATGAATTTATAAAAGCCCTGCATCTTTCTGGGAAAATTTATTCAAGAAAAGCAATGGGATTTTGGTGAGAAGAATAAGTTTTATAGTTTTTCAACTTGCCTTATTCCCATTGTACCCTGAACTCCACAACAGTTTTGGAAACCAGGAGGCCTCATTCATGGTGAAAATTGTCCTGGCAACCCCTGGATGTAGGAGTCTTAGATTGGATATCATTCAAAACCCCATTCCCAGGGAAGAGTTGTCATTTTACCTATTTGGTAATTCTCTAGAAGACCTTACTAGCCAGGATGTTTTTAGTGTATCTGAGTTTGAATTCATGTCAAACTCTTCCAAAAAATTTGAAGAGATCACTTCCAAATTTATTTTTAAAAGCCATTATTTACTCTGATACCAAAACAGTGGACCCTATAAGAAAAGAAAGTTACCAGCAAATATCCCTGAGGAATATAAAATGTAAAATTCCTCAACAAAATATTAGCAAACTAACTTATGTAGTACCTTCAAAAGATCATACACCATGATCAAAGGGGCTGTATTCCAGGGATGTAAGACTGGTTCACTGTACCCAATCAATTAATGCAATACTCCATATTAACAAAATGAAGGATAAAAATCAAATGATTATCTAAGTAGGCACAGGAAAAGCACTTAACAAAGTCCAACATCCCTTTAAGGTAAAAACTCAACAAATTGATTAAAAAGGAATGTATCTCAACATAATGAAAATTGTACGTGAGAGGACACGGCTAACATCATACTCAGTGTTCAAAAGCTGAAAGCTTTTACTCTGAGATAGGAATAAGACAAAAATGCCTACTTTCACCATATATAATATACTACTGACAATCCTCGTCAAAGACATCAAGCAAGAAAGGAAATAAGAGACATCCAAATTAGAAAGAAAAAGTAAATTCATCAATATTGGCAGATAACATATATGTAGAAAAATACCATATGTAGAAAACTCTTAAAATCATACCAGAAACTCTTATAATAAATAAATTCAGTAAAATATTAGAATGCAACATTGATATACAAAAACCCAATGTATTTCTATATACTAACAATGAACTAACTGAAAGAATACTTAAGAAAGCAATCCCATTCATGATAGAACAAAGAGGAATAAAATACCTAGGAGTAAATTTAACCAAGGAGGAGAAAGATCTGTATACTGAAAACTATAAGATATTGATGAAAAGATGTAGAAAAGGACACAAAAAATGGAAATATATTCTTAGCCAGTGGATTGGAAAAATAATATTGTTTAAAATACCTGTACTATTTTTTTAATCTTCAGATTCAGTGAAATCCTGTCAAAATTTCAATGGTGATTTTTTACAGTAATAGAAAAAATCCTTAATTTTGTATAGAGCCAAAAAAGTCCCCAACATTAAGCAATCTTGAGATGAAGAACAAAGCTGAAGTCATCATATTTCTTGAATTTAAAGTATATTAAAAGGCGCTAGCAATCAAAACAGTATGGTACTAGCATTAAAACAGATGCATAGATTGAGGAACAGAATACAGAGCCCAGAAGTAAACCCTTGCAAATATGCTCAATTAATTTTGACAAAGGAGCCAAGGCCGTACAATGAGAGAAGAGTACTCTCTTCAATAAATGATGAAGAGGAGACCACTGTACTTGAACAACAATTTAAATAAATAAATAAACGAAATGATGATGGGAAAACCGATGACCACATGTAAGAGAATAAAACTGAAGTCCTCTCTTACACCATGGACAAAAGTCAACTCAAAGTGGATTATAATCTTAAACATATCTGAAACTATAAAACTCATAGAAAAAAGCATAGGATGTATGAAGAAGAAACTTTATTCTTCTGGTTCTTCAAGCTGGTCTTATAATTAAACCAACATGAGACAGATTAACAAGAGAAAATAAGCAAGTTTAATTACATGGGTACATTTGGGAAAACCACATGCATGAGAGAGAGACCTCACATACATGAGAGGTTCAGAGACAGAAAGGGAAAATGACATATGTATAATATTCTGAGTCAGGGCACCCTGGGTCTTCAGAAGGGAGGAAGGTCATTTGCAGGATGGATGCTAGGAAGAGCAGATGTTCGGTAATTAGGAGTTTGCCTTGCCCTGTAGATAAGTCATAAAATTATTTCTGATGATATCTCTTGTTATAAGCAAATCCCCTAAAATAAATTATTTAAAGAAGAGGTAAAACTTTCTTGTGAGTCCACAGGATCTCTGTTGCCTTTCAAAATAATTTGCATGCCAAAGTGGTACATCTTCAGGAGGCCCGATTTTAACCCCTTTAGGGGTAAACATCTTGACATTGCTCTTGACAGTGATTTTTGGATCTGACACCAAAAGCTAAGACAGCAAAAGCAAAATAAGTTACGTGTGACCACATCAAATTAGAAGGCTTTTGCACAGCAAGGAAACCATCAACAAAATGAAAGGCAGCCTATGGAATGAGAGAAAGTATTTGCAAACCACATTTCTAATAAGAGTCAAAAAAGCAAGATGTAACAAATGCTGCCAAGGGAATGCTACACACTGTTGTTGGAAACACAAACTGGTTAACAGCCACCATGGAAAACATTATAGCGGTTCCTCAAAAACTTAAAAACAGAACTACCATATGATCCAGGTATACCACTTATGCGTATATATCTAAAGAATATGAAATTATTATCTCAAAGAGCTGCCTGCACTTCAGTGTTTATTGGAGCATTATTCACAGTGACCAAGGTGTGGATACAACCTGAGTTCCACACAGATAATGGGCAGAGAAGATGTATTTCATGCATACAACACACACACAGGAATACCTACCTATTCGGGCTTTAAGAAGGAAGTCCTGACATTTGTGACAACATGGAAACCTGGGGGGCATTATGCTAAGTGAAATAAGCCACACGGTTACTGCATGGCCTCACTCATATGTGGAATCAGAAACAAATGCAAAAGAAAGTCAAATTCATAGAAGCAGAACCAAAAAATGTTTATAAGAGGCTTGGGAGCAGGGGAAATAGGAGAAGTTTTATAAAAAGATACAATATTTCAGTTATAAAATGATATCTGAGGATCTAGTGTATAACATGGTGACTAGAGTTAATAATACTATATTATATATTTGAAGTTTTCTAAGAAAGTAGAACTTAAGTATTTGTGTAAGAGTTATGAATTAAGAGCTCCACACCAAAAAAAAAAAAAAAAGGATGAATATGTGAGGTGATGGATGTGTAAATGAACTCTGTGGAGGAAACCTTTCACAATGCATACGTATATCAAACCATCACATTGCACACTTGAGATATTGTACAGTTTTGTTCGCCAGTTGTTTCTCATTAAAGCTGAAAGCATACCTAGTGAAAATAGGTTTCCTAGGAGGTTGTTTCATCATGTTTTGTTTTTTGGCTTCTTAGCTTATTGTTTATTGCTCTTAGGATCTATTTAACTTGGGCTGTGAAGGCACAATAGTGTGTTTTAGCCAAAAGCTAGAAAGCACTAAAATGCCCATCAGTAGTAGAATACTTAAATTGTGGCATATGATGAAAAACAGCTCAACAAATAAACACATGAATAAAGCACAACACATGCATTAACAGGTTGTATATTCTGAACATAATGAACAAAAGCAAAACACAAGTCAGCTTATACTATATAATTCTATATATGTGTGAGTGTATAGTTTTGCCTATTTTATACTCTGTATACAATATATTTAATACTAGTATTTTAATATCATTTTATACTAAGAGGCAAAACTATATCACACACATATGTGTGTGTATGTAGATACATACACTATATACAGTAGGTATATAATATCCTATATACATTATAAAATAGGCAAAGCTAATCTCTTCTGATAGAAGTTATTGTTAGTGGAAAAATGCCTGGGAGGAATAATTAAGAGGAGATTCTGGGGTGCAAGAATATGTTTTATTTCTTCATTTGGATGCTACTGTCTTGGGTATTTCATTTGTGAGCATTTGCAAGCTATAAAATGATGTGTGGTTTTCTGTGTGTGTGTTATACTACAATAAAAAGTTTGTTTATGTTTAAAGTCAATTGAAATAGTTTTTTTCTGATATGGGTGTCACAGCTTAATAATAGAATTAGATTAGATATCGTTCAGAAAACTAACTTGTACTCATATTTGTGTGTAGATACCCAGAATATGAAATTGGCAGCCTAGACAATGCTAACGATAGCCATGAACTTGATCCTTTGATTTCTCAGGAGAACCTGTGCCTGTCAAGGGCTGGACCCAGAGACCTGTGGTGCCTCCTTTTCTTTTGGTTGTTCATGGAGCATGTACTACAATGGATGTAAGTTTGCCAGAAGCAAGATACCAAGAAAATTTAAGCTGCTTGGGGATGACCCAAAAGAGGTTTGTTTACTTCCTGAAATACCTTTATTTTTTGATGGAGAATTGCTGAGCGCAGATGAACAATATGACACACCCCATTAATCTCTAACAAAAAATTTCGTCTCAGAGATGAATCAACAAAATTTTTGCAAAACTGGAGACACATTATAATTTATTAAGTTAACACAATAACCATGTTATAGCAAAGTAACAAGACCTGAGCAGCATAAGCTCTTCATACCTATTGCCTTTTATATTTATTCTCTATCTTTTATATTAATTCTAGACTTTTGAACAGCTATCAATTCAGTATTAAAACTAAACATTAACAGTTTAGTGTTAAAACTACCATCTGTTGAGCCTGAATAAAACTGGCACATTCAGAAAAGACTATTTCTAGTCACATTTTCACACCATGAAATTTGGTAATTTAGTTACTATAATAAATGCATTTAAGTACCTAAAACATAATTAGATTTTAATATAAAAGTACAATTGAAATAAATGAACACTGATTTCTTATTGAAGTTACTGGGTTTTTTTCTCAACAATATATATTTCTCAAAATATAACTTGCAGGTTTGTATCAAATTTAACAACATTTGGGTAGCATGCATTCTAGACTATGCTAATTAAATAATCAGAAAACCTAACTGTATTTATCATTTAGATATAACCAAATTTTAGTTATTCTGTGCACTTTATAATTATCTTTCAAATTTTAAATGCAATTGAAATATAGTTATACTGTGGATATGTCCTAAATGAAAAATTTAACTTTATTATTTATGACTATGATAGTAAGTAGAAGTGCAAAACTCATGAAATTATATATTTTTAAGAATCATATTTTTAATAAACAAATAAATGTGCTAGATGTCTTCTTTTTGTAAGAAAAACCAAATATTCATAAGCCTAACGAAGAGCAGGAATTTCACCTGCTGTCAGCCACTTGAATTTCCCACACTGGAGAGCCAGTTCAACCTGATCTCATAAATGTTCATCGCCCCAGCCAGTTTCCGAGTGAACCAAATTCAGGAAACGGCTTAGCAACACCCTCCCTTAGTGAGGTGGGAGAGCACTGCCCAGAAGCCTCCTCACCTTCTCAAAATGTGAATAAGTACGTTTCTGCCTGGTAGTCACATCTCCCAGAATTTTTAGAGAAACATCCATATGAAGTGAGAACTTCTAAGTATGAATAGAACAACTGAGTGTTATCACCTTAAGACTTAAAAATATATATTACCTTGAAAAAATCTTTTCTTTGTGGGAGGTATAACTGAACATTTCTCCTTTGAAGTGAACTTTATAAAGTTCTTTGTAAAAACCACGTTCTAGTTCTGAAAATTTTATTCATATTTGAAGCACCTAGTCACTTTGAGTTACAGGAAATGATTATTACAAATTTTGAAATGCTGTCTTAATAGACATATCCAACTATAAAGATTAGAAACAGACAAATTAAACCAAACAAATCCTTTTCATAGCTCACCGTCCTTGGCAGCTCACTGGAGAGGGAGTAGAGACGTGGTCTCTTTCAGACCATACACTCTCATGCTCCCAACCCTGCTGCTAGCCTGGGCTTCTATTTATAAAATGCCAACTGTCTGCAGGCAAAGTGGAAAGTTAATTAATCTTATGAAAATGCTGAAGAACTTCATATTTAATAGTACATACAAAACTAGGTAATGTGTGGCCCGTACTTGCACCTAGAAATAGTCGTGTCAAAGTCCTTCAGTTATTCAGTAAGAAGAACAGTATGTAGTAATTTGGCTCTAAGATATAAGGGGGGATCTAACTGACAGTCTCTCTTGTATACAGAGAGGGTGGATGTAGAATTTAATGTAGAATTATTCACTTCTTACAGGAAGAAAAACTGGAGTCTCATTTACAAAACCTGTCCACTCTCATGGCACCGACGTACAAGAGACTTGCCCCTGATGCATACAATAATCAGGTAGGTTTAAATAATCGACAATAACTGCATCATTTACTTATTATTGATGGCCTACCTAACTATTGCCAAAAATATTTCGAGGCACAGATTTTTCTTTATTTTTTTAACTTTTTCTGTAATTGTTAAAGTTGCTGCAATGTTCTGTTTCTGCTAAACAAAAATGATACTATTTTGGTCTTTTAATCAGTAAATATGAGTTTCTGAGGATCACAATATCCACTAATCTTGTTCTCATATGAATAATTTTGTCTCTGTAAGAAGTCTTTGGTGATTAAAATTATGTGACCCATGCCCTGGCTGGTGTAGCTCAGTAGATTGAGTGCAGGCCTGCGAACCAAACAATCTCGGTTTGATTCCCAGTCAGGGCACATGCCTGGGTTGCAGGCCAGTTCCCAGCGGGGGACACATGAGAGGCAACCATACATTGATATTTCTCTCCCTCTCTCCTTCCCTGCCCCTCTAAAGATAAATGAATAAAATATTTAAATAAATATATATATGTATAATGACATTACATGTTAGAACATTAAAAAACCCTGGCTGGTGTAGCTCAGTGGATTGAGTGCGGGCCTGCGAACCACACAATCGCAGTTCGATTCCCAGTCAGGGCACATGCCTGGGTTGCAGACCAGTTCCCTGCAGGCCAACTCCCAGCAGGGGACGCATGAAAGGCAACCATTCATTGATGTTTCTCTCCCTCTCTCCTTCCCTTCCCCTCTAAAGATATATAAAAATAAAAATATTTTAAAAACAAACAAAAAAAAGAACATTAAAAAAAAGTAAAAAAAAAGGATGTGACCCAAACTATAGGCTCTAACCACTTCATAACTGTCTTCAAAGAAAGTGTGTGTGTGTGTGTGTGTGTGTGTGTGTGTGTACCCACATAAAGCTGTAAAGTAAGTGCCCACATATGCCAGATTCTGCTAGATCCACTTTCTGCCTTGGCTTCATGAACCAAGCAAAATTTTTTTCTATTTTATACGTATGTTCTGCAATGCCCCTTTTTAGAAGGCTAGGTTTTCTAAAATTCTTGTTCAGAAATACTCAGGAAAGAAGCAAAAGACTATAAGACTGTAAGTCTTTTCTGTTTCAATAATATTAGCAACAAAAGCATTAAATGAAAACCTGTTACAAACCAGACACTGTTTAGTCACTGTGAACATGAGCATGTAGTTTTTCTGTCTATAAGGAATTGTTTCCCCTAGAAGAGATAGAGATATGTGAAATAGCAATTACAGAATAATACAGTAGCAGCTGGGATGGAAGTATGCACCCATTTCTGAAGACACAAAAAGGATCTCCCTGAAAGTACAGGTGTAAGGTCACAAATCCTTGCAGGCCACAAAAAGATTTTTGAATTTCGTCACGTAGGTAAGGAAGTTAACGTTTGGGTATGTTAAGTGTGTGTTGGGGTTGAGGGGGCGGGGTGAAGTGATTTAATTTTAAAAAGGTCACTCAACCACCCAAACAAATGAAATATAATTTAGATTTAGTGTAAGACTAAATTGTAAAAGAAGTAAGCTATGGCCATCATTGGGCAAAAGAAATGGCAGTGATATATAAAAGGAAATAAAGATGTGAAACATTTGAGGTGGAACTTACAGAATTTAGTGACTAATTGGATTTGAGGATGAGCCAAAAAGAATCTGACTTGAACAGGTAGTTCTGTTAACTAGTATCAGAAATCAGGGAGGAAAAGTAATTAAGTGTGGGGGGAGAGAAAGGGAAGAGGATAAATTTTATTTTGGAGATGCTAGGTTTTGTATATTTCTGGGATGATTACTAGAAAGTCCAAAGAAGAACCGTGGCTAGCACTATAGGTTTACAAGTTACAAAAAATGCAGGAAGTAGCTGAAGTGAATGCATAGGTGTGAATGCCTATTTTTCAGAGTGGAGATTATAGAGAGGAGAGGGGGCTAATGGTAATGTGGGATTCTGGAGCACATTAACATTTTATGACTAAGTGGAGGAAGAGAAACCAGTAAAGTAAGTGCTAGGGGTAAGAGCAATGACTGGGAGAAGTTAAAGATTTAAGGGCAAGGGGCAGACTGATGGACGGAGGAAAGCTGAAGGTGATGAGAAGGCATGGAGCAGAGTACATAGCAGAAAGGGATATCGGAAAGTATGAAGGGCAGTAGTATAGTACATTGGCAAACATTTACCTAACATGAAAGACTAATGGGATTATCTTAGTTTAATAGCAGACAGACCAATTCTAATGAATGATTTAGCTACTCATTTCTACTATGGACTTTAACACTTTCCCTAAACCTTGACTCTTTTTTAGTGGGAGCAAAGGAAGCAAATTTAATAATGGTGATCTGTTTATAAGTTATTTTATTGTCACAACTTAGCATTTTAGAAATGTATACAAATGTCTATGAAAATTATTTTAAATGCTATGTATAATGGTGGGATTAAAGTTATTATTTTACTGCCTTACCTAATTTAGTAAATGATGCTTTGGTGCTGTTGAAAAATAATTCTGGATGAGAGACACAATAAATCAGGATGAAAAGAAGAAAACAAATTGTTTATGTTGCTAAATTTCAAGTTCAACTACTTTCTGTTAAATGAATTTTTTATAGGTGCTATTAATCAAGTGATTTTAGCTGGGAAGAGGGACAGATGAAGAAAGCATTAATGTTTACTCCTTTGATTTTCACTGTAAAATGAGATTCACTTGGTTTTGTAAGCATTTATATTCTACCCTGTTACATTTTCTTTGGAATATTTTATGCATTTCCTGAACCTTGAGTATATAAAATACGAAGGTAATCAAAAGGTTTAAGTTATAACAAGATGATTATATATGAGACTATATGTAACTCATGAGATGGGGGGTTTTTTGGTGTTTTTCTTTAATTCAATTTTCTCTTTTACTCAATTTACTGGGGTGACATTGGGTAATAAAATTGCATATGTTTTAAGTGTACAATTCTATAATGCATGATTTCTATATTGTGTGTTCACCACCCCAAAATGTTTTAAAAATATTTATATATGAATAAGTGCATAGATGTATTAAACAATGGGCATAAAGTTTCAGTTATGCAAGATGAATAAGCTGTATAGATCTGCTGTACAACATTTACACCTATAGTCAACAATATGCACTGTACACTGAAAATTTTGGTAGATGGGTAGATCTCATGTTGTGTTTTTAACACAATACAATAAAATTTAAATTCTACATGCATTTGTACATAAAAAGTAAATGTAATATCTCTCTAAATTAATTCAATTAATGACTATAAATGGATGTTGTTTTTTATATTGCATGATGGGGACTATTGGTAATGTTCATCTATATGTCTTATCATGGTTTAGAGATTTTCTTAAAAATCGCCATGTGATCTTTCCACGTAGTAGTAAATGGGAAGATGTTTTGAGGTTATGGATATTGTCAAAACCTACCATTTGATCTTTGCTTGCTTCCTCCAACAGAATATATTACCTTTATTTCTCATATCTTACTGTGCTTCCTTGTGTCATTCCCCATTTTCATAGTTAAAATCTTACCACTAAAGTTAAACTTCATTGGGTCTTCAGAGCATTTCTTCTGTCAACTACATGGGGTTACTCTCAATTTAAATAATATTTCTTTATACCTACCCAGTAGACTTACATTTCTCAATCTCTTCTATGGTTGTCTTAACATTAAACTTGAGGCCTGAATTAGCAAGTTCAAATCTCAAAATCATGTGCTTTCATATGTGGAAATAACGTTTTAGACCAGAGCTATCCAAGAGAAGTTGCTATGAAAATGGAAATATTCTGTCTACACTATTCAGTTCAATAGCTGCCAGCCACTTGTGGTTATTAAATGCTTAATATGTGGCTAGTGCAAAGGAGTTAATGAATCTTTATTTTTATTTTAATCAAATTTATTTAATTAATTTAAATAGCTACATTTACCTAGTGGCTACCGTATTGAATAGTAAATCTTACATCATCAGAAAGCCATATCTTAGAATTGTCTTCCAGACATGGAGATGAATTTTCAGTAATTTATGCACAAGCCCCCAGCACTGTATTTCTTATGAGACGGCATAAGTCTGTCTAATAACCAGCGAGACTTTCTGTACAGTTTTATCCAAGGAACAGCATGATGATGACCATATACCGCAGCATGGACTACACAGTCACAAACCACACAACTGTGAAATAAAGTGGTAAACACCTTCACTTTCCTTGGCCACAGTCCTAAGTTTCAGTACACAAGTATGTTATATTAACCCAGTAGTAAATAATATTCAAGCCATCAAAAACATGTTGTGAATTCAGTGTCATGTTGAATTTACAGAGACTGGATGTGCTTTTACAAACTAATATATATATTAGTTTGTGTGTATATATATATATATATATATATAATATTATATATATTAGTTTGTAATATATATTCATATAATATATATATGAAACTATTTTTTATACATAGGAGAATAAAAAGCATAAGATAGTAGGGCCAGGAAAAAGGGGGAATTAAAAAGAGAATCTATGATTACCATAACTTATTTCCTGAAGAGCACATTAGGCTGCAGGGCCAGGAGGAGGGTCCTAAATAGCCCCCCGGGTTTTCTATGCATTAAGGAGACAAAGCTCAGGATTTGGAGAAGTAAGGTCATAGAATACACAACTCAGAGTACCAGGGCAGAGAGAGCATCATTGAGAAGAGCCCACAGTACCTGCACACAGTTCTGCCTGAGTCTTCAAATGACGAATGAACAGCGCATGCATGTGAAGAGAATACCGAGGCTATGGAAAGAACCATCAAAAGGGGCAAACAGAACAATCCCTTGGTTTCTTACAAGACCTAGGAAGTTTTTGTTAATAACATGCACAAGGAAAAGACCTATTAACATACAAAATGCCAAACAGCATATTCAGAATCTTATGACCTTGGAAGTAGAAGTAGATTAGGCTATTCTGCTCCCAGATAAAGATGTTTGAAATCGGGACTTCCGCCAAGATGGAGGCATAGGTGGAAACACTGTGCCTTCTCCCAAAACCAAGTTTGAATACAACAAAGGTTTTGAGAAACAAAGACACAACCAAAGGACAGAAAATTGAATTATACGGAAGTCCGACTACATCTAACCGTTCAACGGGGACGGTAAGAGGGGCGGAGCCAGCAGCAAGCAGGGTCGGGCAGGACAGGCACGCAGGCAGACGGGAACCAGTTGGGGCGCGGGGCAGACCGCGGGCGCATATTCACGCACAGTGAGACAGACCACGCAGGCCCCAGGGGGCGAGGGCTGACGGCGGTGGCACACTCACCTGCAGTGGAAGGAAACGCGTGGGCCCAGTGACGGCAGCAACTGCGGCACTGGTAAGGGCCGTGGCGACAGGCGGCGGACAGGACGCCATAGTCCCTCTTTGACCCCGCCCCCACATAAGCGTCACAACCCAGCGACTTAGTTGCCCTGCAATACCAGTGAGAGCCACTGTCCCTCTTTGACCCCGCCCCCACATACAACGTCACAACCCAGCGACTTAGTTGCCCTGTTCTAGTAAACACTTTAGGGCTCTGATCCTGCTATGGAACAGGCAGCAACAACCTGAAAGATGGCGCAAGAAGAACTCAAAGTCCCAGAGCCAATAACTCTAAGCGACCGAGAAATTGCCAGCCTCTCAGAAGCACAATTCAGGACACTATTTATCAGGATGCTNAGATAATCCTAGAAGCATCAAGGGATAAGGGGACGGTCACCTACAAAGGAGTACCCATCAGACTGTCAGTGGATTTCTCAAAAGAGACCTTACAGGCAAGAAGGGGCTGGAAAGAAGTATTCCAAGTCATGAAATCCAAAGACCTACAGCCAAGATTGCTCTATCCAGCAAAGTTTTCATTTAGAATGGAAGGGCAGATAAAGTCCTTCTCAGATAAGGTCAAGTTCAAGGAGTTCATCAGCAGCAAGCCCTTATTATATGAAATGCTAAAGGGATTTATATAAGAAAAAGAAGATGAAAAATATGAACAGTGAAAGGACAGCAAACACACAGTTATCAACAACCACACCTAAAACAAAAGCAAACCAAGAGGACAGCTAGATCAGGAGTGGAACCATAGAAATGAAGAACACATGGAGGGTTAGAAACAGGGGGGTGGGAGGGGGAGAAGGGGGGAGAAGGCACAGAAAATAGCATAGATGGTAGGTAGAAAATAGATAGGGGGGAGGGCGAGAATAGTGGGGGAAATATAGAATCCAAAGAACTTGAGACACGTGGTTATAAACTAAGGGGGGGAGAATGGTGGGGGAGGGAGTGTGCGGGTGGAGGGGAATGAAGGGGGGGACTAGAACAACTGTAATGGTATAATCAATAAAATATATTTTTTTAAAAAAAGATGTTTGAAATCAAGACTTGAAAGCATCAAACTGATTCCAAATAACATAACAGTGTCCTAAAACAAAGACTTTAAAAATCTCTAAACAGGTAAACTTTTCAATATCTACCATGCTATCAAAAGTTCCTAATCATAAAAAGGAGTAAGAAAATATGACCCATAATGAGGATGGAGGGAAAGCAATTAATAGAAATAGTTACAGAAATGACATGATAAAAATATGTACAGAAGGACATAAAAATGCTGATCATATATTTATTCCATTTGTTTAAGACAACAGAGGAGAGTATGAGCATGATAACGAAAACTAAGAAGATATCAAAAAGACTCACATTAAACTTTTAAAAATAAAAATATATGATGTCTGTATTAAGAAAAATACAATAGATAGAATCAACAGCAGATTAGTGGACTAGAATACACAGTAATAGAAAAATTCCAATGTGAAATAAAGAGAAAAAACAAAACTGAAAAGATAATATAGATCAATGACCTATTACTGATTAAACTAATTACTACACTAATATATATGTAATCCTGGGAGGAGATAGGTACAAAAAAATATTTAAAGAAATAATAGCTAATTTTTTTCAGTTTTGCTCAATACTGTGAGACCGTTGATTCCAGAAGCTCAGCAAGTCCCAAAAGGCATGAGGCAAACTACACAGGAGGTACATGAAAATCAATTTGCTTGAAGTCAGTGATCAAGAGAAAAATGTGAAAAGCAGATGGAGAAAAAAAGACATATTACATCTAATGAGGAAAACAATAATAAACACGGAGACTTCATGTCAGAAACAATGCATGAATGAAGATAGAGGACAAATATATTTAAAGTACTGAAAGAAAAAACTGTCAACTTAGACAATGAGTGAAAACAACTCTTAAAAGTCAGGGCAAAGCAAGGATTTTTTCAGATAAAAACTGAAATAATTTACCACCAGCTGAAAACACTTCAAAATGTTAAAGGAAGCCCTCTGGTAAGAAGAAAATGATACCAGATAGAAATATGGATTGACAGAAAGGAATGAAAAATATCACAAATTGTATATATGTGAGTAATAAGATTTTTCTTATTTTAAAATTTTCTTCAAAAGGGAAATCAATAACTAAAAGTTATCAATGAAATTTTTATTAACAATGTACTTTGAGGTTTGTAAAATGCAGAAGTAGCACAGAGGCTTGGGACTGCAGTAGTTGCTCACACTCAGCCACCTTCCCGCCCCACCTCATCTACAGGGAATCCATTCTGATAACTCCCGAGGATGCCTGAGACTGTGCGTAGTACCAAACCCTATAGATACCACGTTTTTTCCCTACACAAACATACCTATGATGAAATTTAACTTACAAAGTAGACACAGGAGAAAAACAATAACTAATACTAAAATAAAACAATTATCAAACTATAATAAAAGTACTCTTTTCTATTTTTTTAGTCATTTATTATTTTCAAGTAGTTTTCTGCCTTTTCCCCTCCCCCCTCCCCACCACCCCAGGCCTCCCTCCCCCATTTCCACCCCCCCTTGTTTTTGTCCATTTGTCCTTTATAACTGTTCCTGTAAACACTTCACCCTTTTCCCTGTTTATCCCCTCATCTCTTCCTTCTGATCACTGTCAGCCTGTCTTTCAGTCTTTCAAGATATTTTACTGTACTCACTTGTCACTTAAAGAGAGCAGTTCATGGCTTCCGTTTGGCATATCTGAATCACCAGCATCACTACTCATGTGTTTTAGGGCCATTATTAAACAAAATTAGTGTTACTTAAACACAAGCACTGGGATACCACAACAGTGCATTTGACAGCATAAGATGACTCCAAGTCACTAATGGGTGGGTAGGGTGGCACATGCAGATGGAGATGCTGGACAAAGGGATGGTTCACGACTCAGGTGGGACTGAGCAGGTTGGTGTGAGATTTCATCACACTACTCAGAGTAGTGTACAATTTAAAACTTATAAATAGTTTATTTCTGAAATTTTCCACTTAATATTTCAGGCCATGGTTGACCATGGGTAACTGAAACCATGGAGAGCAAAACTGCAGATAAGATGATATGGTTCTTATATTATATATGAAGTGGTGTAATGTTACAACATAGACTGTAGTAAGTTAAAGAGTACACTGTAAACCTTAAAGTAAGCACCTACTAAATTAAAGCCAATTGAATTAAATTAAAAACTGTACCAGAAAGATACCTACAAAATCCCTAAATATCTGTAAATGGCACAGTGTATTTCTAAATGACATATAGGCCAAAGAACAGATTACAAGGAAAATTAGAAAGTATTTTAAGCTAAATGAAACTTAAGACATGGAATTGAAATGTGTGGGATACAGCTCTAAATCCTTGCTTAGATAGATATTCATAGCACCAAACACTTGTATTACAAAAATATGAAGCTTTATATTAACTATGTTTTTTCCCCAAAAAACCGAGACCAATTTTGCCCTAAAAGGCAAAAGGAAGGAAAAACTAAAGAAAGAACTGAAATTAAATAAAATATGGAGAACAAGTGAATAAGTCAGGAAAACCAGAAGCTGGTTGTTTAAGTCAATTCGATCAGTAAAAAAAGGGGAAGGTAAAAATTGCCAATATCAAGAATTAGAAATGAGACATCACTACAGATCCTACAGCAATTAAAAGAATAATAAAGACATGTTATTAAACTTTATGCCAATAGTTTCAGTAACTTAGATGAAATTGGCAAAGTCCTTAAAAAACATAAATTACCAAAGCTTACTAATAAAAAACTGAATTTTATGAATAGTCTTAATCAATTAAGACTATTCATTAAATTAAGAAATTGAATTTGTAGTAAGCCAGGCAGTGAAAGACAAATATCATATGATCTCACTGTTAACAGGAATCTAAACAAACCAAACAAGCAAGCAAAATACGACCAATGACACTCAAATATGGAACAGGCAGTCAGGGTCCAGAGGGGAGAGGGGAGAGAATCATAGGGGAAAAGGGGATGGACTCACATGAATAAGTATAAAGGACACATGGACAATAACTAAGGGCGGAGGGTGGAAAGGGGAGGGAGGCGGGGAGCATGGGGTGGGGGGCGGGCAGGGTTGGGAATATAAGACAGAAACCTGTACTTGAACAAGAATTAAATAAAAATTATATTTAAAAAAAAAGAAATTGAATTTGTAGTTAAAAACGTTTTGAAAACCCCAGGTCCAGGTGACTTTCCTTCCAAGCTTGACCCATTATTTAAGGAATGAATAGTAACAACTCAGTGGAAATGCTTCTAGAAAATAGAAAAGAAGTGAACACTCCCCAACTCACACTCTGTGAGGCTGGAAATATTCTGGTACTGGAACCAGACAAAAGCATTAAGGAAGAAGAAAACGATAGTCAAATGTTCCTCATAAATACTAAATTACAGAAAATTAGATTTGACAATGTGTAAAGGAATAGTACATCATGCCCAAATGGAGTGTATCTTATTAATTCACTTACCATTAAAATCAATCAGTCTGATTCACAATATTAACAAACATAATTGGAAAAAATATGACTGTCTCAATAGACAGAAAAATAAGGAACATTTGACAATATTCAGCATCCATAGAAGGGAATTTTCTCAGCCAAATAAAAGGCATAGATCAAAAACCTAAAGCTAACATCATATTTAGTGGTGGACTGAGCATATTACCTGTGAGATTAGGAATCTTTACAGGAATCCTCACAAGTATTTTATTCTTCATTCTTACCACTTCTATTTAACATCTAACAAAATTTTAGACAGTGAGAAACAAATGATGTGGATTGGATAGGAAGAAATACAACTGTTTTTATTTGCACACAGTAGCTCGTCTACATAGAAAGTCCCAAAGAATCTACCAAAGGAACCCCAAAACTCCTAACTAATAAATGGATTAGCGAAGCTGCAAAACACAAACATCAATTGTATTTCTAATACATGCAATAAACCATTAAGAATTGAAATGGAAATCAATAGCAATTAAAGTAGTATGAAAAATGAAATTCTTAGGCACACCTCTTCCAAAGAAGTATAAGACCGGTACACTGAGACTACGAAGCTGAGAGAACTTACATGAGACCGAAATAACTGGAGAAATACACCTGCTTATGATCACAGAGACAGTGTGTGAAGATGTCAGTCATTCCAGATTAATCCATGCAGATGAATTCAATACATGACCTATTGAAATCTCACCAAGTGCTTTAAGATACTGACAAGGTGATTCTAAAATATTTAGAGAGAAATGCGAAAGACATAGAATGGTCAAATAATTTTTTAAAAGAAAACCAGAATCTGAAAACGTATACTCTGATTTCAAGATTTACTAAAAAAAAAAAAAAAAAAACTACATTTTTTATTTTTAACGTTATTTTTATTGTTAACACTATTAGAGATGTTCCTATTACCACCCCCTCCCAGCCACTGCCCACTTCCCCCAGCCTCCACCCCTCCTTCCCTCAGGCCATCACCACACTGTTGTCTGTGTCTGTGGGTTATGCATGTATATTCTCTGACTTATCCCTTTTTTTAAAAAAAGTAGAACTTGAAGATTTACACTAAAACTTCAAGATTTACTAAAAATCTTCATTTTTTAGTCATCAAGACAGTTGATATTGGTGTGCACACACACGCCATTATATGCCAAAAGGTCAGAGTCTGGAAACAGTTCCAACATGTATAGTCAATCATCAACAAAAACAATTCAGTGAGAAAGTAAGAACTTTCGTATTCCCTGGTGTTTGAACAGCTGGATAGTCATATGGGAAAAAATTACCCTGGACTCTTAACCTTATAGCATATACAAAAATTAACTCAAAATAGATCTATTTATATAAAATTCTAAAAAACGCAAACTAGTCAATAGTGACAGAAAGTAGACCGGTAGTTGCCTGGGAACAAAGAGGAGGCACGAATTATAACGGGGTATGAGGAAACTTCGGGAGTAACAGATATGTTACATTATTTTGATTGCCACAATGGTTTCACATGTACATATGTCAGAACTTATCAAATAGTACACTTTAAATGTAGCCTGCTTAATGTTTGTCAGTTAAACCTCAGTAACCCTGTCAAATAACTTTACAATGTCAAGGTGTTTGCTTTGTTTTGTGTCATTCTATTGTGTTTTGGGGTATAAAGTATGCAACACTTCTAAACATTCTGAATATCGATGTGTCCTTTGGGCCTGGTTAGTGCGCAGGTCCTGTTCCTTTTTGGAAATGTATGCCCGAGCCTCTGCACTCACACACTCACTTCTCCTTTTCAGATTGAATATGAACACAGGGCACCAGAGTGCCGCCTGGGTCTAAAGGAAGGCCGCCCGTTCTCGGGGGTCACTGCCTGTTTGGACTTCTGTGCACATGCCCATAGAGACCTGCACAACATGCAGAACGGCAGCACGTTGGTAAGTGGGGCTGAGGACAGGCCGGCAGCGTGCCCTGTGGACGGGCAGAGGGCTGGAAGTCATCAGCATTTGGGTAGAGCGGCATGTCCTCTGCAAGTGTCACCCTGCACAGCAGTGTTTTCATGAATGACCTGCTATTGCACAATCGTTTGGCATAACTAGTACTCTCACAGCAGATTGGCACACTGGTGGGAAACTGTGTTGACAAGCAGATGAAAATCATGGAAATGCCTGGTGCTAATCTAAACTGGTGACTCTGCATTGCCAACTACAGTTGACTGCCAAAAAACCTTTAAAAATTAAGTGTCAGGTATCCGGTAGGTTATAATCAGTTAAGCAGAAAGCCAGCAACAAGCCAAGGTACCAGTTCACCTTGCAGAGAAGTACAAATGAAAAACGCATCATCATTGCCATGGTAACTACCATTGGAAATTCAAAGTGAAAAATGGCCATAAGAACTACCTATTCCAATGGGTGAAATGCATCGGACCTCATAATTGGAGGCTATGGCACGGGGAGAAAATGGATACAGTCTTAGGGTAAGGCAACATTCTATGCTGACGAAGTCCAGGGTGGGGCCTTGCCTAGAGAGAGAACGTCCAGAATGGAAACAAAGGATGAGAAAGTTCTGGTGAAGAAACTACACTAATCAACTGTTGAATGAGTCATCAACATGGATACAGTTATATAGTTCAGAACAATGACCATTGACACTTGAAATGGAAAACAGAAGACAGGTGCCAAATTTACATTCTAAAGTAGAAAAGAATTCATGGAGGTAGTAGGTAATAGTGGAAAGTTATTTGAGGAAACTGGTGCAAAGTTTTTGTTGAGAAGCAGAAAAAGAATTGACTTAATTGTCTAGAGCAGTGATTTTCAACCAGTGTGCCATAAGGATTTTCAAGGGGCTGGGGAGGCACAGTGGATGCCAGGGGCCTCGGCAGAGCTTGGGGCACCTGCCAGATGCTGGTGTCGCAGTGAGGCCAAGGAGGGAGGTGGTGCATAGCCAGGACCATGGAGGGTAGAGTGCCTCCTGCAAGACCATGCTGGTAGGGGACATGGAATGTGGCAAGATGAGACAGCACTGCTGCAGGTGTTGCCCCGGGAGCCTAACCCAGGAGTTAGAACCCCACCATATTGGAGAACTACACTGCAGCCTTTGAGACAGACGAGCACTGCATTGAGCTCAACACATGGGACACCTCAGGTTCCCCTTACTCTGATAACATCAGGCCCCTGGCCTGTCCTGTCCCGATTCAGATACAGTGATCGTCTGCTTCCACATTAGCCTACCAGAAACTCTGGGCAAGGTCCTCCAGAAGTGACATGGGGAGGCTCAGTATCTTTCTCCAAGGCCAAGGTTGTGCTGGTTGGCTATAAACAGGACGTGCAGACCAACCTGATTGTACTGAGGGAGCTGTCCAGCAGTGGCTTCTCCATTACACATGAGCAGGGCACCGTGCTGGCCCAGCAGGTAGGGGCTGTGTCCTATAAGTGTAGTGTCAGTGGTGTCTTCCACGAGGCCACAGTGGCCTCCCTTGTTCATGGTCATAGGAATCTTCACTGTACCAACACGCAGGGAACTGCAGTGATCCACTCAGCTGGCAGGTGGGCCAGGCTGGGGAAACAGGAACAAAGATGAGATACACAAGGATTGAACCTAGAGGTGCAGCCTCGTGTGAGGAGGTAGGGAAGGGGGCAATTGTTCTCTGCCTGTGCCCTGGCTTCCTGACCTCCGGACTCTGGCTGAGACTTCAGGGCATACTGAGTGACCATTTCTCCTGGGCAAGGGACTAGGGGACCGAGGGTACCACCATTCCCATACCTTCATCCTCCTCCTCTCCACAGGAATTTGAGGGAGCTAGTAGGACAGCATCTGGGCCAGAAGCTGGGATGTGGCAGGCGGGCTGGGGAAGCTGGCATCAAGCAGTCACCTTGGCTGAGTCTCAGTGGACAAAGGATGCCACCCCTACCTACCCCCAGTCCTCTTGTCCTGGTCCTGGCTTCCTTCCATGACCTTCCCTTTTCCTCTCCTCTCACTTCCATAGCTGTTCTCACTCCCCCTAATCTCCAGGCAGCATGGACTGAATTAAAAAGCAAGCTGAGTCCCTCACCCATACATCCACGAGTCATAGCTCCTCCCTCTCTTCCCCAACAGTCCCCAAATAAAGCTCATGTCCATGGGAAAAAATAAATTTTTAATTGTAATACCTGACTGACTACTTACTCAGGGGCACTGAACTCTTTTCCCTTAGAATGTCAAATAAAAAATGACAACAGCCAACACAACACAACAGCCGTCTGGTGTCAGTGAATCAAATTATAGCTATTTTTTCTGTCATATCAGCAAAAAATATAAAACATTTTGGAGTGCCACAAAATTTTATTAATTAGTTTATGTGTGCCATGAGATGAAAAAGGTTGAAAATCACTGGTCTAGAGCAGGGGTTGGAAAACTTTGCTACTAAACTCAAGACAGTAAATATTTTAGGCTTTACAGACCATGCACGGTTTACATAGGGCACATTCTGTGGGCTTCTTAATGTAAAAATCCTTTAAAAATGCAAAAAACACTCTTCCCTCACTGGTCATATGCAAACAGGCTGTGACAGATGGGTCACAGGTCCTAGTATGCTGATCTGATCTAGGAGAACAAATACAAGGCTCATCCGCATGCAGTACCTCAAGTTAGCTCTAAAGTTCCTAAAGTTAATCGTGTATTGAGCAGCCGCTCAGTATTCGGGGGGCTGTGCTCGTTTCTGGGAAGAGAAGAAAATAGTGACAGCTGGAGCTATGGAAGGTCCTGAAGACAAGGCGTTTCCTTCCAGCAGAGGATGAGGACGGTATTTTGAATGCAGGGAAATTTGCCTCTGCCAGGTCACAGGTTCTGCATGGTGAATTGGAAAAACGCACTAGATAAGAACTGGATAAGCAGGGACAAATGTGTGTGTGGGGAAAGGAATGAGTGAGTACTCAGAGACCTGGATTTGGAAGACTTTATTGTGTGGAAGTGGAAGACTCATTTTAATACAATCTCGTGGATAAACTTTTTTTTATAAAAACAGGTCTACTACAATAGCGATCACATTTCTTCAAGAATATTTTCCAGTGATTTTGTATTTCCTTGGGTTTTAAATAATCATGGTTACATTGTCTCCACTCATCAAAAAACACTAAATGCTAAAAGCTAGTATTTCAAAACCCAACAATAATGCTTCATTAAAACAAGGATTGAGGCTACCAAAAGAAAAAAGTATTATTAAGTCAACAAAAGTAGCCTTCTCCCCACTGTTGGAGTACCTTTCTGTATGTGGTGATGTCTCAGAAAAGGAATCAGAAGAGAAACAATGTGTTAGGTTTAACAGAGTTCGGAGGGGAGAAAAGGAAGATAGGAACAGGGTTAAGTTACATATTAGCTGTATCAACTAAATTTTCAACTTTATGTTTAGGTGACACTTTGGTATCTGGCGGAAATTCCTCAGACACACTGATGGCAAGTTAGGAGTCAGGTGTGAGGAAAGAGGTGAAATTTCTCTGTGCATAAAAATATGAGACAAGGTGAATGTAATATGACCAAAAGCAGAGAAAGCCATTTGGTAAAACAAGCATTTGGCCTTTTTCTGAAGAGGCTGTACATTTATCACATCTATTTTTGAGATGTGAAAATTGGGCGACCGATTCATTTTGGTAGGATTGTTGCTTCTTCCCTTAGCGTCAGAAATGTACGTGAAGAACAGAATCACCAGAGATTGTAGTTCCTGATAGGCACACGCACAAATGGTCCATGTGAACTCGTCTATCTCCTTGTACCGTTTTGATCCAATCTTCATTAGTAACAGACAGACATGGTTTTGTGGCCACTGCTCTGGTCCAGTAGGCCAACACCACAAATACAAATACTGAGAGCAAGAAAGACACACACACACACTTTTCTTGTGGACTGAACCTGAGGCTGCTCTGCCCTATTTTCCTACCAGGTGTGCACCCTCACTAGAGAAGACAATCGAGAAATTGGAGGAAACCCCGAGGATGAGCAGCTGCACGTTCTGCCGCTCTACAAAGTGTCTGACGTGGATGAGTTCGGGAGTGTGGAAGCTCAGGCGGAGAAGAAACGAAGCGGTGCTATTCAGGTACTGAGCTCCTTCCGGCGGAAAGTCAGGATGTTGGCAGAGCCCGTGAAGACCTGCCGACAAAGGAAACTGGAAGCCAAGAAGGCTGCGGCCGAAAAGCTCCTGTCTCTGGAAAACGGCACGAACAAGAATGAAAAGGACAAGGCTGCCCCACCTCGTGTAAAACAGGCCGAAAGCGTGACCCAGGCTAAACAGTCCGCAGGTAATTTTCATGTGAAGCATTGTAGAAATAGGTATTATATGACACTTCAAAATCAATATTGTCGATTTTGGAAGGTTACATTTAATCGTGGTCTTAGTTCTGTGCCAGAATCATCCGTAAAGTAGGAAGGGCCAGCTTTGCTCTTGGGGATGGTACTGAGGTACTGCACCATCCACGCAAGCTTGTTGGGAAACTTTGGGTTTTATTCTATAATAAATGGCAGGGTTTTCTGATAGGTAAGTGATATAGTGAAAGTAGTATGAATCTAGCCGTGGCAGGTAGGCCACCTTAGAGGTAAAGGAACAAATAGTGTGGAGACAGATACAATAAACCAAGAGTGAGGTAGTAAGACCGTAAGTCGTGGTGGTAGCAATGAGCTGTAACAAAAATGACGGAAGTGAACTCTTCCAAAATGAGTGTCAGTACGCTGGTGACGACGCATTGGAATGAGAAGAAAGTTTTAAAGACGACCCCAAAGTTTCAAGCCTAGATAACTAAAACAGTACTGTGTTTTCAAATAAGTTTGGAAACAAGGTTCATGGGGGTAATGGCAGGAAAATAAGATGCCGTTCCTTAGCCACATTGAATCTAAGGTTCAGTAGGTAGGTCCATATGTAGTTCTCATAGAGCTCTTACTCCTCTCCACTATGCTGATATTTTCTTGCCAAAGGTCCTTGCTTTATGTCTGCAGTTAATAGTGTAAAAAATCATTCAACAATATAATGTCCATATCCAAATTTTAGAGATGGTATCGGCCTGGCCAATAACAAAAGAAAATGTCTATCTTTTAAGTTTAGGTTGTAAGCACCTCTGACAGTTTGCTTACAACCAACCATTGTTGCATCACAAACTTAAATTTACCTGCTGATTTATTTTGAAGCCATTTAGAATAAAATGCAAAAGATGCTTAATAAATATCTGTTGATTGGCTGACTCACACTAAGAAAAGTGAAGCCTCTTCAGCCCCTGACATCTCCTGTAAGTTGGCTGTAAAGTGTACGCACACAGAACTTGGTTTCTAGTCCCTTCCAACCGGTTTCTGCAATAACTGCTTCAGTCGTCAGGGCTGCCATTGAAGCAGCATTTGTTCTTATCTCAGATTACTTTCTTAAGTGAGGTCATAAGAAGTACGACTTTTGAAAGTGTCACTTGCAGAACTTAAAGTTTCATTAAAGTTTTGTCTACAACTGTGTAAATTTCCTTTCTCAAAAGCATGGTAATGAAATGGGTTCATCTATTATAGAAGATGCTTTAGGTGTTTCAGTGAATGTCATTCTTTTCCTCATAGCATTCCTGAATCTTTCAAATTAACACATTTTCTGCTACTTTATTTTAACTATTTAACCAAGTTTATTGCATGCCAGGCAATGGAGAAATAAAGTAAAATAAGGCATGGTCCTTCCCTCGAGGAAATCCTTTTCAGGAGGGTAAAGAGGGGACTAAAAATGCATAATTACAATCCATTGTGACTAGTGCTTCACAGGACCTGTGTTTGCAGTGAGTACTGCAAAGCACTGGAAGAGGAGGTCCTGGAGGCTTCCTCAAGGCAGGGCAGACTGTGCCACGGAAGGGCAGGCAGATGGGCTGGAGGGAGGCGGGCACTCCATGTAGAGAGTGTGGCGTGGTTGGAGCCCAGAGTGCCAGAGAATGTGATGCCCTCAGTGGAATGAGTGGCTTTTGGATGTTTATTACCTTTGTCTTTACTCACCAGACTGTACTGTTAAGAGAACTGCCATTTTATTTCTGATACTTCAGACACACACAAAAAATTATGCCAGACAATGATCAGAACTCTGAGTTCACTCTTATCTCTGTTGAGTGTTGCCTCATCCTGGTGGTGGTTCTTACATACATTTAAGCCTCCTCACTAGCTTTTATAAAATAATAATTGAGCATGCTTGCCCTGCCCTTCCTTATCTTGTCCACAAAACTCTTGGGACTTTCAGGAACAGTCATACAGCAGCCCCAGCAGCACCAGCAGCACCAGCCACAACCCCAACAGCTACAGAAGCAATCTCCACAGCTACAGAAGCAGCCACCACAGTCGCAGCCACAGTCACAGCCACAGTCGCAGCCACAGCCGCAGCCACAGCCGCAGCTGCAGCAAGCCCAGCAGCCGCCACCGCCCCAGCCACCGCCACCGCCGCCTCCGCCGCCTCTGCCGCATCATCCCTTGACTATTAACCCTCAGTCAGAGGCTGTCAACTCTTACTCTTCTTCTGGATCCACCAGTGTATACATGAGACGGCCCAATCCAGTTGGTCCTTATCCAAGCTCTTCACACACGTCTGATACATATGGAGGCGCCAACTGTATGAACTTCTATTCCACCTCATCCCAGACTGCGGGATCATATTTGAATCCATCTAACCCCTACCCCGGGCTTTTAAATCAGAATAACCAATATTCGTCATACCAGTGCAATGGAAATGTATCAGTGGACAACTGCTCCCGGTATCTGGGCTCTTATTCTCCCCAGGCTCAGCCCGTCGATCTGTATAGGTACCCAAACCAAGACCCTCTCTCTAAGCTAAATCTACCACCCATCCATACACTTTACCAGCCAAGGTTTGGGAATAGCCAGAGTTTTACTTCTAAGTACCTAGGTTATGGAAACCAAAATATGCAGGGAGATACCTTCAGCAGTTGTACTATTCGGCCAAGTGTACACCACGTAGGGACATTTCCTCCTTATTCCACGCACGAGATGGATGGTCACTTCATGGAAGCTGCCACTAGAGTACCACCCCACATGAGCAACCCAAACATGAACTACAAAAATGGCGAGCATCGCCCGTCTTCTCATATCATGCCCAACTACGGTGCACCCCCGGGCATGTTCAGCAGCCCCCTCCATTCCCTGCATCTCCAGAACAAGGAGAACGACGTGCTGGCCCACACGGCCAATGGGTTGTCCCGGGGGCTGCCCGGCCTTAACCACGGCAGAACGGCTTCTGCCCAGGAAGGCCTGTGCCAGTTCCACGAGGCGGGCGGCCAGGAAAAGCAGCCCGCGGCCGCCGAGGAGAACGACGAGGTCTGGTCGGACAGCGAGCAGAGCTTCCTGGACCCCGACATCGGGGGCGTGGCCGTGGCTCCCACCCACGGCTCCATCCTCATCGAGTGCGCAAAGCGTGAGCTGCACGCCACGACCCCTTTAAAGAACCCCAACAGGAACCACCCGACCCGGATATCTCTGGTCTTTTACCAGCACAAGAGCATGAATGAGCCCAAACACGGCTTGGCGCTCTGGGAAGCCAAAATGGCCGAGAAAGCCCGCGAGAAGGAGGAGGAGTGTGAGAAGTACGGCCCGGACTACGTGCCTCAGAAGACTCACGGCAAGAAAGTGAAACGAGAGCCCCACGAGCCGCACGAACCCTCCGAGCCCACTTACCTGCGCTTCATCAAGTCCCTGGCGGAAAGGACCATGTCCCTGACCACAGACTCCACAGTGACTACATCTCCATACGCCTTCACTCGGGTCACAGGGCCTTACAACAGATACATCTGACGCCGCCCTGGCGCGGTGACCTCGCCTGGCCAGACCACAGCCAGCCTGTCCATGGTGTAGTGCTCGTGACGTGGGCAGTGGGGAAAGGCTACAGTGTTCATGACGGGGGTGGTGGGAAGAACCAGCAGGCAGAGAGGCCATCTCACCATAGCACTTAATTTCCACTGACTCCTGAGTGGTCACAGATGGCATCTGGGCGAGAGACCAAAGCATTCTATGCAAAAAGAAGGTGGGGAAGAAAGTGGTCCACAATTTACATTTTTAAACACTGGTTCTGTTATTGGACGAGATGATATGTAAGTGTCACTTTCTTCCCCCTTATGACTTCGCACGTCTGTGACCACTTTTAATAACACCAGGTTCGCGTGGTCACGACACCGATCAAACAAGTGCTGTAGCAGTGGCAGGACAGGACAGGACTCTCAAATACCACCTGGTGCTGAACAGACGATGTACTGAAATACTGGAATTATGGCTTTTTAACATGCAGTTTTTACTGTAACCTTAATATTAACTTTTATTTATCAAAATAGTTCCAGGCAACAAATGAATAGACAGCAAAACACTGAATTTGTTTGGATGTTCTAAGAAATGGTGCTAAGAAAATGGTGTCTTTAACATTTAAAAATGTAATGCCTTTATATCATCAGGATGCTATTATCAGTGTACTCCAATGCCCTGCGATACTAGGGGTACCTTTTCACTCAAGTTTTTACCATAATTACCTGTTCTTACACAAGTTTTTAAAATGTGGATGTTTTAAAGGCCCCTGGATTTTGTTCCAGTGAAGTCCTTGTAGGACAATAAACGTATATATGTACATATATACACACACATATGTATATGTGCACAAACATGTATATGTATAAATATTTTAAATGGTGTCTTAGAAGCACTTTGCCTACCTAAGCTTTGACAACTTGAACAATGCTAAGGTACTGAGACGTTTTTGAAAAAGTTTACTTTCCTTTTAAAATTCAAAGTTGATCTTTTTGAAGGAAAGGAAAGCTTTTAAAATGTTTTTGCTTTTATCCATGCCTCTGCTGATGAGCAATGTGTTCGTTTTTCATACAGCCGGTTACATCCAAAAGGGGGCTTACTGGGTTTAAGAGAGTACATTAGTCTATAAAACGTGTTTTCTGGTGCTCATCTCACATGCTATACTGTAACAGTTTTATACAAAATTGTATGAGAAGTTCATTGCTCAAATACGTAGTTTTAAGAATTTTCTGTCAACTGCAGTAATAATTAACTGCATGCCACAGACTCAACCAAGCTGTTCAATGACGCAAAGCGACTTTATGGATCTGTGTGCTCTTCAGCGAGCTGAATGTCAGTCTGCCTTTTTGTTGATAATTGTACATTGTGATGCTGTCATTTCTTAGCTTAAGTGTCCTCTTTACCAGGAAGACCGAGCAGACTGATGCCTGCATAAGATGAATAAACAGGGTTAGTTCCATGTGAATCTGTTAATTAAAAGGAAAAAAAACAGGCAGCTAGTTTGCTGTAGTTGTTTTAAATCATTAATTTGTATAAAGAAGTCAAAGAGATGTATAGTAAGTAAATTAATTGTAAACAAAACTTTTTTAACACAATGCTTTAGTATTTTAGTACTGTAAAAAATTAAATATATACATATAGATATATATATATATATGGATTTGAAGCAGAATTTACATCACGATGGTGCTACTCAGCCTGCTACAAATATATTATAATGTGAGCTAAGAATTCATTAAAGGTTTGGGTGATGTTCCTACTTGTCATATATACCTCAACACTAGTTTGGCAGTGGGATATTGAACTGAGAGTGAAAGCTTATAGCATTGTGTACCATCATTTTTTTCCAAGACTTTACTTTTTTATTATTGAAAAGCATACCTTTTTTTCAATACTTGATTTCTTAGCAAGTATAACTTGAACGTCCACCTTTTTGTTCTAAAAATCAGGGATATTTCTGCTCATGTTCTCCTTCTGCCAACATGTCACCTGTGTTTATGTAAAATTGTTGTAGGTTAAGAAATATATTCTTTTTCAGGGATTTAACCTTTTTATTTTGAATCCCTCCTATTTTGCTTGTAAATGTCCTAATGTAACTAAATCTAATTTTATAAATCTGTTGACTCTTTTTTATTGTAAAGGAAAACATTTTAAAAGTTTGGGGGACTATTTTGACTGTTTCAAGCAGAAAAAATTACATGAAAATAGAATGCACTGAGTTGATAAAGGGACAATTGTAAGGCAGGAGTTTGGCAAGTGGCTGCTGGCTAGAGTCTTTCAACTCTCTAAATAAAGATGCTTTGACCCTGTAATCAGGGTAGGTACAGATCCATAAGGACTTCCCCAAAAGGGCAAAACACTTGGGGGTGGGGGGTGCTGGCATCGCCTGTACAATTACATTTTGGTGTAAGGACATTTTTGCTTACTGATATTTCAAATAATTTCTCAACCCAATAAAGCCTTTGGGTTTTATTCGTCAAATCTTTCTTTATAACATGGCTTCTGTCTTTTAAAAAACTTTCTCTGGTTCCTGTCGGTGACCAATTTACAATCATTTCAAAAATACTGGCTTTGTGAATGTTAAACCACATGATTTTAGTATTTTGCATATGCCATATATCTACCAGCAAATATTTGGTTATTGTATGCACATTTGTTGGTTTTGCATCAGCCATCCCTAGGTGAACATTTGTTTCGTATGTTATCCACTGTCACTTGTCAAACTGCTGGCCAGCAAGAGCAGGAAGTCTAGGTAGGGGGACTGAGGAGAGGTTATGTAGGGAGAAGAGGACCTTAAGTGGCATATTGTAAATATCAGATCTACAACTGTAAATATAAAACCTGACTCAGAATGAATGGAAAGCAGATCTCCAGTTTGCTTCTATAGGAATATCAGGTTGACTATGTAGCCATACTTGAAAATGCTTCTGAGTGGTGTCAACTTTACTTGAATGATTTTTTTTTCATCTTGATTGACGCACAGTGATGTACAGTTCACTTCTAAAGCTAGTGGCCAACTCGTGTAGGAAACTTTTGCAGTTTGACACTAAGATAATGAATTCTATGTGCATTTTTCTATGCTTTTTTAAAAACTTAGTTTCACTTCATTTTCATGAGATGTTGGTTTGTCTATAAAATCTGAGGATGGTTATAAATACTGTAAGTATTGTAATGTTATGAATGCAAGTTATTTCAAAGTGTTTATTATTATATCATTCCTGATAACGCTATGTGAGTGTTTTTAATAAAATTTATATTTATTTAATGCACTCTATAAGTATTGTCTTGTTGAAGTTTCTGTTTATTCCTAAATTACTGCCATCTTGATAAGGCAAGGGGAATGAAAAGAATTGGTTTTTTAAAGATATTTTTAGTCCTGGCTGGTGTGGCTCAGTGGATTGAGTGCCAGCCTGTGAACCAAAGGGTGGTCTGTTTGATTCCCAGTCAGGGCACATGCTTGGGTTGCAGGCCAGGTCCCCAGTAGGGGGTGTGCAAGAGGCAACTACACATTGATGTTTCTCTCCCTCTCTTTCTGCCTCCCCCTCTCTCTAAAAATAAATTAATTAAAGATATTTTAGATGGTTATTCTTAATGCTAAACCATAACTAAAGTGATAATATCCATATAATTATGGCCAAAATATTTATCTGGTTGAATAGTCTAGATATTCAACTCCCCCCCCACCCCCAGTTTTCTCTTTATTCTATTCACCTTACATGTATAGCCAGTGTAAGTCAGGAACAGAGAAGTAAGTACCTTTGCTGACCTTAGACTGACCATCCTTTCTGATGTGTAGTATCTGAGGGCCATCGCCAAGCACAGATACACTGAGGTTGAGTTCACATTGCTCTGCTCTAAGACCAGCACGCTACTAGATTGACATCTTCATGTCCACTCTTCTCAAGGAAAATAATTCTTCCTGCCAAAAGGAAGGGGAGATGGGGAGAGGTGGCCTGAGAGGCACCAGATAGACAGACACTCATGTGCATCCTCATACATCCCACATGGCTTCAGGGAGCCAGAGGCTAGGTTGTCCTCTCTGCCCCTTCCCTCTAATGTGGATCCACCCTCACACAGCACCAGTGCACCCCTGGGGAAACACTTCCTAGTAACGCAAGGTATTAAACAGTAACGAGGTGTAGTTATGTGTCTTTCAGCCCTCCTCCCAACCCAACCTCCACCTCTTCCCAAATTGACAGAGAAAGTATTTACATCATACATTAAGGGAATCCCTGTCCCATACTCCCCTCTCTGTTCATCCTGGGCTATATTTGATCTAAACAGTCATTCCTGAGCCCAGGAAATGACCCACTTAGTAACCTTGGAGCTTCACCAGGTGATTCCTCCAGCACTCTACACAAAGCACAGTAAAAGAAGCAGCAAAGTCACTTAAAAGCAGTGATCTAATGATTTATCTTTTTAAATGTCAGCCCTTTAGGAACATTTCCAATCTTACTTCATCATCCATCCTCTGGCTGAACTTTAGGAACCTCTGACTCTTCTCATTGGCTAGTCTCCCACGCCTGGGGTGAAGGGAACTTAAGATTCCATGAGCTCAAGAGCTTCTCCTGTCAGGGCCCAGTCGGCATCCCCATTGGCTGACGCAGGTGATGCTAGTGCCTTGTACCTAAAGGTGCAGGCAGGCCTGCTGCTCTGAGCCTGCAGGTAAACCTGAATGGTCAGACACAGCTGGAAATGAGGGATGAGCCAGCAGTCACAAAGCTTTGCTGGCCCCTTGTCTTCTCTGGAAATAATTGCCAAGGATGAACCTTATCACGTAGGCAGGTGGGCACAGAGCTGCCCTGTCATGCACACCACCACTGCTCCTTCTTCGGTCTGTCACAGGGTAAACCAGGTGATTTATCATAAAAGTCCTCCTGCTTTGGGTAGTTCTAGCTTAGCTTTGACTTCCTGCCTAGTTCTACTGCTTTGTACTTGCCCATTGTGTGAGAACTAGATTCCGTGAGAAAAGACCTTGGTTTTGTTGGTTGAAAGGACAGGGGAGATGAGCACCAGCAGAAAAGGAAGGGTGGGAAGCAGCTTTTCTTTTCCAAAGTCAATGTGAGGGGGAGTGCTTGCTGCAGGAAGATGCTTGATCATGGACTCTAGCTGTTGGTTCACCAGTAAGGGGTTGGGACCCTTTCTCCACGCCTCCCCCCAACCCCACCCCACCCAGAAACACACTCTCTCGCTGGTAGAGGGGTGAGAAAAACTTTCATAAAAGATACTGAGATGAAAATTAACTGCAATTATAGATTATTTCCGTTTTACCAGCATTCTTCAGTTTCAAAGAACAAAGGTACTGTTGTTCCCATACAGTCAAGGCCACCTGCCCACATTTCCCTCTCTTACCAGGCAATTTCTCACAGATCTTTGTGCTTGTCTAGCCAACATTCATTCTTGAAAGGGGCCACTCTTTTCCTTGCATCTGCCCTTGACAAATACGCTTTCTTTGGGGGATTTCTTTTATGTTGTTTCAAAAGGAATTCCTGTACTCAGTTTGACATTTTACCCTCTAATCAATTCTTAATTCAAACTGAAATGAGATTTCTGCTTAGGTGTTGAGTAAAATGGCAGTTACATAAAGATGCTCCACTTCTTCCCTACCCCCACAAAGATGAATTCAGACCATTGAAATTCAGAGAATTAAAGATGTACAGGCATATTCACTGGCCGCTTGCTTTTATTCTACAGCAAATAGTTGTGTGAATAGAAACATGAGTGTTGTTGCATGAAACTTGATATGTTTTCAGTGCCCTCAGTCCTTCTCTCATGGGCAGCTCTGGATTTAGCTCTGAGCAATCGAATGACGTGCAAGTAACAGTGTAATGGGAAGTACCTGGCGTTCAATTCTGCCTTGCAGTGTACCAGTCAGGTGCCATGAAACCTCATCTGTAGAACTCAGTAAAACAGGGATGTGCTGAAGATTAATGGGAATGTGAAACTTAAAGCACAGACTAGAATAAACTGTTATGCTCACAAAGGTTTTTTCATCTCTCCCTGCTTAATGCTAGGAGGGACATTCCACAGACCACATACCTTGGTGCCTGTCTAGCCAACTCCCGCAGCTCCCCCTGCCGCCTCCCCCTGGGCAGGACCCCGGAGGCCCTTACCCAATGAAGTAGGTTTACATAACTGCTCCTGATCCTGAAGCATCATGAGGACCTCAAAGCTCAAGAGAAGACAATGACAAAAAACAGAAATAACCCTGTCCTGTAATTTCATAAATCCTCAGACTGATTTTCAGATGCATTACTAATCCCCCTGCAATTCTGTGACAATTCCAGGAGTTGGAATGATGCCCCAGTGTCTAACATATCAAAAACAGAAAGACTAAGGAAAAGCTCAGACAACTTTTCAGAGTTAAAAGCAGAAAAGAAATCAACCGAAAAAATAAATGATTGAGGAAACTGTATCTTTGTTTCCATTACTTACAATGGCACCCATTAGTAGGTTTATTTCATGAAATAAATGTTTATAATATTCATGTTTCATATATGTGTATTATAATGAAATACTTTAAGGCAGAGTATGTTACAATGGAAGGCAAACACTACTTATGTTTTTAAGGCTATGTATAATTGACTGTAAACCATTGTACTTTTGTATTCTATAGGAGACGGTGTACAATGAGTAACTATACCTCTTTGCTCAAGTCTGCGGTCTGCCAGTTAGTAGCTGTGTAACCTTCAGCTACGTGCTCATCCTTTCTTCTCCTCAGTTTCTGCATATAAAAAATGCAAATAATAATACTTGTCTCACAAGGTTGTTGTGAGGAAGAAATGAGTTTATTTAAAACATATAGAAAATTTTTTTAAAAGTATTATAATTATGTTTCTTAATTCAGCTGAGGCTGTTCTTTCTTACCATAGTGTTTTGTGTGCATTTTCAAGTCATACATGCAAAAGAGACAGTACTTACTAACTGTACAAAATCATGGAGAAGCAGGTTTGAGTGAGACCTTAGGGATCGCATGTCTTAACTAACACCCTGGCTTTTATGGTAGTCATTCCTTCAGTCATGCACTCACAAATATGTTTAAGCACCCACTCTTAAAAATGGGGCAGGTACATCTCTAGGAGTTAGGCATCCAGCAATGGAAAAAAAAAAAACAGTAAGTTCCTATCTCCTGGAGTGTATATTCTAGTTGGGAGAAATAGGCACAGAATAAAGGTAAACTAGAGGTAAGTGTCATGAGGAAAAGTATGTCAGGATATGGGAGAAGGAGTGCTGGCTGATGAGAAGGATGGGGGATTTTTAAAATATAGGTTTGTCAAGGAAACCTCACTGAGAAGATAACATCTTAAAGCAGTAAAGATGCAAGCCATGTGGATATTTGAGAGAGACTACATTAAGCAGGGAACTACAAGTAAAAAGCATTAAAGTAAGCACATGAGCACAGGAAGACCAAGAATGGACAAAAGGAGAAATAGGAAGATTGGTAGGGGATAAGGTCCAATGAGCAGGGGCCCAGTTACAGAGCATTTAAGGTGCTTTGGTCTTTAAGTAAGATGATGATGTTAAAGGGTTCTCAGAAAAAGAGAAACAGCTGATTTTTGTTTTAAAGAATAATTCTGTGTCAGGAAAACATTTTAAAAGGTCACTTCAAAATTTTAATTCAAAATGTTCTTTTCTAAGGCATAATAGTAAATCTGTCTAAAATCAAAGACAAAGAGATAAATTTTTAAAAAGCTAGAGAAAAATCATTCTTTCATACAAAGAAATGCCTATAACTCTTTCAGTGGATTTTTCAGCAGTGGTCTTACAGGCCAGGAGAGAATGGGATAATAAATTCAAAATGCTGAAAGAAAGGAACTGTCAACCAAGAATACTTTACCCAGTAATGTTGTTTTCAGAACTGACAGTAAAATACTTTCCCTAATAAATAGGAACTGAAGAAATATACCACCACTAAACCAAATTTACAAGAAATGCTGAAATGAGTTCTTCAAATTGAAACAAAAGAACACCAATTAATAACATGTAAACATATAAAAATATACAACACATGGACAGAGGTAGCATGGAGTAAAATTCAGAATACATTAATGTTGTAATATGGTGATGTACTAACTACTTAACTCTGTAATAAAGGCAGAAGCACAAAAGCATGGAAATAGCTATAGCTTCAACAATTTGTTAACGAACACACAATAAAAATATGGTAAAGGATGACCTGAGGAACAGACATAAAAGTATAGTTTTCATACATAAAGTTAAATTGTTATCAGCATAAAATAGACTATACTATATAAATATATGTACATACATATGTTTTATGTGAATCTCATGGTAACTAGAAAACTAAAATCTACAATAGTTAACACAAAGCTAAAGAGAAAATAAGCAAAGTCTTTGACTATGGAAGACAATTAACTTACAAAGCAAGGCAACAAGAAAGGAAAAATAAGTAAAAAAACAGCCAGAAAACAAATAAGATGGCATTAGTAAATTTTCATTTATCAATAATTACTTTAAGTATTAATGAACTAAGTGACTAAATGGAATTTTAAAAAGACCAAACTATATGCTATCTTGAAGAGACTCACTTCAGCTTTAAGGATACACATAGACTCAAAAAGGGGGGGGGGGCGGAATTCCATGCAAGTGGAAACCAAAAGAGAGCAAAGATAGCCTTCTTATATCAGAAAAAGTACACTTGAAGACAATAATGACGATCAGAATGATTGAAGGAGCAGAAGGAAGAAAGAAACATTCAACCAGAACAGAATGAAAAACCAAGAATTCAAAAAAAAATGAGAAGAGGCTCAAGAACCTCCAAGACAGCTTTAAATGTTCCAACATCCAAATCATAGCAGTGCCAGAAGGAGAAGAGGAAGAGCAAGAAATTGAAAACATATCTGAAAACATAAAGAAGGAAAACTTCCCTGATCTGGCAAAGGAAATAGACTTCCAAAAAGTCCAGGAAGCTCAGAGAGTCCCCAAAAGTTAGACCCAAAGAAGCACACACCAAGGCACCACATAACTGCATTAACCAAGATTAAAGATAAGGAGAGAATCTTAAAAGCAACAAGAGAAAAGAAGACAGTTACCTACAAAGGTGTTCCCAGAAGACTATCAGCTGATTTCTCAAAAGAAACCTTGCAGGCAAGAAGGGGCTAGAAAGAAGTATTCAAAGTCATGAAAGGCAAGGACCTACATCCAAGATTACTCTATCCAGCAAAGCTATTATTTAGAATGGAAGAGCTGATAAAGTGCTTCCAAGATAAGGTCAAGTTAAAGGAGTTCATCATCACCAAGCACTTATTATATGGATTGTTAAAGGGTCTTATCTAAGAAAAAGAAGATGATCAAAAATAGGAACAGTAAAATGAAAACAAGCTCACAACTATCAACAAATGAACTAAAAAAAGAAAAACTAAGCAAACAACTTAACAGAAACAGATTCACAGGAATGGAGATGGCATAGAGGATTATCAGCAGGGATGGGGGAAGGATGGGGGGAAAGGTACAGTGAATAAGAAGCATAAATGGTACTTAAAAAATAGACAGGGGAAAGTTAAGAATAGTTGGGAAATGGAAAAGCCAAAGAACTTATATGTATGACCCATGGACATAAACTAAGGTGGGAGAATGATGGTAGGAGGGGCCATTACAGGACAGAGGGAAATATATGGGAGAAAAATGGGACAACTGTAATAGCATAATCAATAAAATATATTAAAAATAAAAATATTTTTAAAAGATACAAAAAATTAATATAGAAAAATAATTTGTATTGCTGTACTCAATAAAAATGTTTAAAAAAGAAATTACAAAAACAATCCATCAAGAAGAATAAAATTGCAATTGCATCAAGAAGAATAAATAGCTGGGAATAAATTTAACCAAGGAGGCCAAAGACATGTACACTAAAAACTATAAAACATTGATGAAAGAAATTAAAGAATACACAAATAAATGAAAATATACATGCGCATAGATTGAAAAATATGGTAAAAATTTCCACACTTCCAAAATCATTCTACAAATTCAATGCACTCTCTGTTAAAATTCCAATGGTATTTTTCTCAGATGTAGAAAAAAATCATGCAAAATCACAAGAGACCCTGAAGCACCAAAACAATCTTGAGAAAGAAGATCAAAGTTGAAGACATTGATTTCAAGGCATACAACAAACCTATAGTAATAAAAACAGTATGGTATTTGCATAAAAACACAGATCACTGTAAGACTCTGGTTGAAGGGATAATGTATGTCCCAGAGAGGACCAAGCAAGGACAAAATAAGATTTCATCTCCCTACTTAAAATGGCAGGAAATTTAAAACTTATGAATTTTTGTATTTCTAGAATTTTCCACTTGGTATTTCCTCTAGATATGTGAAACCATGGAAAGTGAAACCATGTATAAAGACCAGATGCAATGAATATTATTCAGTCATAGAAAAGAAGGAAACCCTTCCATTTGCAAAAACTCAGGAGATACTTGAGGTCCTGATGCTGACGTGAAATAAGTCAAATAGAAAGACAACTACTCTATGTTCACACTTATATGTGGAATCTAAAAAAGTCAAACTCTTTGAAACTAAACTCCTAAATCTTTCCACCCTAGCACCCAACCTTTCTTTTTAGTCTTCCTATTTGAATTTCATTTTTTCCTTCTGAGTAAAGAGCAATTCCAATCTTCTAGTTGCTCAAGTCAAAAACTTTGAAATCATTCTGACTTTTCTTTCACACTCACCTCCTTGGTTCAACCACATCACCTCGTCACCCCTATCATCCTGGTGTCTTAATCGGCCTGTTACAGTAACCTCCTATCTGGCTTCCTTGTTTTCATCTTTGCCTTTTTTAAATTTTAATTTTAAACCTACTTTTATTAATTCATAATTTACACATAACATTTTATAGGTTTAAGGAGTATACTGTGTTGATTTGATACATTTATATATTGCAAAGTGATTGCTAGCATAGCATCAGATAACACTTGCTATCATATAGTTACCATTTTGTATGTGTGGTAGAATCCTTAAGATCCTCTTTCTTAGCAACATTCAAGTGTATGATACAGTATTATTAGCTAAAATCACTATTTTGTACATTATTTTTTTAAAAACCAAGTGTATCTATCTTCCTCAGTAACTATAGTTGCTTTCACTCACTATTAGTAGAGTTTCCGGTATTAATTAGGTCAGTGGTGCAAACTCATTTTCACCAGGGACCACATCAGCCTTGTGGTTCCCTTCAAAGGGCTGAAATAATTTTAGGACTGTGTAAATGCAACTACTCCTTAACTGTTAAGGAGTTGAAATTACATTTGGCCCTTTGAAGGCAACCGCAAAGTTGATGTGGCCCCCAGTGAAAATGAGTTTGATACCCTTAAACTAGGTGCTTAATAAAGATTTCCTAAATAAATAAAAACATATAAACAAAACCAAATAGCTATGTTGTACATTAGATCTTCGAACTTGTAAATCCTGTAACTGGAAGTTTACGCCCTTTGACCAGTACCTCCATATTTTCCCGATTTCCCAACACAGAGGGAGCTCTCAAATGTAGCATGAGCCCACTGTCCCTCTCACTTCCTTCCAGGCAAAGGGCTGAGAGGAGGGAAGCCAAAATTCTGGCCCTATATTGTGTCACTGTCAACAGAGTAAGCAATTATGTGCAAAGTACTATGGGGTTACTGAAAAACCACATGTGCTTCTGCCTTCAAAGACCTGTCAGGGTGACAGGCCTTCAGAACCACCCTCGCGCCTGACCAGCTCTCCTCACTGCTGTCGGTATCAACCTCCTAAGCAGGGCTCACCTGGTCTTACGAGATGGGCCCTCGCTTTTGGTTCTGTCACATCTTTTTTCCCCTTTATTTTTATTGTTGATGTTATTACAGATGTCCCCATGCGTTCCCCTTTTGCTCACCTCCACCCAGTCCCTGACCTTTCCCTCAGGCCATCACCCCACACCATTGTCTGTGTCTACGGGTTATGTATACTGTTCTTTGGCTAATCCCTTCCCCTCCTTTCTTCCAGTTCTCCCTCCCCCATCCTGTCTGACAGCTGTCAGTCTGTTCCATGTGCCCATGCCTATCTCTATTCTGTTCGTCAATGTACTTTGTTCATTAGAGTCCACATATGAGTGAAATCATATGGTATTTGTCTTTCTCTGACTGGCTTATTTCATCTAGCTTAATGTTCTCCATTAAGCTAAATCCATGCTGTCCCAAAGGATAAGATTTCAGGGGTTTTTTTCCTTCCCTTCCCTTTCTCTTTCCCTTTCCCTTCCCTTCCCTTTCCTTTTGTATGGCTGAGTGGTATTCTGTGTATAAATGTACCAGTCTTATTATCCACTTCTTTCCTGATGGACATTTGGGCTATTCCCAGCTATTTGCTATTGTAACATTCCTTGCCACTCCTGTGCCTCT